>NW_008825306.1:400076-430908 GCF_000699105.1 Pygoscelis adeliae
CTCTCCCGTCGCGCCGGCTGCGCGCGGGCGCCCGTCCCGTCAGCTGGGCCGAGCTCCCGCCGGGAGCGGGAAGGATTTATTTCCGAAAAGGTTATTTTTTGCTGATTTTTAGGTATGAAGAGTCTCTTTTTACAAATCGAAAAAGAGGGATAGCAAGCTAATGATCAGAGCTCAGACCCGTCTCTCTCCAGTTTTTAGGGTGGGTCTTATGTGCAGTTCCTCGAGCACTGGCTTTGCACTACTCCGAGGTTAGTTTGGAGGGTTTAGATGTATATTTCTGACTGCTTTTCTCCGGCGAGCTCTCTCGGTAGGGATTAATGGCCGGTGGGTCTCCAGGGGGAGCACCCTGTTAGCTGTAGGCCCTGACGGCTCCCAGAGGTTGGCTCAGCAGTAGGGTCCTGTGCAATGTGCCTACCTACTGATCTGTGTGGGAAAGGGGGACTGTAGGCAGAGTTTGTGGTGTTGATGGCTGCCCTGGATGTGGGGTGCAGGTGATACCGGCAGTGGTGCTAGTGCCAGTGTGCACACACACTAACACCGATACTGTTTGCAGCGGGCACTGGAATTTCTCTTCTGTTCGTGCACAGAGCTACTGGAGCTGAGGGAAGGGATTCATAGATCCACAGACAGATTTTTGAGGCCAAAAGGGACCATTAGATCATCTAGCCTGATCTTTTGTATAGCACAGGCTACAGAGTTTTACTCAGACCTGCACTGAGCTGCTAATTTGCTTACTGAATCATCTCCAGAAAAGCATCTCCCCTTGATATGACAAATAGCAAGACATGGAGAACTCCTCACTTCCTCTGAAGTGTTGCCGCAGTAGTTAATCACTATCACAATTAAAATGTGCTCCTGCAATCTAATTTGATTTTTGTCTGGCTCCGGTGGCTCCATACATTCTGCCCTTTGGAGTGAAGAGCCTCTGAATCCCCGGTGTTTTCTTTTCTGAAAGTTTTGATGTGACGATCAGCTTGTCTTTCACTTTTTTGTTTGATAACCTGCATAGATTGAACTCGCTGGCTCTTGCTGTGCTGTGTTTTCCCCAGCACTCCAGTCACATTTACAGCCTCTCCAATTTATCACCATGCTTTTGAAGTTGTCTCTGCTAAGCAGTGAATATACGGACCACCGAGGACAGGCATGCGTGGTGCCACCATTCTTACCAAGATACCCTTAAGGAGCTGGAATTTGTTTACTGTGTGCTATACTTCATAGTAACATCGGCTATGACTAGGCTGCTCGTAGTTTTCTGGGCTTGAGTTATAAAGCTTGCATGTTTAAAACCCAATATGTAGGAGAAACACTTGCTGCCGGGGCTTGGACTGCCCGCGTTGGAGAGCCCTGCAGGTGCCTGATTGAGAGGCTTGCAGGCAAAAAGTTGTTCCTAAGGGACCACAGACTTTGGACTACACTTCAGACCTGCTACTTGTGCCTGAAATAGCTCAAAGCAGATGTTTGATATGCTCGGCAAGGGGTTTTTTTAGGATTGAACAGAACCAGGAAATTGTGGGCTTGGAGTGGGGAGGAGTTCTCCATTGTTTTCTGATTTAGGGGAGCTGCTCTGTTTAGATTTGTGGAGCGGCGTTTAAAGCTTGTTTCAAGTGCCAGCAGCGTTCAGGGACAAGGTTTGTCTTACAGTTCATTGAAGTACAAGAGCACAATTGGCTGTATAACCTTTAAAGATTCAATTTGCTTGCTTTCCCCCACTCCTGCTGACCCACCTTTTTGTCTTTGGCAGTGGTGTTCTGGGAGTGCATTGGCCACCTCTCGTCCCAATTTAATTTCTTTCTCCATGTTGTACTTTCTGGTTTTTGCCCTCCTTACTCATCCATGAATGTTCCTCTTCTTTTACACGTGTTCAGCGTATGTCATTCTTTTTCTTTCTCCCTACTGCTGTGGTGCTTATTGGGCTCAGTCCGAGATGTCTGGCCAAGCCTATTCATCCTTCTTGTTCAGGGTCACGTACTTAGCTTGCTCTTGTTGGAAAATTCATTCATCCCTTTACGGCAGAAGCTCCAGATACTTTCTAGCTCCAAGACATTAGCTGGACAGTGGGCCATTCAAGCACCTGGATGCCAATAGCAGAATGGGTATCCACAAGCCATCAGGAATAGAAAAGCCTGTATGCAAAAGTTTTGGCAGTTGATTACTTGTGGGACTTTGCTGGAAATCTGTTCTAAAGAGGCCGAGTAGCAATTTCAAAACTTATTTTTGGAACACTTAATTGTTGAAAATTTCCACTTGAACCCCTCTCCGTGATCAGCTAAATGAAAGCAATACAGCATTTGGGGATATTTGACCGACCGGATTAAACAACTTGTCTCCACGCTGTTCCTGCTGGTTTGGGTCGGTATATTAAGGGTGAAACATCTGAGAACCTGCTCATTTCTGGGTCTCATTCAGTCATATCCAAAGATTTGTAAGGAAAAGGAATCGTCCTTCTCCCTTGTGCAGCATTAAAAGGCAGGTGATAATGTGATTCCAGTTAAAATACCTGCCTAGATAACTGCCTGATAACACCTAACCGGCTGTTGGTTTCAGCCAGAGCTGACTTGTTGGTTTCAGCAGTGCTTTCTGATGTGGCGCTATTTGTGTGTAATTACATGTTGGCTCATGGCTTGGGTCCAAGCTCTCCCACCATCCTCGCTTCCTGTTACTGGCTCATGTTTCGGCTTGGCCGCAGGCAAATCAACTGTGTTTTCTCAGGCAGGAAAAATCAAGCCCCACATGGGGAGTAGCTTGACCTTGAACCATGCCCCACCAAGCAGTAGGAACTCAAGGTTTGGGACGATGACTTGGGGCCACACTTGGCCACGGCTAACGAAGACGGTCTGGGATCTTGTCTGTGCGACTTTGGTGTATAGCCGTCTCCTAGCCAAGGGATTTCCTGAACTGTTTCATCCCTGTTTACTAGTGTCATCTCTTCCCACAAGAATTTCCAAAGTTTAGATACTCCCTTCTACACTGGTAAAATGCAGTGGAGCAAGAGTGAAAAGTTGTACTTTCATAGTCTTCTTATCCTTTCATAATCTGCTACTTTTTATACCGTTTCAGAGAATTCTCTCGTTCTGGCATTTCAGTGAAACATAGAAGATGAAATTGAATAACACCACATCCTAGGGATTTCAAGTGATAAATAGCTGAGGCATAGTTTTTATGATTTATAAAGTCAGTAGCCGCCTGATATTTGTAACATACATGTGATACCAATACTTGAAATATCCAGATATTCTATACCCAACACCGTAATACATAGGATCTATGGATACTTTTACATCAGCTTAGAGTACTTTACGCCTACCAGTTTTTAATTACTCGGTCTGTGCTTAAAACTAAATCTAGTGGGTAGAATTGCAGGTCCAGCTTCTGATTATGTGAAAGGCATGGACAAAGTCTAGAGATCTTGCGTATGTGGGCTCCCCCGTGGGGCACAGGCAAAAGAGATTATAGAGGGCTGCTGTGTAGCTGTCATACAAAGGCGGGAAGGAGCGGTATTGTGTTCGCTGGTTACACAGCAGCTGCATCCTGATGCTGGGGACCAGATACTGAACAGGACAGGAGCCTGTTGCTTGGTCTTCCCCCTTTAGCCCTGGTTTGCCGCTAAGGAGATGAGTATCGTGATGGAAGTATGTCAGCGTTACAAATGAGGTGTGCCACGGCTAGAAGCACAGCCCCAGTTAATAAATATTGGTAAACTTATTTTACTAGAGCTCTCCGCAGTTTGGGGGCAGCAGCAAGTCCCCTGGGGTTACAGGGATGAGCGGGGTGCAGGGCAGTGGCAGGAGTCTGGAGATGGAGAAGGAGGCTGAGGAGAAAGAGGCTGAAGGGAAAATCAGAAGTGCAGATGCAGCCTTCTGCTTGGAGCCATGCCTACACCTCTGTACCGGTAAGAGGGACAGTAAGATGAAGGTCCATTCATTTACTTAGTGTGAACAAAAATCAGATGTCAAATGGAAGGAGTGTTTAAAAGCCCTGTGCTTTTAAACTGCTTACCTGGTAAACTGATTGTACCCTGGGTAGATCTCTAGCGTAGCTTTTCTCTCCCCACCCTCTCAGTACACTCCCACCTACATGCAACGATTGTAAAGTCTGCGGGGTGATCACCCATTTGTACCGAATACCGTGAATCCCAGTCTGTGCTTCAGACCGCTGCGTGGTCAGCATTAGCAGGGTGTTGATACTCTTGGTGACTTGTTTTTGACTGAATCAAGAATAAATAAGTCAGATAAATATACACAGAACGTTACTTGAATTTGCAGGACACAGAAAAATTTTTCAATAAGGTCAAGCAATCCAATGTCATATTACCAGCTAAATGTAGAATCAGTGATTATTTGAACAAAAAAAAAAAATTAAAAAGGAGACTGATAGTGGTGCCAGATCACTCAAAACCCAACAACAACAGCAAAAAGGAAAATTACAAAACCCAAAAAAGAGCTGGCTGAGGGAGCTGGGGCCCAAGGCAAGCTGCGATTGTTTCCCCTTTTCTGGAGATAGAAATACCTTTGTCTCAGAGGAAATAGAGCAGACATTCTTTGTAGCTGATTTCCTTCTGACTTCCTCTGTGCTAGAGATGCATGTTTTCCTAGAGCTTTTTTAGAAACTAGATCTTTCTGCTGTGATTTCACACTTCAGCAGCTTAAGTCCAGCTAGTTTTCAGTGATATCAAATTTTGCTTATGTTAACAAAAAACCCCTGCCTAAACTTCACTTCGCCTTCCCTAGCAGACCATTTCACCCACTTCAGAATATTCATACGCTCCAGCTTGTGCTTTCCTTTATGATCAAGCTGAGTACTTAGGTTGCTGGTGGCAAAGTTCATGTTTGCATTGTTTTCTCCACTGTTTAGTCTGGCATCTGTTTCAATATCACTGCTTTGTGTTAGAATTAGCAGGGAAAAAAAGAAGCATATTTATGCAGTACAATAAGTTTTCGTAATCATTTCCAGATGTCAGATCCCATCCTTCCTTTTGTTATGATTCACTGAAACTCAAAACACTGTGTAGAGTGTTCTGAAGGTAAAGAAATAGGAAGGTAAAGAAATCACCTCAGGGAAAAGTTGGTATGACTTGCTTTTCATGAAAATCTGTCAAAGAGAAGGAAACTTAACAAATAGAATGTGAACTGGTAGTCACTGAGGGAGGAATTTATTAATCACATTGAGTGCAGAAAATGGCCTAGTAAACAGTATGATGATAAGGTCATCATCACAATATCATGAAAATGGGCCAAATCCATAATCTATTCTTCAGTCTTTGCCCAGACGAACCATTTAAAATCAAATGTACTAACATGCTTGTCCAATGTAATTTTCTCTCTCTCTTAAGGAAAATACAGAATTTGTTGAGCTCATGGCAGAAGGTTTACCAGGGCTGAGTTAGCCAGCTCAGAGAGCGGCAGCTCCTGCTGTAAGATCCAGGGAGATGAGCTCTGTTCCCATGTGTGAGGACTCATCCACAGCGTGCTGTTGCTGTTTGGACAACGTCTTTTCACTAGGCTCAAAGTTGCCTCACTGAGGGGTCAGTAAAAATCCCCTTGCAGGCGTGGGACATGCTGAGATTCCCAGCTACCTGCCCTGCCTGTTTCCCCAAGGACTGCATGCCAACGTTTGGTTTTAACCACGTCTGGTCTCCGGCTCTTTTAAGGGGTAGATGGCTACCTCTTGCCTTGTTGAGAGCAGGAAGATGTGAGCCCTTCATGGACGTGAAGGAGGAGATTAGAAAACTGTATAGTAATAGAAGCATTCAGCAGAGTGGGGCATCTGGGTGGGAAGAGGGACACAAGTAACAATTCTGTCTGATAAAAGAAGCCACTCAAGAAAAAGTGTATTTCCTTACTTCCAGATGTTAAAGAAATACTATCTCTTGGCTGTTCTTGTAGCTCTTGGCCTCTGACTTTTGAACATTGATACCATAAGTTCATTTGTATTGGCTAATATAGCGCCAAGGAATCAAGCTGAAAGAGGCTTTGTGACAAAGTTGATTTATTTTTCCAATTAACGTCATCTCCGTCAGCTTTAGAGATGATAAAATGACACACAGTTGCCATCCTACTTTTTCACAGAGTTTGGCAAGGGCTTTCTTCCCGATGCTATGAAGAGGAAAAATGTATTTATTTCTACATGTGAGATTTATTTATTTCCTTTCACTTCCATCTCCCATTCATTTATCAGTCCAGGAAAGGAGCATGTCAGTTTAAAACAAACAAAATACCTGATACGTGGGTGGCTCCAGATTCACTGCAGATCCCTACAGAAGCTTTCATTGTGAAATACGCCTGTTTGGATGTGGTGGAAGCTGGGAGTTCTGTGGATTCCTGCTCCCCTCCATTTGGGTGGCAGTGCTGTACTCTTTAATTGACCATCATGATTCAGTACGTTTTGGTTTCTGCCTTGTTTCTTTCTGTGCCTCCCATATCCTCAGTAGCGCTGTCCTCTTCCAATCGAAAAGTACCTCCTATCTAGCCTGCAGATGTATTTTACTTCACCTTTAGTGGAATATCCAGAGAAATTAAAGGCCTCGGTGTTTAACTCTTTCATAATCTCACTTTTGCACAAGGCACATCATCAAGAGCTTCGCACGCGTAGTATAGTCTGCTTGATCGATAGTTTTAAAGAAAAATAAACTCAGTTAGCAAAGCCTGATTTGGTGACCTTGTGTCTGCTTGCGAGCTGGCCATTTGCAGGGCACAAACAGAACTACAAGCCTGGGAGGAAAGGAAAAATAAAAAGAAATGCAAATTCTTCATCATATTTTGTTGTGGAAGAGACGATTTGCAGTATAGACACCGTTGTCGCCCAAGAAAGACTCTCTGTTTCTAACTTCTTGAAAGATACTTACTTGATAAATTTGCGGACTGTGTGTGGGCTCTTTTTTTTTTTTCCTGGCACAGATCCTGTTAAATACACAGAGGGTCAAATGCTTCTTTTGGTCTTCCTTCATGGAGGCCAGCTGGAGAGTTTTAGCGTAACAAAGCACGCTTTTCCCTTCTGCAATTTGCCTCTGCATGAACTGACAGTGGGCACTTGAGACCTGGTCTTGTTCTCGCTGACCGCAGGCCATATCTCTCTCCTTCAACACACTGCCAAATGGAGGCCTTTCTGAGCGAGCGAAGAAGATATATTATTGAACGTGTCTGTCTTTGCCATAGCAGAGTTATTTTCATGTCCGTGATATAAGGCACTGCTGTGTTTCGATGTAATTATTTCAAGTTAGGTTCCTTTGGGGTATTTGAAGTAAATGAGCTAGTAGAAAAATTTAGTGAAAGGAAGCCTTTCCTGAAAGTAGATGGGGAAAAGGCATCCAGTAGTTAGCAATTCTTGGGTGTTCTGGAGTGTGTGTAGGGATATCGGAAAGTAAAGGGAAAAAATAGGGGGAGAAGAGCGGAGCACTTTTGTGAGAGACTGGGTCAACTGGGAAGATGCTATTGAACGGTTTGCAGGGACCTTCTGTCACTGGATGCTACCCAAGTGTAATTTGGGGGTGTAGCTGGCATTTATCAGTATTTAATCTATTATAGTTACTGCAAAAAGTGTGTCTTTCTGTGATTGCACTGTGCTAGCAACTATGAATTTGCCTCAGAAGTGCAAAATGTGTATTGAAATGAGGACAAGGAGGAGTTTAAGTGAAATGGTAAAAAAATATTCACACAGATACCGAGACTTCTGTTGTATGTTCTCATGTTGCGTGAACATGCACCTTCCTATTTCAGATGTCTGGGCTGTGTTTTTTTCTTAAAGAATGGCTGGCCATTGATGGTTATCCAGTGTCTCAGTATCTACCCTTCAAATTAAAAATGGCATCAGGAATTAAAGAAGTATCCCTAGAACATATTTGTTGCAGCTCACTGTTTTTAACAGCTTTCACAAAGAAAGGGGATCATCTCTTAGTGGTGCATGTATAGACACATCCCAAAATGCAGTTGTACAGGCACCTTTGCTCCTCGGGGCATGCTGGGAGTGAAGTGTGTTGGAACAGAAGAATCTGAGATCTTTTGCTGCAGCAGATTGTTGTTACTTTTTTAGCAGAAAAATCTCTCAACCCCGGATTTAAAACTTTAGTGATGGAAGGCAGAAGAAATGTAAATATTCTCTATTAAATAAAGAATGCCCTGAAGCCTGCTGTGAAGAACAATTGTGTAGGAAGAGACTATCAAAACGTGAGAGGGATAAGTGCTTCTGAGGAAACCAGAAGGCTTTACGGTTTGAGACTGCTTCAACAATAAATATGCAATCAGTTCAAATTATATGGCAAACTCTTAAATAACGTCAGTGTATTTTGGCATGATGGTTGATTTTAAATGCATTAAGCTTTTCAGTGAGTAGTAATAATATGGCATTAGAGCATTAAGAACAGGATGAGCTTTGCCAAACCTTTGCTTTAGCTCTGTGCCTAAAGGCATGTTTAAAAGGTAATTTCAATGTGGTTTTTAACTGGCTGCAGTACTAACCCAGGAAGGGCGAGGGAAAATCTGGCAAGAGCTGATGAAGTTTTGAGGTCTTAGATTTTTGGATTACTGTCATAGTGGGATGCAGCTGGATTATTATGTGAGCAGAGCTTTGTTGCAGCTTGCATGGCTGTAAAGTGAACGGAGTTTCACAAGCAAAGGAAAAGCAACAAAATAATATATAGTACAGGCGTAGGGCCAGAACCTTTCATAGCAGCAAAAGATAGCCCTTGTGCTCCAGTACCTGCTAATGCTCCAGACTGTGCCTCTGCCACATGAAACCCTCTTCTTTTTTAGAAAATACCCTTTTAGTTATTAGTTGCAGGCAGGATCCCAATAACCTCTGGATCTGATAGTGAGATAAAAGCTATCATTCATTAGATGGTGTTTTTTATACATATATATATTCTCCAGTGAATAGAGTCAGAAAGAGGCAGAAAAGGGGGTTATGGGGGCGAAGGAGGTCTGGCCTCCATGGCACTGTGTCTAGTCGGTGTCGAAGGGAGGCAGTTCCCAAGATGTTTTGTAGCTGGAGCCTAACAGAGCCTGAGGCTGAGACGGTGATTCAGTATGACCGGTGCTAGCCTTGGGAATACCCCCTCAGAAAATTCTTAAATTGGAAAACCAAATGCCCCTTCTGAACAGGTTTTGGATGTCAAATGAAGTTTCACCTTTTTTTTTTTTCCTTTTTAAGTATTCCTATTTGAGAGCACAGGAAAACAGGCTTTCCATCAGATTCTGAAGTGCTATTAAGGGTGATTGCATCTGCTTTTGTGCACAATTTCAAATGGATGTTCTACATTTTAAAATTTAATCAGGTTCAGGCTGTGCTTTGGTTGATTTGCAGAGTGAACTGTCTCATGACCAATGCAATTGCTGACTGCTTTTCCATCATGATACCGGTTGATGCAGTACTGCTGTTGTTCAATGTCATTTTAATGGTCTGGGTGTCAAAACTACACTCAAAACAACAAATTCTCCAAGAAACATTTTCAGAAGCTCAAGGTCAATCTTTAGTTTTTTTCTGGCTTAATGAAAATTTTGTAAACTTCTTGGTTAATGATCCCACACAAGATCTCTGCACTAAGCATTTGCAGCTGCCTGTAACACAACCTGAAGTGTTTGTAGTAATTTGCAACTTCTTGGGGTATAATTTTTCAGCTGACCTCAGTGCACTAGTCTACCAGGGCTATAAAATGTTGGAGAGTGACCTAATGGCCACCTCTACAGGATCAAATCAGTCTTCCAGCCTGCACACTCAGCAAAGTGAGTGCCAACATCTCTAGAGTCTATCCATTTAGATCAATATAATTTCATTTAAAAGAAGAAATTCTGTTGCCAGGATTATTTTGTCCATTGTGTTACCCAAATTTCCATATGGGCTATTGTATTTGGTATTGTATTCCTAGTTATTCAACAGGACATGACATTCTTGTATTATCTTGAGGAGTTTTCCTATGTGTGTCACCTCACAAATGGCCAGCTTTTACGCAGGGTTTCTTTAGGCATGTGGCTAGGATAAATGCTAAATAACATTGGCAAAAAGGTCCTCAGGCCAAAGAGTCAAGAATTTCCCATAATTTCTAAAATTATTTTGGTCTCTTCCAGGATGTAAATTCCTATAGAAATATAGGCCACTTAAGAACTGCTGAGGCCATGTTGTACATTTAACCCATTTTCAGATACTTTGGACTTTTTAGAAAATTTTCTGTTATCTGAAACCAAATTCATGTGGAATTCTTGCATAAAATACTTGATGGATATTTTTATAAAGTCCAAATTAGTGCCAAATACTTTTTTTTTTAAGCGAGCTATTTTACCTGAGAGACCTCAAGCCTTAGCCAACGCCTGTGCAGTCTATAACGCATTCACTTTGAATTCTAATCCAGAGAATAAAACGTCTGTGACTTTTGCAGCGTGCTTTTATGGGACAGGGTGGCATTTTGAATTACTGCTTCTTTAGTGAGAAGTACCTTGAAACATGTCCGTAAAGTCCCACAGCATATAAGAATGGAGTAAGATGATAATGAAAAATACAGATTAAATGATGTCGCTCTGTCTATCTATGTATCTCTCTGTCTGTCTATCTATGTATCTACCTATCATGATCGGTAAATCAAGTGTACAAACACTTGATCTGAAAAGAGACTACTTAGATATTTCATGGCCTGTTTAGTGCAGCTGTAAGGACATTTCATATGAGAACATATTGTTCAAAGCTGTGAAAGGAATACGTATCTCTCAAAAATGACAGAATAAGGACATTACTGCTGATTCAACAACATAAAGAACTAGGAGGAAAACATGCCAGAGATGATTTACAGATAGCAGAACACTGCTGTAACTGGAAATTTTTTTGCCTGTTGAACACCTTATGGAATTTTCTTCCACAAGGTCTGGATTACGTTCTTTTTTTTAACACAACATCTGGGTAGAAAACTTTGTTATAGACAGGATATTTTTTGAGAAAAATTGCTTCTTTCTGTTGGAAAAGCATCCAATATTTTATGCTACAAGGAGACTTCTGTGGCTATACATCTTTTGTGACTGTGAGCTCTTTGGGGCAAGGTGTCTTATCTCTTTGAATGTGTAAGCTACACCTTACACAGTAGGGCTCTGTTCATTGTTGGTCATCTTTTGTTTTGTCTACATTGAGCCCTTTAATGAAATATGGAGTCTGCTTTTTTGGTATGCTGCGTGACAGAGCTGAGACAGCCTGTCCCAAAAGAAATGTGCAAAGTGAACTCCCTCTTGGGGCCTTTGACATTTGTCCTTTCTCACATGCTGCCTTTCGTCTGAAATAAGTCATCCGGAGTGCAACTACATGGTGGCTTTTTGTGCATAAATAAATCGGTAACTTTCTGGATTTTAACTTCAGTGAACAGAGATTTTTGCACCCTTTTTTGTCTTGCAGATGAAGCAAAAGTAATCGTATAATTCTGAGAACACATAGTAAAGCACGCAAATCTCACCCTGTAATGACCTGGAAACTATTGTACAGGTGAAATAACCCATCTGAAATGTCTGAGATAATGATGGCCAAAACAGAAAAGGATGGGTTTCACAGGTATGCAGCGTATCTGTGAAAAACATGGGAAGTTCCAAGTTTTCCATGACACTTTTGTCTTTATGATCAAGTCTTTAAAAAAATGTCCTTTAAGTAATTTTTTCTCTGGTATTGTCTTTAGCTCTTCAGCAGCAATTATTTTCCACTTTTCCCCAATTAACCTGAATTGATTGAAGGCAGTTCCTTTCTAGGCTATCTGAATTTGTACTTTCTCCTCAGGAAGAATAGCACCTTTTCACAGCTTGCCACTCAAGTTTTGGCAAAAGGTAAAATTGCAGCCATGAGAAGATTTTTGTTCTTTTTGTCCCCCAATTTTGTTCAAGCTACGTGCATTCTGCTGGAGGACACTTGCAGAAGTCACTGAACATCAAATGGTGCACCAGCTAATTCAAACCTAGAGATACAATAAGTGAGGCAACAGTTTTTGTAAACAGATGATATTTGGGTAGTACTCTGTGGTGTGTAACAGATATGAAATCAAAGCAGACATTAAGGAGATTTCAGCAACACTCAGACTCAACCATCTGGAATAGTGACTGTAGCAAGCAGTCAAGTTCAAGGCAAGGCAGAAAGATAAACAATGACCTGGTGGTGATGGGTGAACTTCAGTGAAGTTAGTATGATGCCTATTTACAATAATATGCTATTATAGACAGTTTAAGATCAGAATAAGTAAGGAAACAAACTTTAAAAGCAGAGACCACTGTCAGGTGTTGAAACACTCCTTGCAAACGCCCCAGTTTTCTTTCTGGAGCTTCAGTGCTTCCATTGTAGGTGGTGGCAATGACTGCAAAATGGCAGAAGAGCAAGAAAGCTTTAACTTCTGTACAGCATTGCTCTGCTCTGCTTTATCCTCGTGCTACTTCCAATACTAGAGAGGCCAATTCCCCTTCTGAACGTGTTGGCAGAAATTTTTTCCTCCCATTCCTTCCAATATGAATCTTCTCCGAACACAAAAGAAGTAACTTCTGGAGGAGGGGAGAGAGAGACAAATGAAAACACACATTTGGAAAATTCTTCACAATTTTCATGAAGACATTCTTAAAGAAAGGACAAAGTAATGAAAGATAGAAGGGTGAGAACCTGGTGTGGACTTGAAGCGAGCAGCACTCAGACGCACTCCTGCAAGGAATTTCCAGGTGGATGCTGAAGCGCTGCATGATATAGAGGATATCTGCAAGTGATTTGATACCTAGTATGCAGAATCGAGCTTTAATCCACTCAGTGATGTATGGATAAGGACACCTGGCCGACATCTGGAAAAACTTAAAACAGGAGGGGGTCCGGTGCATTCTTTCAGATAGTTTTTGCCTATTACTGTTTTCCCAGAAATTGTTTCCTGTGTGCGCTTTGTTTTCAAGTGCATGAAAATAACAATTCACTTTCCAGATCTCCATTTTGGCAGTTCAGAGGAAAAAGGTGTACAAGAGTAGATGAATAAGAGTCAACTCTGAACCTGCCCTTCAGAGCTTCTCAAGTGCCAAGCAAAGCACAGTGACATGAGCTGGTAAGAGGGCATGAATGAAGTAAGGATGCTGGCACTCACAAAACCGGGGTAACTGTCCCATTAAGATTAGATGAAGTCATCTTAACTGAGGGTATCAGTGTGTCCTACTTATAGCAAAATGACGAATAGCTGCAGACTGTGGAGCCTTATTATGTTCCTATAGAAGTAATACAAAGCAGCTTTGGAAGGCCATTGTGTATGTGGTTGGTGAGGCTTTTTAAAGATGCTGAGTTTTCTGATGCAGTTAATGCGATATTACCCTGTAGAGAGTTGGAGTGGAAATAAATCTGTCCAGGTGGTGTTCAGGAGAGCTTGTTCCTGGTGACATTGCTGCCTCTGAACTGGGAGCTGCTGTGGCAGTGGAAGGGCAGGGTGGTGAAAATCTAATCAAAAAGGCACCGTTTGTTCAGAGAAAAAGTCTTCTTTATCACTGAGATTTGCAAGGCATGAGACTTGTCTGTTCTTCAGTTGACCAAACTGGGCACAGGACACGTGCAGCACTTTGTCCAAAAAGCCAGCCTGAGACACAGAGGTGGCTTTTGTGTTAGCCCCGAGTTTGTTGGCAGTACAGGGGTTTTAAGAGTAAAAGACTGCTGTAGGGCAAGAAACTTTTTTAATAAATGTATTTGGTCTCTGAAGCAATTGTTCTGTGATTGCCTGGCAAAGACATCTCTGCCCCAGAGCTTTCCACTGGAAGGCAGAAACAGCTCTCATGCGAGTGCTAAGTACCCCGCTGGTAAAAGACTTGCCTTTCGCTCAATTTTTAGGGATCCTGTGCTTTTTAAGTAAGGCAATCTGTCTTTAATAATGTTATGACACACAGAAGTACTGGGAACAAAATGATCTTTATTTTCTGGCCGTAGTAACGTGACATGGGCCTGAGGTTACAGCCAGTTACACTTTATCCAGTGGCTCTTATGGTTATTGTTATAAAGCTTTATCCTTGTTATCATCAGGATGGTCTTGAATTCATTTTTTCCTATTCTCACAGTGTTGCAGCCAACATGGCCCATACCATTCTGTCAGACATAGTGGAATCGTATCGTGTGGTTTAAAGCAGATTCTGGGAGAAACTTCAGCCCACATAGAGAATCTTTTGACTGCTTAGCCTTATTCTAGTCTAAACCAGCACCAGTGTTTAAAAAACCAAAAGTGAGTATGCAGCTGCATGTTTGCAAACTGAGCACAACATACACGTGTTTACAGAACGTAAAAAAAAATTCCCATCTATTTTACTAGGCTATATTTACAAGCCACCAGGCACTTTCCTCTCTCCTGGGAGTTTGGAGATAGTCTTCAAATGATCCTTAGCTTTACAAGGCATGAAAATAAATTTGGAGCTAAAACAGGCAGATTCTTGGCAGGGTTTTTCTTTCACTCTGCCCTACGCAACCATCAGTACAAACCAGAGCTAATGTCTTTGGCTGCAAAAAAGAAAGAGCTTATAAAAATAGTACCACAATGTTTTGTGCAGGATGTGTGGCCATAGTCATGTTAAAAGAATAGCACAAGTATTATTACAATAAGCTGTCTATACAAAGACTTTGCCGAAGTCAAATGATGGATCTTTAAGAGTTAACATTTACAATAGGACTGGCCCATATGTTCAAGAATAGTTGTTGCACTAGATGAGAAAATGAAAGATCAACCGCTTCTAAGGATTTCTGAAATGTTACAGTCAAATTCCCATCTCTGTTTGTGTATGAGCTGGCTCTGACGGAGGAGAGCAAGGCGAGATTGCTCCTTTTGCGGTTACAGGGTAACAGCAGAGCTGCTTCCTGGAGGCCAAGGCATTATCCAACCTGCAGACGTCTGAACCTCCGTGCATCAGGATCTGGCAGGCACCTCCTCGCAGCCACACCCATGCCAGTCCTCTTCCCCAAGGGTCTGCTGCAATAAGGTGGTGCAAAGCAATGCCTGAGTTGCACCCTTTCCGAAAACAGCGAGAAAAGAACTGAGAACGGAAAGGTCCCATCTTGCCCCAGGGGAACTGTGGCAGCTCACTTCAGGGCCTTCTTTGGATGTTGGGCAGTTTAAGCAAAGAACTTGCTCTTCCACAATTAATCCAGTCCTGTAAACAACCGATTTAAAATCAGGTGGGTAACTCTTATTTTACAACACAAGGGTCTTCAGGGAAAATGGAGAAACTGGGTAAAAGGATTAACCGTAGTAGTACTGTTCAGAGAGAATGAAGAATTGGAATACGGCCCAATATATCCTACATTCATCAGTAGTGAAAAATAGAGTTTATTTTCTATCACAATGATATCCTGCACCAAGAAACACTGTACCCTGAAGCGACAATTAGTTACAGTGTGGTAAAGGTTGCACATACATTTCAAGAGTTCTCTCAGTGGTTTGCACTGAATTTATTTGCTAGGGTGGGTAATAAAATATCATGCTACTTCTCATCCTGTCTGAACACTTCTTGTCCTGTCGGAACACGTTTTCATTCTTCTTGGAAACATCTAAATTTTATTCAATATGAATTCTTTGTTACCCACCGTAAGAGCTTCTGGCACTAGAAATTTAAAGAACGATTGATAAGGCTGAATGTTCCAATTCTATATAGCAAAAGGCAATACTCAACTTTGCTTCAAGGTGCACAGGATCACATGGCGAGTAATTTCTGTAGGGTCTTGGTTATTCTGGGCTGGCTGCTCCTAGACCAGCAAGGCAGCAGGGTAACGTTGATTAGACACTTTTCATCTGCCCGCCTGAGGACAGACACACCAATGCTTTCCTAGAACTGATGACATTTGGATATCTGACAAATGTGAGTGGGTTGAAGATATGTGGCATACTGCCCTTCATCCAGGCAGCAGCACAGTTTTACTGATAGCAGGCTTTAAGCCCCCCTGGACTTTTGCAGCAGCCCCAAAAGGCAGCAGTTGCAGAAACACAGCAAGAAGTAGTGTGCCAGGCTGAGAGCAAGGATGGGCAGCAGCAGCTCTCCTGGGCACTTGGAGGCAGGGAGGAAACGAGGAGACAGCAGGCAGCCGGGGATCTGGGCACGCTGGCTCGAGCTGTTGTGCGGCCCAGAGTGGGCTTCCCTTGACCAGGACCGTCCCCAGCTTCCTTCGGCAATGGCAGTTTACAGAAGGACGTTGCACAAAACCCATCCTTGGATCAGGTTAACTTTTCTCGTTGCTACCTACAGCAATAAAGCTGAGGAAGACCTGGAAAAAAAAGAATTTCATGAGATCCCACTCTTGAAGGATCATACCAAACATGCCTTAATTCATGGGACTGCCATGGGGATCCTGGTGGGACTAATGATATTTGTTTGGCCAAATGCTTGATTATGGGAGAAAATCAGATTCAGAATTTGTTACTTTTTGAAATAAACCAAGAATTTCTGTCTCTTTCAAACAAAGCCAAAGCTCTTTGAAACACAGCTTTCAAAAGTTAAAATAGGTTTTTCTACAATTTCTTCTGTTCCCTCATTTGAAGGCAATGTTTCAGTTAGTTTAACTGCAGTCGGTACTTGTGTGGCTAGGAGCCAGCTGCCAAGAGGCTGTAAAGATTGACAGCAATTGGAAAGAAAATTGGAGAGGAAAAAAAGGACTATAATTCTTCAACCTTTTTAATGAGGTGCAGCAAATTTAGAATAGCAAATACATGTAGAGACTTGTTATTCAAAAGTCTACATTGACTAATTAATGGAAAAATCATGATTTATTTAAAGAAAAGAGGTAAGACTGGGAGATAAATTACTGCTCAATATCCACTTGTACCTTGTGCTTTCTGTTCAGTGGGAATTGTTTCTATCAGCAGTAAGAATTAGGTGTAATTAGAAAATTATCTCTTGCAATCATTTGAGTCCTGGTTTATTAAAAAACCCAAGATGCTTTTGGCATCTGCAGGTGTTCTCAGCGCGGAAGAATCCTGGCCTGGTTAGTCCCTGCCATTGCCCTGTGACCAGATGCCTTTTATCAAAAGAGCGATATCCTTGAGGTAGTTGCATGGTCTGAGGACCAGTCAATGAATGCACCAAGGTAAGCACGTGTGAAATGAGTAGTGTGGTGCCAACTCCAAAGTAATCACGGTGCCATGAGCAGTCCCCTGAGGTGTATAGTAACTAAATATACATCTTGTGAAAAAGATCGGCGAGGCACCCTTCGCACAGTTATACAGACCAAAAGCAGTCGCTCTAGCTGCTAAAATCCTATGATTTGCTTTACACTCAGCTCTTCTGGAGAAAAAAGAAAAGTGCATTTACCCCCTCTGTCAATGGTATTGTTTTTGCAGATTTTAAACATGAAGAGCTTTCCTGGAAGAGGTTGTCAGTCTTATGGAGGCTGCAGAGGTGACAAAGGAGCTGCGTTTATTGCCTTGGGGATGTTGCTCCTCATCTCAGCTGTGGTGAAGGCAGCGCTTCGAGCGGCCCCGCACCTGGATGGGTGGCCTCTCCCTGCTGCTTGGCTGGCAGAAGGGCTACACCACACCTGTGGCTTCTCATACATTCTTGTGTACAAGCATTACAAAATGCAAAGGGAAAAAATGCAACGTGTTCAAAACGACCTTTTGAATTGTCAAGGTGAGCAGCTCAGAAAAATAGTTTATTTGTATGCTCAGGGCTTTCTGTGTCCGTATTGGTTTGCGCTTCAAGGGCTTGAGTCCAGTCCAAAAGAAGCAGAGGGATGCACCCATTTATAGCTAGTTCAGAGGAATGGGGGCAACTGGGAAAATTAACAAAAAGAAAGTGGGAGGGAATGAAAACCCAGGAAAACATTATAACAAACTGTTCACTCACCTCTACCTGGACTGTTTGTGCAACTACAGTCTAAAAAATCCCACCAAACCACATTTATAAATGGAAGCAATGAAGTTATTCTATTGACATTTCGTACCAAATCAAAAGAACTTTTTCTGCATTTTCTTGGGGGTTTGTTTTTTAAAGGAAATATTAATGAAATGTATTACAAACATAAGGCCCGCTTCTGCTTGTACTTTTCCTGTTAGCATGGAGCTGTTCCAATGCTGTTAAAGTCAATGGGAGGAGTATTGCAGTGACAGGACTGGTCTGGACCTGCAGGAAAATACAGCGAGTGCTGGCAAGGTGACAGAGGAACTGTGCTTAGTAAGGTCATTTGTAACCTCTCCATAATGCGAGCAGCTGTGTAGTAGCTCTGTTGCAGAATCAGATCTATAAACCAGACATTATATCTACAATACCCTGTTAGGCCATTGCTGGGAGAAGATTTTTTTGAGGGTTTCTGGATTTGATAATTTATAACGCTTAAAATGATTGCACTTTATTTTCCAAAAAGAAATGCCCCAAACGGTAAAATTGTAAATTATATTATTTTAGAGTTATTATCGTGTTTCCTGTAGTTCTTCTTATGGTTGCTTATCATAGCCGTGATACAAAGGAGCATTTAGAGACATGCTTTAGTACTCTGCCTTTCCAGAGTACTATTTAAACTTACCTGTCAATGTTTTTTTTCTAATTAGAGATGCAGATATGAATTAGGGCATATGGGCTGAGTCCAATGCTATTGAATTCAAGCGTAAGACTCCGACTTCAGGGGACGTTAAATCAGTCACTTCGGCCAAACACTGAAATTTCAGTGTTTTCTTGTAAAGTGTTGAAATGCAGGAATCGGTCTCAGATCAGATCCAGGTTTCTTGACTGTTTTTCATCCTTGGCTAAGCCTTCAAACAGCTTCTGTTGAAAATGCAAGGTTTGTTACCGTCTCCAACATGAAAAGAGTTGGTTAATTTCTGAGGAGTCGTAATACGAACAGTCTAGAAAATGAAACTCAGAAGTGAATATTCTTCGTGTGTTGACAGTCTGCTTACAAAAATGCAGCCTTGTATGAAGAAGTGGTGCTCCATAAAAATAAGCACATACACTATGAACTATGGTTGGCAACGTTTAATAAATGCTGCAGTTTAGGCATGGAACATATGTTTTGTGTGAGTGATTTTCCTTTAGTCCTAAACTAAACGATGCTATTTCTTATGAACTTTCAATAAGAAATCCCTGAAGGGTTAAAACTTTTGATTGATTGCTATCTTTTTTTTTTTTCCTATTTTCCCTGCAGAATAAGCTTCAGAGTGCATAATTCTCACTCTCGGACAAATTAAGAAGGGAAAAAAATGCCCTTTTTATAACAAATATTTTGTAGCGCAACAAGTATTCACACAATAGAAGTATCGGCTAAGAGAGCTGGGAAATTTGACCCAAATATCTGCTGAGAGGTGAGCAACAGTAATCAACTAGCACATTATCTGAAAAGTAAATTATGCGTCCAGCCAGACTAACTATGCTAAAATGAGTGGCAGGAGAAGATGTCAAGATTTTTTTCTTTATGACCTCCATTGGTATGTGTTGATTTTTTTTGGCACTGCCCCAGGCCCCAAGTGTATACAGTTGAACAAGGGGAAAAGGCAGCAGATTTTATTGATTCATAATATGGCTTGCTGTAATGTTCTGAGGGAAAACAAAGGGCTTATGTTAGGTACTGTAATATATATTTAACTGGTATAAATTATAAGGTTGTCTCTCCTTAAGAGTATAAAATATAAGGTTGTTTCAGAGAGAGTCTGAAGTAAAAAATGATTAAAGCACTGTCCAAAGTAGACAAATTCATCAAACAAACTCAGTTATTAAAAGAACACAAACTTATGTATGAATTATTTGCTTCTGCTCAGTTTTACCAAAGGCTGCTAACCATTCCCAGGCTAAGATGAAGGGTAATTTTGTACTGAAGACAGCACCGTGGCACGTGATGTATTGCAGAATGGATCAGGTAACGACTCAGTTTTTCTCCTCGATGCTGTTTCCAGCCAAACATCCTAAGAGTGGGAAGCATCATTTTCCCTAAAAGTTGGGTTCCTTTTGACTTAATACAGTGTGGGATTTGTATAGATCCAAATAACTTCCAGACACTCCTGCCTCTCTCTCTCTGTGCTGTCCTGAAATGTATCTATTAACATCCTTAAGCACCAGCAGAGCTCAATGCAGAGGATGCACTGACCTGTCATGGTGCATGACAAGGTTTGTGTATGAGCAGGTCACTGTGGCAGATCTATTTTTGATGTTGATCAAAACGTAAAATCGTTGTCAGAGGGAAGTTACAGTATCACTTCTGGGTTTAAATGGGTCTTTACAGTGCCTTCAGAAGAAGAGACAGCAAAGGCTGAAGTCTCGGCATGTCAGGGACCCGCTACATGGGGGCAATCAGTGGGTTGCTCTGGGACAGGCGTAGGGCAATTGACTACGCGAGACAAGACAGAAGCCCTTGGTTGTGTGAAGTTCATGATGAGCCTGGGATGGCTACCATGAGATGGGGTAGCCATCCCAAAACCTGTGTGACCTCTTCTAAGCACCAAGAAGATGGTATTTCTTAGGAAAAACTGTAATTTGTCACAGGCACTAATAATTTTTAGGCTGGAATTGATATGTGACCAAAGTAAAAGGGCTCCAGACCTAATCAATTGAATATAAATCCTGAAGTTATACGCACAGCATGAAGCACTGTAGAATTTGCCAAACTAGCTATCTAAGATGTAGCTAAAGGGTTATGAATATCTAGGGTGAAATTTTGGCTCACTGAAAAGAGTGGGAATTCTGCCATTGATCTGAACAAGGCTAGAATTTCTCTCTCCTTAGACTCCCTGCCCTGCATCTTTTCATTTTATTAGCCATTCTGCTTGCTGTTTGCATGCATTTTTATTTTACATGGAGAGATTATATTATGTCAGAATATAGTATTTCACAATTGGCAAGACACCCCCCATCCTGCAACTGCAGTTGTAGTTGCCCGTAGGGAAGCAGCGAGTGGCTAATGGCCAGCAAACTGCAGTATCGAGGAGGGGTTACAAGGGAAGCAGAGCAGTGATGGAGCAGAGGAGGAAAGGGGCCCCTGCCTTGCATTCTTCTATGTGAGAGTCAGGGAGAAGCTGCAGCCATCTGTGCTCTTAGACGCTTCCTTTATGTACTCTGCAATGGTCAAACTGGCTGCCGCAGTGGTCATTCAGGCTCTTTTTTTCCCAGTCGTTATCCAGCGGGAGCTGCAGCAGTTTGAATCTTCCTCCAAGCCACTCATTGCATGTGTTGACTGTGGAGCTAGAGAGCCTGCTCCTAAAGCTGAGAGGTAGGTAATCTGGGCTCCTTCTGCTGACATCTTTTACAAGGGATGTTTCACGCGCGGTGTATGATACATCACTGGTAACTGGGAAAACAGCTAGTAGCTGCACACAAAAAAACACTAGTAGCTGCACACAAAACACTACTTCTCTGGACCATGTCCAGCTTTCTGACTTAGTGGAGAAAGGCCCCATCTCTTCCTTTGGCAAATCTTCCAACCCATCCACCCCTATTCTTATTTCTTTATAAGGGAAATGTTGCCTTTAGTAAAAGAAGAAATTCTGTGAAAAATACACTCGGTACGTTTACTGCTCATGTTTCTCTGCTAGCTTTTGTTAACAGTTTCAAGGAAGCTTTCTCTGAGTACAGAAGGCTTTCAGGAGGCAGGCCAGCCCTCCAAAGGCACTGGCTAGAACGCTTTGTGCACCCCTTTGCTCACAGCTGTGGTCCCAACAAAGCTGCAGTCCTCAGTGGCATTGCACTGTATCATGTTATATTTGCAGTCCTTCTGGAATGCTTTTTTTCCATATACTTTATCCAGAGTTTGGTCATATATTATCTGCCTGACAACTCGACACCTATAAAAATTTATGAATTTGTATTAAAACCAATACTTGATTATGTCAGTGTTTATGAGGCTTCCCATGAGCCCTATATTCTTCCGTTGAATCTAGCTATAGCCCCTCATAATAATAATAAAACAGGCCATATTTCACCATTTCTCTGTTAACATGACTCACTGCTAGCAATTACAGTAGCTACCAGCTCACACTTTTGTTGATTTTAAGGATTTGCTGCCTTGTAAGGGTCTTTGCTGATCTAAACACACATAGACATATATTCAGTGGGCCTCTTTAACTGGGCTAGAAATAGCTGTGGGTGTATTTTTCAGTTTTCGGAGAACAACGTCTATCTACAGTTATTCATGCAGAAGTGTGTCGTGACTCATAACGAATGCGTAATTGTGGGTTTATGTACTGATAATACAAAAAAATTGACACCACTAGGTCCATTGTGTTTGCAAATGCTCTGGATATGGAGACTGACAGAAAAAAATAAAGAAGAAAAAGCAAATATGCTTCTTTCTCCTGCAGTAACCCTCCTCTTGTTTCCATCCCTTACTTGCCTGGATCAGCCTTAAGTACTTCATTCTGGGACTTGATAGAGAACTTGTGTGGAGTGCCAGCTGCAGCCCATACACTTAAGCAATATATGAGTCGTCTTCTGGCTTCTGCAAGGGAGGGTGTTTCACCTAAAGTTAATATTTTACAGTCTGGTTTTGGTATTGTGCAATTCTTCTATCCTCATTATCCAGTTTGTAAAGTCAAACCAATGTATACAGTAAGACCATAAAGGAGAAGTAAGAATCTAGCATTTTAAATTAGAAGTCAGTGAGCCTGGGGGATTTCTAAGCTTTAATACTAGCAATGGTAATATACTACTACTATTAGGGTAACCGTAAGCTGTACAACATGCTTGCAATATAAAGATTCTTACATCCTAAGAATGATAAAGTTGCTTTGAAAAATTAATCAGGGAAATAACTTTTTATATCGATAAATATATACATATAATATAAAACACACATCCACATTATCCTAATTCAGGATAACCTAATTACTACAAAGGAAGAACATGGAGGGGCACAAATACTGTATGTGAAACACAGGAGCAAATTTCTTTTAATTTCCATTTCTGTACTTCCCATAACACATAGCTATAATATTTCTGTCATATGAGAACTCCACAGGGATAATTTTTGCTGGTTTGAAGGATGAGCTTGATAGAAGTTGGCTCCAGAAGGTATAGCTGTACATAAATTTACAACTCTTAGCAATGAATATGCAACATATACACAACTTTTAGCCAACAGTTATATAGCATTATAACATTTTATGGAGACGTAGAACTACGATGATTCTTCAGCTTTTTAGTTCCTTCTGTGTCAGACTGTATCTCCAGGAAAAGAACTGATGACTTATGCCCAAGTTTAAATTATTTTGAAGTTTTAAATTTAACAGATGTAGATAACACCAGTACTACTCCCCACAGATTTTTTTCATGTCTCAAAATACCTTGTACGACTTAATTGTCTCAAGATAATGGTGTAAAAACCCTTCAGGATGATAGGTCATACTTTTCCAAGTCAGATTAAATTCCACTCCTGTAGGAAGCATTTATTGCATTTGCAAACCTTGAGATTGCTGGCAACAGTAATACATAGCATTTTGGAAAGTCCTGCAGGACATATCCCCATAGCCTATACCAAAAGCAGGGATTTAGAAAATGGAGCAAAAGGGGAGAGAAACTGGTAGACTATTCTATGGGTGTAGAAAACCCTATCATTCCTAGAAACTCCAGTGTTCTAGAGCAATCTTATAAACCTCTTCTGATATTTGTACTGCCAAAAATGTGGGCAATGAAAGATCAATGTTTCTGAAAACGATAAAAATGAATCATTTAAAAGTTGGGATCTAGATTCACAAGAGCAGTTAAAAATCATGTAGGTCAGGAAAAGGTGGTGGTTGCTCCTTTACACATATTCTAGTAGAATAATTAGACAACCTTCCTCTTTTATTCAAAGCAGAGTTTGGAATCCGTATCTTCCATTTTGTTAGAATATTTCCTAACCAGCCAGATGCTCAGGATGTTGTAGTCAAATTTCTACTTTAAAGATTTCAGGAAAGGAGCTGAAAGCACCTTTTCCTTGCCTACATAGTGCTCTGACTACTGGGTAGAGAATATGAAAATGCCAGGACTATTTCTTTCTCTTCTTTATCCTTGTGAATGTGATCGATTGTGAATCTTGCCTTTTACTTCTTTTGAAAGTTTCCTGAGCTTGATGCAATTCTTACCCGCAGTTCCTATGGTGTGGATATGGCAAGAGGTGGTGGCATTCACTTGCACAGATGTATACATCGGAGCTGAAATACAGCACACTCCAGCTTGTGCTCTCACTCTCTCTCTGCTACTCTCCCTCCTACAGTTAAAGTCAAAATAGTTTCTGCATGGCCGTGTGAAGGTCTTAAGGGACGTTTGGATGACTGTGCAAAGCTGACTTGCAGCCTAGCTATATAATTAGCAAATACACAATTTATTTCACTAACATAAATCATGTTCCTTCCTAGAAAGAAGTAATAAAGTTAGTATCATTAAATTTTATAAAATATAAGGAACTAATTTCAAGGTCAAGATAGAAATAGCCTTCCTTTTAATTATTTTGCTATTACAGACTTCCTTTACTTTTATTGCACTATAATTGTTAACTGGAGACAATTGTAATTTAAAATACGATCCTATTTCCTTGGATAAAAACTGGAAAAATCAGTATTAGGCACTATGCTTTATATTTGCTGGTAAGAGCTTGTAACATCTCCACCTTGTGGTTGTTTCTCTGAGTAACGAGCCTAGACTGCTGCATCTCAAATAGTAGGTTATTTTGGCTCTGGGACTCCAGGTTCTCTGAACACAAATATCATACATTGAGGGATTTTAGCTAAGAGATTCTTGGATAAAAAATGCCTCTTGTACTCACTTTAGATTAAAATCAGTTCTTTTTTCATGGTTTTATCAGACATTATTAATTTTTTTTTATTTTAGACAATACCAATAATTAAAGTCAGGGATAAGTGACTACAGAAGCAATAAACATATAGGATGACTGAAACTGTCCAATTTGAAAAGAAGTGTTTCTTACATAAAAAAATGCCATCAAATCAGATAATACAATGACCCAAGAGTTGGGTCAAGAAGATGAATTATCTTTCACTTATCAAAATATTTCCAAGTATCCTCATATTTGATGAAAAGAGTGCACATTACACACAATAATATTCACTATGTCGAGTGGGAAAGTGCTATTGTCCCTGTTTCACAAGGGGAAAGCTAACTGAAGAGAGAAAGTGCCCTTTGACAAGGTCACAGAGCGAGACAATGATGGAAAAGAAGAGTAACCCAGACTTTCTGTTTTACAGTCCCTGGCGTTTTACTGTTAGATCTGCCATCTCTCATCTTGATTTGCTATATTAATAATATCAGGAAATTGTCTACTCAACTCTAAGAAACCTCAGATCACAGGTATTAACTCAGCACTAGTTGCAGAAGTTGAGCTGCTTTTTTTTACTTTTTCAGTTTGCAAATGTAAGAAAAATGTCCCATGATATTTCTGGTATTTCCCTGATCACAATCAGCCAGAAAAATTAGGACATAAGTTCTTTTGTGGTATTTGTCACTTCCTACACACACCAGAATTTTAAAATGCCAGGATAGGCAAATAAATCAATGTAATTATGTTACCTAGGCTTTCTAAAATGTCAGAAATACTTTGGCTTGATATTTTAGATGAAGGTGCCCCCACCTCTTATTTCCAAGTTCCAGTTCTCATTGTAAGCATGATTTTATTTTCTCTTTATTTATTTTTTATGGCTACTTCACTTTTCTCCATAGAAATCTTTCCTGGTTGTATTGTAGTCATTGTAACTTCCTCTATAGTGTATCATTTGCAAAAAGCTACTCAGCAGCCTTTTGTAATGCATCATATAAAGGGAGTATGATAAAGTCATTTGACACAATGGCATGAATATAAGCAGCATCATTCCGTCTTTCTCCATTTGTACAGCCAGAAAAGCTGTATTAGCTTGGGTCACTGACCTTTTTTTTTTTTTTTTTGGGGGGGGGGGGGGGTGTTGTCCCGGAGGGAGGCGCTAGCAGTACCTTTCTTCAAAGAAAAAGTGCAGATCCTGTAACTGCTGTGGTAGGATCTGAGGCCCAGGATGCCCCATCACGCTCTGCTGATGTTTCTTTCCATCTCTGTGACTCATCCTGAGACAGACAGTGGTACCCAAAGTGCCCTTTCTGTTCCCCATTCCTACTGGGCTGTCTCCAGTCCCTGAACTGAGGGGAACCATGAGTGAAAATGAGTACTTGTCTATTAGTAGAAAGAATGAGACTTCTTTTTTTTTCTGTCAGAGCTCTTTTTTCTGTCCTCAGTGTCCTATTGAATGTTTACCCAAAGAAGCTCTAACCTAGGAGGGCTCGAGCGCTCAAAGGCTCAAATACACCTCTTCTAGCTCCAGGCACCACAGGTAGCAACAAAACTGCCTCTAGTCAAAAGAATAGAAAATGAGATTTTTTTTCCTATCTGAATAGCCTTCTGTAGGCACCAAAACTTATGTGGTGTGATTCTTTGTGGCAGCCTTGCAAAAGCATCAGTTTGGGTACAACTGTGGTTGGATACTCTGAGAGCTGATAACAAAAAAAAAGATAATTTTATTCTCCTGTCAGAAGTTACTTGTCCCAGTGGGTGTGTGAATAAGATTTTGAATAGCTAGAAAATGCTCAGTAACAACAGTCCAAAGTAGTCCAAAGTGTTACAAGAAATGGCACTCCATGGAGAATGAGACTGACAAAAGATGAAGTCTTGGAGAGCTTTTGTTAAATTCAGAGATCAGCTGAGATATAAATCTGACAGAGGAGGAAAGGAAGAGGTTTTGACAACAATAGCAAGGGGTATATCATGTGCATATGTAGTCTGTGCTTCCTAAGCAGGAGGTACAGTTTTGAGCTGGGGAAAAAAGCTGGAAGGACGTGATGAACGTGGCCAAACATGGAACAGCGTGGCCAAACATGGAACAGATTAATCTAGCTAAATATAGATGTCTTCACTGTAGGTGTCAATATCTGAGCTAGTCATCCCAGCCTCCTTAACGGGGCATTCTCAAGAGATTACTCGGAGAGGATGTATTTCTTGCTCATAACTTCACACAACTGCTTTCTAGTTGTCAGCATGTGAACTAGTCATGGACTTTACAGTCAGTACAGAGGAGGAGGCATTCTGAGGGCATGGTTAATGCCCCCATGAAGTAGTCATGTAAAGTAAATCATAGGCAAATCATGCTAAAGTTTCTCTTTTCTCTATTGACTACAAAGAGAATGCAGACTGATAGCTCAGATACAACATCTGAAGAGTGGTCTGTGATTTAGGCTAGAGAAACCATGTCCTACATAAGTAATCTCCAGAAGATCCAAATTATGCTCTCTTCTCACCAATGAAAAAGACCTCGAACTTGCTGAAGGACTTCAACTCCAGCTGCGGTGCCACCCGCCCTGGCCGCTCTTGTACCCAGGTACTGGCTGTGTAGCATGGTGTAACCCCAACTCTGATATTCAGAGCTGTCCAGACCATTTAGTAGTCTTCTTAAGATTGGGTACTGATGATAGGAGGCTGAGGTCAATGACACAGTTTGATTTCTGAAACAGAATACCCCAAATAGAAAATGTGGTTCTGGTGTGTGTTCCTTCATGTGCAGTACAGTTTTGATCACCATATGGCGACTAAGCCACGCTGCCCTGCTTCACCGGCATGATTTCAGAATGCTACTGTATTAAATAACCATGGAACTTTGAAGAGCAGATAGTTGAGGGATGGGTGGGCAAACTTTAAAAGGCTTGTTCGAATAACACATTCAGATGCTTATTGGGAAGTAATTGGTCTGGAAATCAAGCTTCAGTGCCTCCTTATCTCAGACGTTTGCAATGCTGAAGGAAAACCACACCTTTCAAACTTGTGCTCTGCTGAAGTTCAGTGAGGCTCCAAAGAGTTTTTGAAATGTTAAACTTTTCAGCATTTTTTCCAAGAGGGAAAATTTCGCCCCGTTCTGTTTGAAGAAGTCTGCCTGCGACTAATTAAAAGCAGCATGTAGCACACGTTGCAACAGTGCCGTTGTCGCCGAGCCCCCTAGGTGGTCCTGAAGACCACAGGCATTTGCCTACTGCAGGATCCGGCGGGCAAGGGCTAGCGGCAATGCTCCCGTGAACAAGAACGCCCCAGCAGCGCCACCGAACACTCAGGCAACGCCACCGATGAAGCCAGCTGGAGCCATGCCTCAACGAGGGCTGCAGGGTTTTGGCCCTGAACACTTCCAAACAGGACGGATGCTTCAGCCCAGGAAACGCTCTGTGCAACAGGCTGTTGCCCCCAGATCCGCTTGATGTTAGTGGTACGCGGATACCGTGTTAATCTACTGCCACAGGGTAGAATGAAGTTCACCTTAGTGCCAACTGTACTTGCTTAGCCAAACCCTGCTCAAGTCTTACTCATCCTGTACTCTGAGAAATGCTTAGAATGGTCAAAACGTAAAATGTTTATTTTTAATCAGTGAAAGCATCTTAATTAGGTGCTTAGGGGGTTGTGGGCTGTGTGCACATATACACAAAATTCTATTACCCAGAGCATGAGTTAAGAAAATAAGAAAAGTCAACTCTGCAGTGCTCAATATGATCTGATGGAGAGCATAAAGGGATACAGCTTGTTCTCTGACTCCGTTCAGCCATTCGTAAAGTAGTAACAGCAGCATTTCCCTTCCAAGTCATTCTAATTTTTAGCTAGTCACCTTCTATAGCACAGCTTGCAATATTCATGGTGGGCAATATTAACTGGGGTAGGGCAATATAATGACAAAAATTTGAAAGCAGGCTTTTTCTCTGGAGTTGAAGGGAAGTTCCTCTTAAAACAATTGCTAGCATGACATGCAACCATGCTGATTACAGAGATTTAGATCTATTATTCTAGTTTTTACTGAAAGCCATGCCCTACAGCAAAGAAAACACAAATACTGTTTTTTTATGTTTATCTTAAATTCATACTTCATCTGCTAGAATACATATTTGGAAGTATTTAAATGAACACGTAAAGTTCAGAATTTAAAATTTTCTGAAACGGGATTTTTATACTGATGATGCTAGGAGTCTAAAGGAAAACAACGTTCCTTTTGTAATTAAGCAGAGCAGCTATTTATACTGCCGGCTGCCGGCTGCATTCCAGTACAAAGTGCACTCATGGCATCAATTTAAAGGGCATACGTTGGAGGCAAACACACAAAAGTGGTTTGGAAAGAGGTATGGAGTAAAAGTTTCTGAAGTGCCTAAGTCTCTTCAAGGAGTGAGACTTCAAGGATACTCAGTTGACTTTGAAAGTTTTACCCAGGCTTACCAGAAACAGAAGATGACTTAAAGTTGGCCGCAATCCTCTGTAGCCGCAGAAAATTCCACACTTTTGGGATAGGTTTTATTCAAGTTACTCCAGATGTACTTGCCCTTATTCCTGTGTTAGAAGGAGGTCCAATTTGATTTAAACGATTCGCTTTGACTTCAATGGCAGCAGGATTAAGTCCTGAGTCATTCTTCAGTAAAAGACTCAGAAATTTCTTTACCTCTTTTAATGTGAATATTTTTCTTTCGTCTTGCAAATTTTAGCTTCCATACTTACTTCTCTTTAGGTATGTAAGGTGCATTACTAAAAAAGCCTATCTTTAGGAGAGCAAAGCATTTTTTCTCTAACGTTTCCAGTTTCCACCAGCCTAAAGAGGAAAAAGCCAAAGTCTGCCCTCGAGTGTGTACTTTTTACTGCATAGCTGAAACCAAATTCTGCATGGAAACATTTTATCAAGTACCTTATTTTTCTACACATGCCTGGAGGACCTGCAAAGGAGGAGCTTGTCAGCTAAATTGAAAACATACTAATAAAGTTAAAAAGTTAATGGGAGACATTTGCAATTTCCCAATAATTTTCCTAGTGACTTAAACTCGAAATAACTGTGTATACTTCTGCTACTGTTTTCCTTACATCTTTGTATCAAATGACATGCAGAAGAATTAGTGCCGGATATCTACCATTTGTCGCACACCTATCAAATTATAGTTTTGCTAGGCAAACTTACAGTTCAGGTGGCCAAATCTCTGTTTGTCTGGGAGGCTATTTTCAATTACCTATAAGTAATAATGTGTGTTTTATAACTCAAACCACTTGTATAAATAGAGCTTAAAACCTTGTGACTGAGGCAATAAAATAGAAGCAAAGGTTTAGCTGTTGTAACCTACTATGCAGTCCATTTAAGGGCAGTGGCTGAAATATAGTTCCAGACTCTGGGCCACTTTTGTGCTAACTGGGCAATATAAAAATACATCTTTTTTTTATAATTAGGATGATTATTATCCTAATAAAGCAGCTGTAATGATTGCTGCTTCTTTCAGTGAGCCTTGGTTAGTTATTTTGAACCAAGACACTTCCATGTGCTAAAGGGTATGGGCTGACAGTGTTACCTTTGCCTTATATCTCCAGGCTTGCAAAAGGGTGCCATTTAAATATACGACTGTCATTTAAGGCTACAGAGAAGGATAAATCTGTGGGGCTCGGTTAATTCTGTCTTATGTTCTTCTGTGTCTTCTTTCCACCTCTCCATTTACTATGACTAGACTATCGTATCTGAATGTCACGTGGCCAGTCGTGTATTTATACCAACTAATGCTACACGTCAGTGGCATCCTGACTGAAAGGTCAAGAGAGAAATAGTTTTGATGGACTGACTAGCTATTTCAAAGGATATCTTTTGCTTTTCTTTTTCATGCCCTTCAGAATAAAATTTTCTGTTCAGGCACCTATTTTATAAAATTTGTGTATTTGCTAGATCTTTTTGAACTCAGGAAAAAAAATATAAAGTGACATCTTATTCCTTTCTTTTATCTGCCTTAAGCCTCCAAGAACATTCTTCTGCATTCTTGCCTCTACTGATAACATCTTTTCTAGCTGCTAAAGAGCTGACAGCATATTACAGGGGTTGCACAGTACTGAACCCTTCTCATTTAGATTTGGCCTGAATGCCAAAAATGTTGACCTTTTCTGTATTTAATATGGCTTAGAAGAGGCATCTTTCCAA
>NW_008825306.1:430923-437663 GCF_000699105.1 Pygoscelis adeliae
CTGAACCTTCTCATCCTCCTCCAGTTCCCCTCCCCTTCAATCTTCTAGCACTCCTAGTTCAATGTATGGGATACAGACACCCTACATTGCCTGACATATCCTTTTACGTATATCCAGGGGATTCAGGAATTCTTTTGAGTTCCTTAAGTGCTGCTGTATTTGTACTACTAGTCAGATTCTTTTATAAGCTTCTGATATCAGTCTCTATTTATCTTTAAGGATTTAATAGTCTGTTAGTGTGAGTGGATCATTTCTTTCCCACACAACCTTTTTTTTACCTGTCGGCTTTTGCCCATCAGTTCTTTTGAGAGAAATTTTTTGAATGAGGACTTGGCCTTCTCATAAACAATACAGAACAGAAACAGGAACATACGTTATCATTTAACTTTTTTAGTTCTCTGTTATGAATGGGTACACCTAATAGTATCCCAGACCAATTACCGTAGTTCTGCTATGTCTATTTAAATATTTTTCATACAAGAGTGATCAAAACAGGCAAAATTTGAATTAAGTTTTATGATATGGATTGTTTCTGAAACAGAGAGGTGATCCATGAAAAGGCAAACACTTTGAATAGCTGCCTTTGGATTTGGTCAGATTTTGCAGTTGTACTAGATAATCGTTGTAGGTCCCTTCCAGCTGAAAGTATTCCATGCCATTCCATGCCATTCCATTCCATTCCATTCCATTCCATTCCATTCCATTCTATTGTAGATATGACTACGTTACCTTTTTTGGCTGTATACAAGGTGAATGATACACTAATTGGCTTGCTAAGCCTTTTTTTTCAAGCTATGAAATCAAATTATAATAAAGTTCTAGTACAGTTTTGAAAATTGGCATGTACCGTAGAAATTTTTGTAAACAGTCTCTATTTATCATTTAGTGCATGACTTTGATTGTCTTCACAGTTACAGTGTATTCACAGTGATGCTCTCTTGAATGCCAAATTGACACCTATTTTGAAACCAGAATCTGGTTTTCAGCTTGAAGAACATTCCTATAATATTCCTTTATAAAATTCTAGCTCATGGTGGACCAACTGTCATAACTTTTACAGCTTTTATCGCACAGTCTTCTACCTGATTTGCCGCCCATGCTGGGTACTGAGGAAAGTGGTTTTGTAAGCCAGCAAAACAGAGCCATGTCCTGGGCCAGCTTGCTTCCAACAGCTGTCCCCCATGAAAAAAAGTGCTTGGATAATGCCTCCAGATATACTTTTCCAAACGTAAAGATGCAGTTCTCAAAAGTCAGTCCTATTAAAACTTACTCTTTTGAGCCAAGCCCAAACCATGGCAGTGCTGGGAGTACACTTCAACCAAACAGCACCAAGCCTATTCTTATTCTCCACAGGGTTGTGGAAAACTCCCCAATAAGGGCAATAACACAGCCCATGGGAAAACCATGCCAAGCAGATGTTAGGACGTAATTTCTGATGTCCTATGGTCCCCAGAGATCATTTCCTTATTCACTCAGCAGATTCAACCTTTCAGCAAGGGTTCAACAAGCAAATATAATACAGTGGAAGGGGTCTGCCCTTCTCTTTGTACTCAGTGTAAGTTTGCCGTGTTAAATCCTGAAAAAGAGACTCCTTTTCAAGCACCAAGACACTCAAGAGGAAAGACATCCCTTATTCTAAATTATTGTATTATGCTTCAAGTTAAAATGGCAAAGTTTTTTGGGACTTCAAACTAGTTCAAAGTGGGGAATGTAGCATGGTGGAGCTTCACTCTTTCAAATTTTCTTTTCATCGTTACCTTCACGTATCTTTATCTCTCCCATCCTCCTTTTCTCACGCCACCTATTTACCTTCTTGTAATGCTGATCAAAAAAACCTCTTTCTAGCTAACATGGAGTGATCATCCCATGCCAGCCTTCTGCCAGTGTTACACCAGTAAAATTTCCAACTTCCCAAAGAAAATTCTGTTTTGCAATCTGTAAGACTCACAAAATGAATTTAGCAGATGGAGAATCCAGCCCTGTGTGCTCCACTGACAGCAGGCTGCTGTAAGGTCAGCAGTTCCCTTTAGAGTAACAGCCAAGAAATGTATAAGCACTCGTGGATGAGTCCACATGTGATGATTCAGAATTTGTGTTAGGCATTATCAGCACATTTCAGGTGTATCTCTCTATCATCTGGCATCAGGTTCTGTTGTTTCTAAACACGGAGAGCAGGAAGTAGGGAGGGAACACTCAGTTCTAGCTGTAAATTCTGCCTTTCTAATCCCACTGACCCACTGATTATTCTTTCATGCTGGGCAGATACATTACTTTTGAATTGTGTCCGTCATGTGATTAAAACCTATGGAAGGGCTGTTGCAGTCCAAAAACACTGAAAAAAAGACAATAGAAATTTCCACTGTCTTTACACCAAAAAGCAAGGTCTTGCACTAGTTAAACTCTGATGCAACGTTTGGATTTGATTACAGTAGGCCAAATTCTGCCCTCAGATACACCAGTCAACTTGGGTAAGACTTGGCATGGAGGGGACATTTTCAAATCTAATACCATGGTATTTTTATAATACCATGCCAAATAGGGCATAATATATTTTTAGAAACTTTCTCATTTATAATAATAAAATGCTCTTCAAGATGATTCATATTAAAAGAAACAATTATTTTGGCTTACAGGACATATTTGTAACTATGTGTAGACACTTATTTGGATGCAATTCAGCAGTATGTAAATTCAGAACATGGATGTATGCCAGTGGCAGGGGTGAAAAAAAATCTCAGCGAAGTGAGCTGTTACTCAGTAGCTGTTGCTGTTTCCTTTGCCTGCTAGCTCAGAGCTCCCTATAGCTTCACAAAGATGAAAAACTGGAAGGGACCTCTAGAGGTCATCCGGTCTATACTTCTGCAGAAGGATAAATTCAACCTGACAAGGACAGACATCTGTCAGCGATGGTTTAATGTCTATTGAAAACATTTTTAAAAGGGAAATTCCATGCTCCCCCATATTCTTCAGTATTTTTGCAGATAGACAAGCTTTTCCTAATGGCTAATTTGAATGGCTTCTGATGCAAATTAAGCAGATTTCTTCTTTTTCTCTCCACTGTGGTCAGGAGGAACAGCTGAGCATGTGCTGTCCCTCACTGGAAAGTTGTCAGTTGACCTCCTTTCAATCTCCTCTTTTAGAAGAGACATGGTAGAGAACCTTCAGCTTTTCCATCTCACTTATATGCATATTAAACCCCTCTATACTTGCTGCTCTCCTTGGGGTCCTTCCCCAGTTATCTCCATCTCTTTCAGCTGCAGTGCCAAAAGCACCAGCTCAGATCTGACCAGCAGTGAGGAGGGTACAATAATCATGTCCCATCGGTTGCATATTAACTTTTCTCAGTTTGCAATAGCCTCACATTGTTGACTCACATTTAATCCGTAATCCACCATGAACCTCATGTGCTTCTACCTGTACTAATTGTTTCCTTCGGATTTTAGGCCATTTCTCTAACTTGTCAAGAACCTTTGAATTCTAATTTAGTCCTTCAAAAGGGTTTGTGACACCTTTCAGATTATAGTACTCCAGTCCATTATCCAAAACATTAACTTTCGAAGAAAACTGGGCCTGGGTAGATAATGCTTGAATGGTTCCATATTTTTAAGAGTGAACGATGCCTAATTACTATTTAAAAGTCATATTTCACTCATCTATGCACCCCCAATATGACAATTTCACTATAATCTATTTTAATTTATTTAATACAGCATCAAAAGCCTTTCTAAGGACATAGTTATTCTGTGATTTTCTCCTAACCAGCTAAAAATCAAATTATTTCTTTCCTTGGGTGGATGCATCATTTCCAAGACAAAATTAAAAAAGCTCTATACTTAAGGTGCATGCTCCTAAGAAATAACGTTGTTAAATCAAAGCTATTACTGCTCATACTTTGTTAACTTGAATACAGGCAGTCTATTTATTAACGTGGATGAAAAGTTATTACAGTTATTAACCTGTAAATCACTGGTGTAATATGTTATTCCAATAATTCTCTGGGAGGATAGGGGAATGTGAACAATATTTTGAGACTTATTTGTAATGCAACTTGCCATCTTTCTGTCAAAGTCAAAAAGAGACTGTAAGGGCAACAATTTTGATTTATCACTTTTTATCCCTTTTTCACCAACGTGAAAGCAGGGAGCGCTCATTATACTCTGGGCAGAAAAAGTTGTTCTGCCTCAGGCTGTGTTATCTCCCCTCTCCCTTTCTGCCTTCTCACTTCATTCATACAAAAGAAGCATTTTTAAGCCATGTTTTAAGGAAAGCTCCTACAGTATTGTCCTGTGGAGAACATGGTTTGATGTAGCCCAAAAGGTCACAGAGCTACCGGATCAGCAAATGGTCTCTGTTTGATCCTACAAAGCTTCTGTCTGAACTTCTCTGACTTCTCCCTCCCCCTTCCACTTCATGCATTCAGCTTGAAATATATTTGGTGAGGGTCTGAGGTTTTTTGCAACGATTAGCTTTTTGTTATTCAAAACCAGTTGATATTTTAATGCAACAAGTACTGAAATTAGACAATATTAAGCATCTCTGGTGTACCAGACAATGTAATAAGATTTTTTGATGCATTCATATGTGTCTAGAATATTTTATTATTCTGTTGGGTTTTTTTTATGATGATGCACTGTCTTCTCCTGGACAAAGTCTCTGGACAAGTAATAGCCCAAAGCTGTTTCTGCAATGATTTCTGGAGACAATAATTCCTTCAGACATAGGCCTCAGAGAATTAAAAGTCAGAAATCTATCAAAGTATAACTTTTTTTTGCAAAGTCTAAACTTTAGAGGATGGATCCTATCTGTTGGTAACCCTTTAATGTCTGCAAGCATTCCCCAGTGTGCCTCAGATCAACAGACTGTATTAAGTTGACGTGTTTCATTAGGTATGTGTAAATAGATAGAGATATAGATATATAGAGACATAGAGATACATAGATATATATAGATATATCTCGTGTTTGTGTGTGCATGTGCATCTATGTGAATGAGGGGCATGGAGAGAAGGTGGTGTTACAGAGGCCTGGACTTTTGCTTCTTCTGACCACATGCCTCAACTTTCTTTCTTATGATTTTATTTTTGTATAGACACAGAGCAGCACATTGGACACCAGTCAGTTACACTCCTTTCAGTCAAAGAACGAGACCTGTTATTTGTGGGTGCTCCGCACCAGGGACATGGTTGAAAATGCACAAAGCCCGGCTGGGCAGGGTAGGCAGAGCACTCAGCTCATTCCAGCAGGGGAGAAACCTGTCAACACCATCTTTGTGAACTACAAAGTGGTGATAAATTTGGGACTTCCCCTACCAGTCCATTTTCCTAGTGCTCAGGCAAGTAAAGCAATTTAGGGAAAACATAGACTTTTTTTGTGCAAGGCAGTGTAGGTTTAGGGCAAGCGTGACTGGAGTTTTCTAGCTGATATAAATCTGCTTAATGATGTATAAGAGATGGTATGGAATTTGCTTTGTTTTCCCATATATCTTCATGGGGAAGTACACATAAGTTTGCCCAGGTATGTTGCCTTGACTCCCTTGCGACTTAGGTAGGGATGCATGGAGAGAAGAGAGGCACAAAGGGAAGGTAAGAACCTACTTGCCTGGCCTGCATGTCCATGCCTTTATATTTAACTTGCAAATTAAGTATTTGCAGCTAAAACTGCACTGTCTGAAAGGTACATACTCAACTCCTTTTGGTCATAGCTATAAATTGTGCCGGCCGCCCAGAATCAAGGCAGTCACTGTGAACTCCTTTCTACTTCTGTACCACTAGGACTAAACTCTCGTTTCTGGTGAAACACCTTGAGTGCAAGACACAGCCAAGCAGCAGACTGAGAAAACGGGGCCTCTTCAGAGATAGGTCTTGAATCTACATCAGTGCTCTTTTTTTCCTATGGCATCTGCCAGACATGGAAAAATATTGGGCAAAAGCCATCTCTCCTAGAATCTTACTTCTTGCAGGTAGTAAGAAATGTCATTTATTTCATCTCTGCTTTGTACATTGTCAAAAAGTTTACTTTCTCTATCACCTTCAGTGCTGGGTAAATGTACCACTTCTGCTGGTCTTCTGACAGACCACCTTGTCTCTCATTCAGCCTCCACCTTATGACAAGAGGAACTTTTCCAGGAGCACAAATAATCAGATCTCCTGCACTGTTCCCTGTCTCCTTGAAGAATCCTTAAATTTTTCCTCCATCCTTTGGCTCCTCACTCCTCCATTGCACTTTCAATGTGTATTTACTTTGGTAATATGTATTTCAGAGCAGAAAAATTACAATCAAGAGTAGCTTTTTCCTTTTTTATTTAAGTTACACACCAGCAATAGGGATCAGCTTTGCACTGTAGGGTCTCCTTCCTGTGGCTGGTTGTGGCTTTTCTCCTAGTGCTGTGACTTGGTTTCTATCACTGTTTTGCCTTGCCCACTTGCACCCAACTGTAAATGGGTCTGCTACTGGCATATCCCATTTGCTTCCAAACTCATGGTCCAAGAATATCCTCTTAAACCAATGTCCATTTCTCTTGTGAGATCTTCTAGAACAGACATGCCGATGTCACCACCTTTGTCTGTTCTGTGTACTTTGCTTCTCCATGCAGGAGTGTTTCAGATACTGATGATTAATGTTACATTAATTTATGTTTCAAAAAAATGAGAGACGCTATGAATTTGCCAGGTGGACTTTGTGCTGGTTTGAGGTAGCTTCTTATGAACGTTGCTTCTTATGAACGTTGCTTCTTATGAACGT
>NW_008825306.1:438010-442168 GCF_000699105.1 Pygoscelis adeliae
GGGTAGATGAGGCGCTTAGGGACATGGTTTAGTGGGCATGGTGGTGTTGGGTTGACGGTTGGACTCGATGATCTTAGAGGTCTTTTCCAACCTTAATGATTCTATGATTCTATGAATATCTACCAGATTAATTTGCTGACAGGAGTGGATAACAGAGTCCTGAAGTTGTAAACGCAAGGGGATCCCCTTATGTGATGGGTATGTCCCATTTGCCAAGCATGCCTTGCATTTTGGATATCAAATTAACTTTCCCAAACTTGCAGGTTTTGGGGACAAACATCATCGCTGTGACACATTTGGAAAAATACTTAGCACATTTTGACTGTTGTTGTAATATAAAAATAGTATCTAACAGTACCCACAGGCAGATCACATTATCTAGAGAGCAAGAATTTTTCACAAGAAAGATTTAGTAAATGTCTCAACATATTGAAGTGAACCAGACAAACAGATAAATATGACAGACAGACACACTGCTTTACTGAATGGACTTCAGCAAGTTTCATTTTTTTATACCTTTCAGATTAAATTATGAAATAATAGCAAAAAGGATATAACATCCACGCATGTCATTTTTAGAATAAATTCCATCTTAGGTTATTGCATGAAAAAGAGCTATACCCCAGCAGGGGTTAGTATCAAAGGTGTAATTCAAAATGGGGGAGAACCACAAAAAAAAACCCCAATGATTTTTAATGAAAAACGTTTTTTAAATGGGCCAAAAGATCATTTTCTTCAAAAGACTGTATGTTCTTTACATATTTTCTTCCCTCTACAATATTTCAAGTATACCAGTGGGCTGGATAAAAGAGAGTCATCTCACTGAATTTATGATGCCTCTTGAGTTTGAACTCAGCAGGTCTTTGCCATAAAGTGAAAGGTCTAAAAATTTTTTCCTGCTTCTCCTGAAGAGAAAAAAGAGAACCTTATAGTTGGACCAAATAATTATACAATGTGGTTAGTATTCATTGTCTCCCATGTATTGTCATCTGGCCAACAAAAACAAACATCTTGGGTCACTCAGAGGATGTGGTATTCATCACAGCAAGTCTTATGTTATCAAATGAGCTGAGGTGGTTTTGTAGGACACGCGATTTGCAAAAAGCCCTAAACAAAGCGTGCAGACAGTTTACACTTTATGTATTGGTATGTATAACACTGTATAACTGTATAACACTGACTGTGACATGGGTTTGCAGTCAAATCTTCCCTTAAAGGTTTATAAAAAAGAGGAAATATGGATGAAAGTTCAAATTGTTACCTGTCCTGACATACTGGCTTTTGAAATGAACAGTGGAAGGGTCCTAGTACAGGTTACAAAAAAATAGTGGAGTTTAATATTCTTTATATCATGAACTTTTTAAACCACGAGTCATTGGGCTGAGTTCCCAGCAGCAGGTTTTCTAAGGGAGCCCTGGGGCTTTTCTGGCCCCAGGGAGGTCACAGAGTCACCCACTGTTCCTGGGCAGGCAGCCCCTCTCCCTGCATCCCTGCCTGTGGTGCGCGCAGAAGAAGGAGGGTGGCTGCACAAGCACCTCGCCGTGCTCTTCCCTAGCATTTCTGCTCCGCCATCATCCCATACTACTGCACTCCCAAAGTCGGTTCCCGGTGGCCACAGGCTGATGGGGGATGTACAGCCTCCCCCACCAGCTGCAGCTTTCCCTGGGGCTATCAATCTCAGAGAGAGAGGGCCTCAAACCTGAAATTCAAAATGCAGGATTTTTCTTTGAATATGGCTTTATTGATAACTGCAATATAATAATAGAGCCCTAGGGTTTTCCCCTGCGTTTGTCCTTTTAAAGATCCCACAAGACATGTGCGGTGCCATTGTCCTGGCGGGGGCTTGCTGGAGCCACTTGCTAGTGTGACTTGGCACTGATCACTCGGGATAATATGCGGAGGCTTCGGCACTGCTAGTTTAGTGTTACTTGACCAAAATGCTGCGTGCTGAAGTCTGCCAATGTCTTGTGTAATCCTAACAAATTCCAGCATTGCTGTGGAAAGCTACAGGGCATTTAAGAATTTTCTGGAAACTTTACCATTTTCTTTTATATTCAGCTTTGGTTTTCTGTAAACCGTCTGGCAGTTCTTACTAAGTTTGCATCACCTGCAACCTTGCATTTTAAATTTAAATCAATGTGTAATTGAGTTCCTGGGAGCAACAATTAAATTGCAATTTTTTTTCTTGTGTGTTTGCATATGTTTAGACAGAGATACTTTTACTGATATCCTGAGGGCCAGCAAGCTGTTTGGATAGAGAGCGATTGAATTGTTACCTGTTTCTGGTGCTTCACCCCTCTGTGCAATAACATCCGGGCTCAGGGCTCGTTCTTGGCTAATTGTTAGACAATACTTTTTATTACACTGCTTTCATAGTGAGCTGGTATCTCACCCACAAGTAGCACCTAAAGATGAAGTATCAAAGAAACTTCCCTCCTTTGTTTCATGCTGGCAAAAGAGCGGAACAAAATAATATCCCTTCCCCCCCCTCTTTCTTTCTATTCAAGAGTCTCATGGCATATTAGATTATGTCTTTGCCCCTCAGGGTGTGGACTTAAATGTGCTACCCCTGTAGCAATTAATATTGCAGGATTACAGTAGCAATACAGAAAGCTGACCCATGAGACTTTGCAAGTGGGAAAGAAGAATCTGACTTAAAACAAAACTGTTTTCACTCACTCACACTCTGTCACCCACATACTCACAAGACCCAAGTCGCAGGTGTCCAGGCTGGCATGCAGGTACCAAGGTGCGCGTGTCCCGGCGGTCTGGCCAGGGTTCCTGGCAGTGACCCAGAGGACAAGAGACATCAGCTGTTGAGTCTTCGTGAGATCTCCTGGTCTTTTCTTCAGAGAGCAACCGCATCTGCCACCACAACCTTCTGTAGCAACAAGCTGCAGAAGTTCTGTACCTGCCACGCAGAGAGGCAGTCCTCGCGTGTGTACACATGGAGGGGTTTTATAGTGACAGGCTGCGGGTTCCTGGGTCGTTCCCAGCTCTTTCATGCTTGGTAGGCTGGTCTCAATCTGACTCCCGATATAATTGCTGCAATAAGAAAAAATAAAAAGGGACTAGATATAAGCCTATAAATAGATATAAATCCATAAATCTAGACACAAATCTGGAGTGAATATGCTGGTGACCCTGTGTGTTTATGCTGTTTTTCTAACCTCTCCCCTTACAGTTTAGATATAGTTCTGTGTTTTGCCCAACTAGACCAGGAGTGGATTTTTGTTTCTAGCACATATACCAAACATCAGTGAAAGGATCCCTTTGTCTTCTGTTTGACATATCGGTCTTGAGAATTGGTCTCATTTAATATTCTTATCTTCGAACTCTTACCAGAGTTTGAAGTGTTTCAACTTCTGATTGATTGATTCTTCTGAGCTTTAAATAACAATATTACGTAGTGTGATCTTTGTTGTTAACAATTCCCAGAGGGTGACCAAGAGAGCCAGTCTTTTCAATTTCACAGGGTGTCTTTTGTTACTATTCTTTTGGGTTTTTTTTTGCAAGAGGAGTTTAGCTGGAAATAAAAATCCCCCACTAAAAACCATGTAGAGTTTCACACTCTTAGTGTAACTTTAGAAAAACTTTGTCCTCACCAGAGGCCTGATTGAGTTTGCTGGATGCTGCTTCTAAGTGTAGAAGTCCCTAAAACACTGTATACTCACAGTCTTTCTCCTAGAGTGTTACTGCCCACGGTGTAAGTGGTGGGCTATACAAGGTTCCGATCTGACAGGTACAACCAACTTCAGGGGAGCTTTGCTCTGTTCAAATATATTATTTGAAGCTAATGAAGGGCTCCCAGGTCCTTCGGTGGCTTCCAGGTCAGACTTCTGTCTTATAGAAGGAACAAGGATTGGTTTCAAACCCTTGGAGGTGTTGCGCTACTGCCCGGTCTCCACCGTTAGATGGCAACAGCTCCCCGGCTAAACCCGCCGGGGCTGACAGCTGGGGCAGACGGATGGCAAGCCGAATTTCCTTTCCTGTTCCGAAACGCCTTCCAAACCCCGGGCCCGGATCCTCTTTCGGTTTTGGGAGCGGGGAGCTGGCGAGCCCCGAGCGATTCTCAGCCTTCGGCCGTGGTGCTGTGTCCCGTTTCCTGGCCCCCCCCCCCCGGGGGAGCGCAGCTCCCGCTGCAGAATATGGGGGGCG
>NW_008825306.1:442272-470894 GCF_000699105.1 Pygoscelis adeliae
TTAGGCGAGAGGTGGATTATCTGTGCTGCTGCTTTTTAAAAAAAAGAAGAGTCCAAAACTGCAATAGAAGGAGAAAGATGTGCACTGGTATCTGAGTGATAAAATGAATGACTTTTTCTTGAATCAAAAACACGTAATTTATGAGTTTTGTTGCAGTTTGAAGCAGGTTTTCAGCACGTGGAAGCAACAAAAAAGTGACAGCTTTGAGGTACAAACTATGAATGTTTCATTCATCAAGTAATGGAGGTCATGAAACATTGCATTAGATGTTGGGTTTTTTTTACTTTGCATGCCTTCACATTAAAAACACTAAGTAGTGTTTTTAATCAAAGAAAATATGGTTGGAGAGAACATAGAAAGTCCATCTTAGTCATTCTGCTACCCAGAGGTCAGATCAGCTATACCAACCTCATTCTCAGGGGATGCTTTTCCAGCCTAGTCTTAAAGGCATGAAGGCTCCATAACCTCCCAAGTAGATTGGGTCTTCCCCATGCCAGTGACTTCAGTAGCTCTCAAAGAACCATTTCTCAAGAAAAGGTCAAGATTTGTAGATGAAACAGGCAGCCAAGTTTGACTTTCCAATGCCGGCTGCTCTGATTCTTCAAAATGCCTAAAGATACGATGTTTGAGTGTCTCAAAGCATGTTACTGTCAATGAACCTGAGAAGCATCAGAGTGCCAACAGAATTAACGCATTTGATTATCTTGAAATTTTCAGAACACTTATGCTTTTTTTTTTTGCCTAAGCCAGGCATTCATCCAAGCAGTGATATATGTGGTCAAAATAAACTAACACCCCAAATACCTTGGTTTCCAGTAGTAAAATATGCAGATATGTACAATGAATAAGCATTTTAAGCCTATACTGCAATATTACCAGCTTTTCCATTATGGCTACTACTTTCATGTCTGGCCTGGATAAGACAATGACGATAAGGTTTTCCGAAGTTCCTAATTTTCAGTGTTTAGGAACTGTATTTGCCTTTCTATCCTACATTATATTATTTTGTTCTTCATCTTGATTTTCAGTGTAGCTGGGTCATTTTCCTCTCTCTTTCCAGCTCATTCCCCCATTCCCGTACTCCTGTTTCAAGGTTGTACTAGAACTTTATTCCCTTAATGTTCAGAGACATTTGGCTGTTCCCCAGTAAAACTGAGTTTGTGTTTGCAAGCCTTGTCTGTCACTTCTAAGATTTTCTGAAGCATTGAGGTCTTTTTGAAATGATTATCCACAACTCCTCCACTTGGGAAGGGTAATTATTCACCTGATCTTATGAGATCTTTTAAATCATCAAACAAGTGCCAAATGATTGCACAATATGTATTTGCTTACTTCTGTTGACACAGAAATTTAGGGCTTCCTGTGGAGGGAAATGCTTTTATCGCAATTTTTATTACACAGTGTTACACCTTCCATCCATCCTCTGCTAACTTTCTCTTGGACCCAAGGATACCAAGCAGAGAGCTGATGGTATAAATATCGCTTTGAACATCCTGAACTGGCTATATATTTGAGCTAGATTCATTGCTTGGGTTAGCTTCAATTCTTCATGTATGATATTCGCCTGCACCACCTGGATTTTGGATCTACCAGCTATCTTCTGTAGCACCGGCTGACCCACCCCAAGAGCAAAACATAACAATGACAGAAATAACATACTGGGCCAAGAAGAGGCCCCAAATGTGATGTAAATATTTAGTTTCAGTCACAGCAAGGAGGATAAAAGGAAAGTGTATCTGAGAATTTGTAAGTAATACTGCTTGCCTCTAAGCAGGATTTGCTCTATTTATAAAAGTTAATCATTAGGTCAGTTCTAATTAATAATAAACACTCAGTTAAGCATGTCTGCATTTAAAATGGTGCTTGCATTCCCTAGTAAATTAAAGTACTTGTTTTAATGTACTCCGCAATGTATTGGCAGCCTCTTTCATAAAATTCGCCTTATCCAGCAATTTTTTTATCATAAAAATCTTCTTATCCGGAAGATACCTTGGCTGCTGGCATGCTATGGAATGGCTTTTATGGAGTCATTTAGAAACAGTTCCTCCTACAATTAATTACTGTTGTGGGATTGCCATAATAATGGAAAGAAAACTGTTCTTTTTATAATGGCAGTCATTAATTGACCAGAACAGTCAACATGACAAATAAGAAAACAGCATGGAGTGTAAAAACATCATCCATCCATCTCAGGACTGAAGAGATGCTTGTGCAGCCATCTTTCACAGAGACAGCCCTTGACCAGACCAGGTGGAGGAATGGCATCCTTCCAGGTGACGCTGATTTACGGGAGTCAGCTAATTCTGAGTAAATCTCCTGTCTTACGAAGGAACAATTAATCTGACGCATATGAATGAAATATTAGGCGGTGTCCCGGTATTTAGGGTGTTAGGTCTTTCCTCTGTGTGTGACTGCATGTGTACCTACAGACAAGCTGTGGAAACAGCAAAAGTCCTGGAGCGTATCACCACTTATTTTTCCAGACTAAATGTTCTGTTGCAACTGCTGGATTGATTTTGCCTTATTTTTGTTGTTGCTGTTTTTGTTGGGTTTTTTAAGTGTGCTTTCAATTTGCTTCTCACCAAATAAGCATGAAATCTTGTCAACAAGTTTCTCTTCCTCTACCCTGAAATCTAATGTAAAGAGAAAGCAAAAATGCCCCATACTCCCTCCTGTCTCCTGCTTCATAGATGGCAGAAAGCTGAGTGAACAAGTAATTTGCAGTGAATAATTTGGCAATCTTCATTGCATGTCCATGGGGGAATTGTCCATAGAAAGCCTGTGGTTTTCTAGAATATATTTGTTTTTCAAAAAATATTCTCCAAATGACTTTGGCCAGTAATCTAGTTACCTGGAATACTTGTGGTAAACGAGTGTTTAGTGACAGCAAATATAATTTACTTTTGTATTTAAGTGAACGCTCATGGGACATGTTGTAGGTATTTGTGTGGGACTAGCACAAAGCCCTTCAGAAAGAAGGCTGGCCACCGAATCACAGTCCTTCATGCGAGGCAACTGCGTGGGGGGTGTTATCAGACCTCTGCCTGTGGTCTGCCTGTGGTCCTCCCACAGCTGCTGCAGTGTGATATGTCAGCAATTCCTCCTCGTGTGTGCCTGGATGCCCCCAGCCACCCCTCAGCTGCCCCACGATGGCCTTTGCCACCGCACCAAGCGTCACAGGGGATGCAGCCTCAGGGCAGCAGAGGCTGAGGTGCAGCACCTCCTTGTCTGCTCTCTCTGCCAGCAGTGTCTGCACTTGGCAGAAAATGGAGCAGACAGCTGAGAAGCACGGGTGGCAGAAGGAAAAGTGATAATGTCATAAAATACGTAACTATTTGCTACAACAGATGTGAATCAGAGGTTTCTGTTGGTTTAGTAAAGGGCACATTTTTCTGAATAGTCTGAATTCTCCGAAGGGTCATGGCATAGTAAATCCATTATTTCTAGCACTGAAACAAAGATACCACAGCCATACGTGGAAATTGCTGATCCCATGTAAACTGACTTTGCTGTTTCAAATTTGTTCAATAACTTTTGACAGGTTAACTTTGCAATAGCAGACTACACAGATCAGATGTTCCATGTCCTTGTGCAGCCCGAATAAAAGCATAAAGCTGGCCTAAATTTCAGCTCTTGTTACTTCAAGAGAAATGTGATTGTTTGCCTGTTTCTGATGTGAGTCAGATCTGTTGTGCCGCAATCAAAACAGCATCCAACATCCAGCATCAGCAGTTGTGGAACTGCAGCCAGAGGATGCTGGTGGGAGCATCCCCAAGGCTGTGTCCAAAGTCTCTAGACAACACTTTCCATCTGCTCTTGCTTTTGAATTACTAGTATGCAGAGTCAGTTTGCAGTTCTTACCCTTGTTGAGAGATTTCATATGCTTTGAAACAGTCTAATTAGATAGTAAACTTGGTTTCTGTAAGCGATGGCTTCACACAGTGAAGTCATCACAGTATGAGGATGTCATCACAGTGTGAGGATGACTCCTCACACAAGGTCTTCCGAGGATGACCAAATCAGACACATCTTCTTCCTAATTCCTTCATTCGTGTGGAAAAACTCATCATACCTGTGCATCCACTTTGAGCACTACTACAATGGGAACTCAGGTGGTTGTAATTTTTTTTTTTAAAATAATGCCAAACATGGCATTTTAAATAATACCATCACGTTGCATGCAGCATTATCAGTAATAATCATGCATTTATTATTTATTAGCAGTATTTGCTATTTCTACATTAGCAAGCAGTAAGGACCAATAGGAGTAGATGTGGAGAGCAAAACAACGGATACCAAGAACTTGACATCCAAGCTATACATGTTGCAAGGTACTTAATTTCAGACTAACTCCAGCCTGCTCCCATTGACTAAAAGACCAGTCTTGGCTGGAGTAAATTAGATGCACTCCTACAGCACATTTTTGAAAAGAAACTCAAGAAACCCAGTTCGTGCATGCCATGACTACTCTGGGATGTGAATGAAAGCACAGTAACTGGGGCAACTCCTCTCTACAAAAATAGCCCTGATCGGAGAATACTAACATAGAGGTACCAGCTGATGCCCATGATGTGGGTCCTTGAAAACAACATTTATAACACTCTGAGGTGTTCTATCTGGTCATTTGCTTAATATGCAAAGAAGTGTTGCTATCATTCAGTTACTTTAAAACGCTTAAATTTTTCTCCAAGCTTTACCTGTACAGCTGTATGCTTGCTTCTAGACAAAGTCTAACTTTCTCCCCGTATTAGTTAGGGAAAGTTGAACAGCTTATAGGTTAGGAAAAAGTGCTAAAAACATTTTTATGATGTAAGAGATTTTAAGATTTTTTAATGGCTCTAACACCTCTGCAAAAGGTAATGGAAACTTGAAATTTGGCAAGAGTATCACTCCTATGCTGGAAATCAGCTTTGTTCAGCCCCCAAGTTGACTGTACCCTTTTATGCATCACCTTTCCAATATGTTTTTTACTTACTGGATCACAAGGTATTTTTCTCTTCCAGGAGAAAGCACTGTCTCATTTACTCCGTGGCAGAACCACCTCATTTGCTGTAAACGTGCACAGTGGCTAAAGAGCAAGTGGGGGAGTCTGAGGAAACAGAAAGATACATCCAAGTACTGGATTAAAAATTGAAAGATCTGGGTTCTGTTTCTTTTTCCAGCGTCCTACCTGGCCTTGGACAAGTCGGTTACAGCTGGCTGTTGGCACCTCTGCCAGCTCTATCGTGTGGCTAATGTGAGGACCGGGAGGGGGGCTGTGCTTACCCCTGGCTGGGTGGGGGCTTGTCCTCATGGTATCAGCCCCTTCCTCAGCCAGTGCTGCACACCAGCTGCATCTGCTGCTGTCTTCATAACTACATCAGGTTTTGTGAAACTAAACTCATTCCAGTTCGCATGGTGTTGGGCCTGCATGGGCAGCCTTTAAAACGCTTTTTATTCAAGCCAGACTCTGGTTAGTGTGCACAGATCGTGCTCTGAACAGTGAAAATAAAATGAGGAAATGTCCTTTAAAAAAAATCCTCTATGTGTGATCATCATAGCCAAGATTTACAAAAGCACCTGTAGAGCAATCTGCACAAAGGTGTAGTAACACTTTATCTGTATTTGTATCACTGTAAAGCTGCATCACACATATCTGTGATATGGACTCTTATTCTAGGACTATCTTGTACTTCAGGGAATAAGGGAATAAGCTATATTTTGAAAGCAGCAGAAGTTTGCCCACTTCAGTGGTTGCATCAGCACAGCTGCCTTGGGAAAACATTGATTTCCCTAATCAGCCCAATCATATCAGCATCAAGCAGAAAAAGATTCCTTCAGGGGCTTCCACATTACCAGATGATACTCAGAGGACGGCTGCTTCCCCTTTAGTGTTGCTAATACATCCTGTTTTCCCCTGAAGGAACCTGATATGTAAAACTTCCTTTCTTGAACGGGGCAAAATAGTTGTCCTGAATGTGATATCTGATGGGTGACTGTCTTGTTTCTTGAGCCTCACAATGCTGAGTGTCATGTGCTGAAGAACATTGGTGGATCTACAGTTTGATTTTTGAAAGTGCTGTGCCTATCCACCTGCTTTTTGCAGACTGCTGTGGGGAGACCTTTCTGCCACAGGTGGAAGCAAAGGACCAACCAAAGATTCTTGACCTTTATATCTTCTTACCACACTCTGTCTGGTAGTTACATTTTTGTTTAATAGGACAAAAACCATGCTGGAAATCAGATCACAGTATAGTGTAGGTGGGAAGAGACCTCTGGAAGTCTGTAATCCTCCTACATAAATTTTAGGGTGCTCAGGACTTTATCTCCAGCTGAGTTTCGTGTATCCGTAAGGACGGAGGCTTCACAGCCTCTCTGAACTCCTGTCCCAGTGTCCGATGATCCTCGTGGTAAATAATCTTTTCCTTACATCTAAGGAGAAATTCTCATGTTCCAGCTTCAGTTCTGGATATTGAGTTTAAGATTGATATAATTTTATACCTTTATGAGGGCTAATTAAAATGAACTTGATATTTTTAACATGTCTCAAAAACTCACAATCATCTTCAATAAATGCCGCTGCTGGTGGCAAATGGAAGAGCCTCTAGGAGATAGTCATGGAGACAGAAGGTATTCTTTGTTCCTGGAAGTTTTCAGGTCACATGTGATGTATACTGTCAGGACAGAGTGCAAATCTTGTGCAGAGGCTGTGAAAGTTGAAGGGCACCAACCAAACTGGATTTTTGGAGGGCATTAATCAAAATATAAATCCGGTTCTTGAAACTGAAGCAGTTTAAGTTTTGAATCAGAGAGGCTTGGTGTATTCATGTGCCAACTAAACTGCCCCTTTTGAAGTTTGTGATGTTCCTTCATGACTAGAATAAATTTCCTGTAACACCCATCTCCTTCCCATCTTGCTGCATCCGTATTCCAGGTGGAGCTGACTTTTTTAAGTTAAATGCCACTGGAGAGTCACGGACAAAACCAGAGAGCATGATGCTCGCATTTGAAAAAGGGAGGAACCAATTTTATATAGAGCAGGTGGAAACCAGATGTACTTGAAACTGGGGTGAAAAGAAGCAGAAGTGTCCTGACAATTGAAAATGATCGTTTCCATCAGGTTACACAGCTCTGTATTTCCTAGACCACATACCTGGACTTAATTAGGGCTTTCCAGAAAGAACATTGCTCTTTTTATTCTAATTTTTTAAAAATTAACTTAGTCATAATACTTTATTAGAAAATGAAGTCTGATATTTGTTCACAGAAATGACTGGAAAATTTATAGATTTCCTAGGATTCTCGTTTAAAACTTGACTGTTGATTAGTATGTGGATCTGTGCCTTATGGGAGAGTAGGAGCTGTATTATAGTGTAAAAAATTTTCTCTTTAAAAGACAACTTTTTCCTGAATGTTTTTTTGCAGCTTGTTTTGAAATCTGGTGGCCTTGGAGATGTTCTTGGTCCCAAGGTGACAGTCCCAAGGTGTCAGTCTCAAGGCAACAGTCCTGGCAGAAAAACACTTCCTAAGGTCAACAGTTGCGTGACTGTTCAACAGCACCTCGTGAGCCAAGCTATGGCCCAGTGGGGCAGCAGGCAGCCACGGGGACATGGTGTTGACCTCTGTGCCGTGGAGGGCTGGCTGGCCATTTCGGCGACCAGCCCTGAGCACAGCGTTGAGTGAGGGGGTGGGCTGGGCAGTGAGCGTGATGGCCGTGGGCTGGCCGAGGAGTGGGTAGGAGGCTGCCCCCACCCAGGCCATACCTCCCACCCCATGGAAATGAAATAAGCCTGTCCCAGGGCAGGGGGTGGGCAGGGGGCAGAGAAAATCAAAGCTGCCCTTTACATTTCTTCTGGGTGTGGCAACGTGTTTTCAGCCTCCCTCCTCTCTGTCTGAAGTGACACTGGCAGATAACCTGATTTATTGCAAGTTACCTGAGGTGCCTATTGGTTTTATGGTGTCTGTTCTTTGGGGGAAGAGCGATGGAGATGGAGGTGGACAAGCGGAAGGGACGGACTGACCTTTGGGGGTAGAAAGAACGCAAAAGGGGCAGAGACATGTTTGAGGAATGCTTGAGGGTTTGATAGACCTTTGCTGAAAATCAGTGTATAGTCAGTCACTCTGCACATCTGCAACCAGGCACTTTGGATTTTGAGAGATCCAAGAGGCCTCTCTTGTTGCCCATCCTCATAACAAAATAGTGTCACAGTCAGTAGTCCACAGACAAGGGTTTTGTTGTAGCTTATTAGTTCAGGTTCCGTTTTCATTCTTAATGTTGTTTGCCATACTCACTTGAAAGGAACAACCTCACATTAATAAAGGCTTAATACTGAGAACATTCCTTACAAAGAAATGTCCTTCCATTGCGTTTCTGGAGCGATGATGTGACTGAAGCATCTGGAGAGAGCTTTAGTGCTCCGCTGTGTGAGAAGAGTCCCCTTCTACCCTGCGAACGTGGAAGAGAGGGGCCGGGGGGGAGACAAGGGGAAGAGAAAGGCAGAGGCAGAGGAAATAGAGTTAATGCTAAAACGCCATAACTAACCCTTTGAAAGGTCGTATCGCTCTCACTCTTGTGGAGTCAAACAGTTTAACTCTGTGACCCAAGGAACCACCACCACTACAGTTAAGAGTAGGAGGAAAAGAATTGCTTTATTGACAAAGCGCAAGGAAAACAGTGACAGGAAAAAACAGAGGGCATATTTGTAGCTGTAAAAATAAATGAATCAAAACTAGCTGTGGAGGATAAGTTGTGTATTTTTATCCACATGTACTCTTGCAATTTCTCTTTTTGACTTAAGGTGATTGTTTTTATTATTGGACCTGTACAGTAGGTTCACCCAGAAAAGCAGTATTAGCCTTTGGAAAAGAGTAAGCAGCACTAATCAAGATACTGTATAGCGTTACTTTATCTGGGCTGCATAGCAAAAGGTGCAAATGCTGGCGATATTTTGGAGCTGGACCACCCATGGGGAGAGAGCAACAGATGTTCTGTGATTACACGTAACAAATATTTATATTTCTGGCACCCTTTATTCCTTGCTAAAACCTATACCTTTATTACATGCATGACTGGCTTTCTGCTAAATATGAAATGAGGACACACTTTCTCATTCAGTTCCACAAAGGAGGTTGCCAGAGACATAACCGGGTAAAGCTGTGGCTTCTCAGTAAACTTTCACTGAGCAAAAGTAATGAAGCTTTTGCAAAAATTGTATCAAAACACAGTTGGTAAATGTGTCAGCATCTTCTGTTACTAACGTATTTCCTTATGTACATGGGACTGAAGCTGGCTCTTACATCTTCAGGAGAAAACTAGAATTCCTTGTTCTCTCAGTTACATCAGGAATTTCACCCCCCAAAATAAAATTAGAAATAATAATAATAATAAAATATATATAAATATCTTATCTTGGATTTGCAGATTAACCTAAGCTCTTGGCTCTGATTTTTTAAAAGTGTACCTAGCCTTTATGACTGATAGCAGAGAACGTATGGAAGATGCATCCCCCTGCCCTATTTGCTCAAAAACTATCAAGCAAATGTAGAGAATCTAAAAGAATGAGCATTTTTAAAAGTAACCTCACATTTTTTGCTTCTTAACTCATGCCTTTTGAACTCTGGTTCAAAATAGTAATACTGAGAATTAGGTGAAAACTTACCTAAATTCCATCATGCAGCACAGATTACTTGCTTTGAATATTAATCTTGTAATATGATGAATTATATAAATGCATGGAGTCTTGGTCTGTTCTCTCTTTCATTGCTCTTCATAGATGTTACTTTGTCATGATATTGACGACAACTGATTTATTCCACAAACATTATCTCTTCCCTGTTTCCACATTGCTCACAAGACACTGGCATATTAGTATCTGGTAGATATTTTTAGTAATTTACAAACTGTATTAAGATCAAATGTTTCCTACTTATTTTTCCTTAGTTATAAACTTCTCTTTAATTTCTGTTTCGAGAGTCTGTTGTTCATTATTTGTTTGGTGGTATTATTTCTGGAGATCAATTAAATGGACTTACAGAGAGCCTCGAAAAGTGATGGCATTTTACTTTGGTTTCTGGAAGTAAACACTCCCATCTATGAATAATATGATACCATTTTCTCCCTGTATGGCAGCTCTTGCAAATGATATTCTGAATTCATACAAACTTTTGCAGCCTGTGAATAAATTTCAACTCCTACTACTCAGACAAGATGAATGTATTTTTTCATTCAGAAGAATATAGATGAAAAAAACCACACAAACCCATGTAAGATTTGTCTTGCCTTAGCTGATAGAATACTAGCCACTGGGAATTCATCTTCTAATTATGACCGCACAGTTAAAGAATGGTTAGTAAAGGAAAAGAAAAAAAGCAATGAAGAATGAGAGAATTGGTCTAACTGGAAAATTCCTTCTTTAGTCATCTGAGAAGCTGCATATGTTCACAAAGCCTATTTTTCAGAGGAAGGTTACAAAGTAGTGAGAGGAACAAAAGCAACCCATTGCCCTGATCAAAAAAATCCCAAATAGGTAATGGTATCTCTATCTGTGCTTGTATGTATTTGCACATATTTGTATTTTTGTTCAGCTTTAGAAGAGAAAAAAGGGAACAAGAAAATGATATTTGAACTGTACATGAATCATCAGTTAGGAAAGAAGACTAGCCAGTGTATGGGTGGAGGGAGACAGAAGAGAAGGAGAAGATATAAAAGAAAACACTTGAACTACCACAAGAAAAAAACAAAAGATGCTAAGATTTCACTTATTCCCTAGCACATACTCACACCTTCTCCCAGAGGGGAAGGAATAGAAAATCTTCATCTTACCCTTACCTCTGCCCACCTGGATTCAAAGCTCAAAGAAGCCATGCGAGAACACGAAATGCAGTCTTATTCCTTCACAGGGACACAGTTTAGCCTGTGATCAAAGAGTAAATGATTCTTCCAGCAGTCGTATCAACACTGCCTTTCTCTGATTTACAGACCTGCTGTTCCAGATTTTCTTTCCTGAAAGGAATGAACAGTTCTTTCGACACAAGGTAGGCCCAAGGTAGACTTTCTAGTTCTCTTCTTGTTTTAAAAGAAACAAATGCCACTATTTGGCAGCAGCCCTTTTTCTTTAAAACAAGAAAAAAGTTTGGGTTGGATTATTCTCACTAAAAGGCAACTGACTGCTGCATTTTTACTAAGCTTGGTCTTACTCACTGTTTGCGAGCAACTTCAGATTATTTTACAAATTCCAGAGTAACGTTGCTGATTTTCTAGGAAAACACAAAGAGGAGATACATCTCCTGTATTTCAAACCTTTTGATATTCTGGAAAATGTGTTTTAAACTTGGTTATTATAAGACTACTGTAAGAGAGTACTATGGGACACAGTTGCTCTCCATGCCATCTAAAGGGCAGATGACAGAAATGCCCTGCTCTTTCTCGGTAAGTGCCCTGATGACTGCGGTCATTAAATGCTACTTCTTGTCATTTGGTAGCTGTCAGTCACTCAGAAATTCTGCAGCCTGCTACTCTGGCTGCTCTCTAAACAATGAATGTGTTCCTCAAGTGAATGTCAGGAGATGTGTCTTCGTAAATTGTAGTGGTTGGCAGATGGAAGAAAGAAAATCAAGGAATTTTTTTTTTTCTGTTTCTGGAACATCCTTTAAGTCTCTGAGATTGCCCCAGGGATTCTCACCTCTCGTGCAGCTGAATTAATCCCTCCTCACAAAACTGATTGTTCTTCAGATCCTCTCCAAACACATGGCTGAATATTTCAGCAGTTGTTCTCTTGTTAGTATACATTAAACCTCATGAATTTCATAATGGATCATCTCCCCGGCAGCTTGGAGTCCACGGCTCCATATTTGTTGATACAGCCTGTTGAGATCTAAGCTCTTTAATTTGCAATTGTAATATGTAATTTTCTAGAAATAAAATGCAATTCAGTCACAGGACATTCAGAATCACTCAATTCTAATCTATAATGTCAGCAAGCCCATTTCACTGACATTATTGTTTTGACACTGAGTGTAATAGAAATGATTAAGCCAGGAAGAGAGCAGCACTTACTTGACTGCTGTCAGCTACTGAACCACAATAGCCCAGCACACAGACTCTATTCAGCTGATGAAACGTGAAACTTGATACGCTGCTGCAAAATGTTAGTAACCACAATGCTATATTTCAATCCCTACTTGATTTTATAAATGTTTAGTCTCACTCTGTTAGACCCAGCCTCATACAAAAGCAATTCCTGTTTCACAACTGGAAGGAATAGCAACCAAACTTCTTTCTTTTAAATTCGCTGCATCCAGGCATGTGTCAAGGCCTTTTTTTATTATTTTTTTCAGATGGAAGAGTGTATTCAGATGGGGGATGAAAATGGAAAGGGTACAAACAATAGTAGCCCTTGTGACTTTAATGTGAAGATTAAGATTCATGATGGTAGGAATGTAATGTGATAGAAATATATATCATGGCCCTTCCACCCTTCCAGCAGAATGTATACTTTGTTCTGAAATAATTTGTTATTGCTAAGGTCGGGGATGCAGGCACTTGAACTGAGTGCTAAGTGGGTATTTCTTCAAAATAGGTGTTTGCTTTCCTTTACATTTTATATAATTTTATATCATTATGCTGTCAAGTGTCCTATGGTATAAAGCTAACAAATTGGGCACAGACAAGGCCGTGTAATGTTGTAAGCAAATACCTCTGTCTCTCTTTTGTGTCTGAAGAGAAAACTCCCTTTTCCTCTCAGCTGTGTGCACAGAAAATCCACAGTGTTACTTCAAGATATTTCAAATTATACTTATAAGCAGTCTTAACAGATTTTTTTCTGTTTTCATAGTTCAAAAGATTTTAGTTTAGACTGCTCAGTTGTTCACAAAGAATTATCCACACATCATCCAAGGCACTGCAGAATAAGTGGTTTATTCACAGAATCCAGATCAGATTAAGAATTTGGAAAGGACAGGTGAGAATGAGACATGGGACAGCCTATGAGACAGAGCTGACTCAGAAGGTACTGAGCATCCTCTGTAGCAGGGAGAACTGTCACCAGTGGAGGCAGGCAGCACCTTGCAGTCTTCAAAGACCGGTTCTTGCCATCACTCTGACCTGTGGTGCTCTTCTTCTGCTATTGCTGATAGAAAGGATCTGACTTCGTATAAGGAGGAACCAAATGTTTGAAAATGAAAAAGCTACATGCAAAACTTTCAGCAGAGTAGAAGCCCTCAGGTTTCTTATAAAGCAATTATTTGGTTACATAAATGGCTTTATAAGTTTACCTCTTAAATAAAATATCACCTCAGGGAAGAGTCTGATTTGTTTTACTGCTTTGTAAATAACGAGTATGTTTGTATTAGTTAGATCACATATATAACAACACCTATGACTGTTGTCTCTCCATGTACCGTAATATGTTCAATATTATAAATATCCAAAGATTTTCTTCTTGATGAGAGTATAAGCATTTCCTACTGACATGCAATCTGTCATAAGGTGTTGTTCATAACTTCAATTCTTCTTAGCTTTTTTGTCTTCTCATTCCCAGTACTCAGCCAGACAGCTGAAACACTGACCCAGAAGAGAATGCAGAAAAGTTCATATCTTTTACATTGTGGTGCATTTTTAGCGCTATTTGAGCACTGCTGTCACAGACATGGGAGAACTTAGTGGATTTAGATAGATATAAAACTGAATTAAGTGGAAATGCTATAGTAGTGTAAATAATAAAATTATTTACAAGTGTCAATAATAGAAAGGGAGACGTACATGCAAGTGGACAGTGGATTATATATCTTGGGATATATAATAATTGCCATAATTTATATGTTAAAGAAAGTAGGAAAGAACTGGCTAAAGCAGGGAAGCAGCATGAGTGGGGCATGAGTTCATGTTTTGGAGCAGGGAATTTTGGGTTTCATCCACTGGCTATTGCTATAATTTTTGGCGTGCCAAAACTAAATAACTTAATTTTCCCTTCTGAGAAACGGTCATAGTCCTATGCAATTTCCAGGGCTGTAATGAGACTAAAGGAAGTGACAGTTATAAAGTGATATAAATTCTTCACGTCAAAGCTCATATAGGAAGGATCTTTCCTTCCATGACAAGTGATCGTAGCAGACCATAAGAGAGTTGGACTCCCTCCAGAGGAAGAGCATGTGCGAGGGGACAGCGGGTAACCGTGCATGCCGTGGCAATGATTTGGTAAATCCTGCTGAGAGAGCCAGCCTCTGTGTGGCTTTGCTCCCATGTTGACTGCACAAACCCGGGCAGAGAAGAGAGAGCGCAGTCCGGAAAGGGGCTGACTAGAGCTGGGTGGGAAACCATTTCTTCTTCTCTTTCTCTCATCTTGCAGTAATTTTTGAGGTTTTAAAAAAATGGATCCTGTTCCAAATGCAACTCAGTTGAAAAAAGAAAACAAAATGCTCAGCTGCACGTTTGCAAAAACAATCAGAAATGCTGAAATGTTTTACTTCTATACTCACAGCATTTTTAGGTTTAGTTTTTTAAACTTTTTCAACTTTTAAAAATATTTTCTGCATTTTCTTATTGTAAGTTAACTCACATACGACGATTCATTCTGAATGAAAAGAGGGAACTTCTCCTGTGGCAGGAATAGCTACGAGAATGCAGTTAGTTACACTTTTCCTCAGTGGCTTGTGTGACGCTGAGAACATGCCGATATCTGTGTACACACACACACTTCTGTTCATGCTTTCAGTTCCCAGCCATAATATATCGTTAGTAAAGGTCTGGGGTTTTGTGCTTTGGGCTGGCCTAGCTAGGAGTGAAGAAAGGGAGACTTACTCTGTGGTTTCACAATTGGCTAAGCCCATCTAACTGCGGGCTGTCACCGAAAGCAGTGTTCCCACTCTTCCCTGCTGTGGGAGCAGGTTGCTTTGCAGCCAGCTCTGCGAGCAGACTGCGCTGTGATCTTGCAGTATCTGCATTTTTTCAGGCAACGGATTAAGGCAATAGCTCTTTGGTGGGGACAAAGCGCTTTTGGAGCTGGGAATCAGTAGAATCAATATTGGCCACGGATATGTCGAATTCTGGAGGGATGCAAACAGGCGCTGAAACAATCACAACAGAAGACTTGCTTCTCGTCCTGGGCAGATTGGTTTTTACTGGTGGTAGAGACCTGAAGTCTCAGGAGAGCCTTGTGTGCATGTGTATAGCTAAGGTCAGAGATTTTACAGCGTGGGGGAAAATACAGGCTTTAGTCAGAGAGGCTTTAAAGCGGGTATCAAGTTTATTTTAACAAGGTTATATGCAGGAATTGTCAGTTTTAATAAACGAAAAACAATTCTGAAAAACATTGTATGACAATATAAGTGTGATGGCTTTGAGGTAACAGTTTGATGTCCGAATGATAAGGATGACGGAAGTAATGCTATTTTATTGATACAATACTATCAAACAAAAGTAAAAGCTTCTAAAAAGAAGAAAGTAGCAACACAAACTGCAAACTCTCTCCTAATATCTGTTTGCATGTGTATGTTTGTTTCTTTTTCCCAAAAGAAAGACATATAAATATTTCGAATGTAGCTTTTGAACTGATAGTGCTTTTTTTGTCTGGTTTCCTTGGGCTTAGGTGTAGGATACTGCGTGTCACCTCTATTTTCAGAATTTGTCTTTTACCTCTGCTTTGCAGCTTCACTCCAGTATTTTGTATAGTATTTTAACAAAGGCTGACTTCCCATGATATTAAAACATAATGGTGTGTTACAGAGGAAATGTCAGACAATTCTACTTCTTATTTTTATTTTTGCCTTGTGCTTTCCATATGTATTCCTTTAATCTTGGTGCAAGTAAAATGCAGGGATGGGATTTTCATTTAAAATTGCAAAGTTTCGGTCAGCACAGATGAGGCTGTAGTCAACAAGCCAGGCTCAGTAGTAAGTGAACACGGCTGGTATCTTGCAAAAAGCTCTCAGCATCTTGCAGAATGTGTTGTGTCTATCTAATACCACACAGAAAAGCTACGCTGAATTTGTAGTCTTTAGCGAAAGTGACCATCAATGTTTGCAAGTCATCTATGACAAAATACTCCTGCCCATGACTTGATAAAGCCAAAGGTGAGGCAGATATTTAGAAAGAAGATGGAAAATCTTGTGCTTTAGAGAGCAGATTACCACTTTGGCGAATTGAATTCGGTCCCTTGCCCTGCTAGTGAGCTGTTGGCCATGGTGTGCAAATTCCGCACCAACGCTTTCACAGGTGGTCACTGACTGTGTTTTCCTCAGATTTGAGCACCCAGCTCAAGATACCCGAGGTCTGACTTTTAGAAGTGCTGAGCTTTCAGAAAGGCAGCTGAGTCAATAGAAGCTATGCTGTGAAACTATAACATGCCATAAAATGTTAAGTACTCCAAAAAATCAGGTCCAAGTCGTCTCCTGTTAGGTACTCAGCCGCTTTTGGTTATTCCCATTTAATCTGGAACAACATTATGCGTTACATCAGTAGATGCTGGAAGATAAATTCAGTCATGCTCATAAAATATCCAGATCCTGTGACAATAAGCACCTCATAGTGGAATTAATTCTTCATTTTTCTCAGAGCTTGACTAAGATGGGGTTAAAACTAGGAAGAATGCTCCCACACTGGGTATTTATACGCTGCACAAATGGTCCCAGTGTCTAGGAAGGCACTTGGACAGAGAGGATGCCTAACTATGAGCGGAAGGATGACTCCATTTCATACCGACAAGAAATGGATGCTTTTTAAATTTTGCTTCCATTAAATGCTTTTTAAAATGAGAATCTAAACATTTTTAACTGAGATTTTTACAGTCTAGTTCTACTTACACCGGTGTGATTATAATAGATCCGAGATTAACTGGGGATGGCTTTATGTTGCAAGTTTGTCCTAAGACATATGAGGGGTTTTTTTACCTATGTTTTAAACTGAGAAAATTCTGTTTCAAAATATGTACATCATATTAGTTGTTTTATATCAAACTCTTAGCACAGTACAGAATATCGAGGACCTGGTGTTACAATACCATGTATTCAGTGATGATGTTCAGTAATGATACTGGCTTAAAATATTCCTTGTTCCCCCTTGTTCCACCCTTGGCTGCCAGCTGCACCTTTGCACAGGGAAGCAGTGTCCCCACCCTTGGTTGCACCAGTGCAACTGTTGGTGCAGATTCTCTGTGAGGCAACTCTGACCTAGCCCAGCTGAAAACAAAACAGAAACATTTTTTTCAGGGACAATTTCCTTGCTCAAAGAAATTAAGCCCAAACTATTGAAACACAGCATCTTTTAGCAGGGTCTCCTAGTGTATACTATACTCATGTTAACTGCATTTCAATAAACACTTTTCTTAATACTGATACAGACTCACATTTTCAAATCAGTCTCTATGCTGTAGGTAATTAATACTGCGACCTCTTACAGTAAGTAGCCAGTGTCTGTATATGGAAGTTATTCTTTTATTACTATGTATTAAGCTGAACAGAACAGGTAGATTATTGCCTGTTTGCTGTGTATCAATGGAAAAGCTCCAATTAACTTGGAGCAAGATCTTTCCTGAATTTTTGAAGGGCTTCATAACCAGTAACTTATCTTCCTCCATCCCATTGACTCCCATGAAATCAAAAGGAATTTTGATTTCACAAAACATTGGTGCAGACTGGACACCTAATTGCCTTGTTTACCAATAAGCTGTTTATTTTTCAAATAATACTTACAGTTCATTTTCCATTTTTTATCTTCATGACCCTCTTAAATCATTCATAAAATCTAACAAAAAGAATACTGTAGAATTTTCTAAGTATAAAAACTAAATACAAATGTCCTTTTCCAATTATTTTCCACACATGATGTTTGTAGCTATTTCCTTGCAATTGTCTTTATGAGACAGTGTACAGGTCTCTTTCTTTCTTTCTTTTCCTTCCTTCCTTCCTTCTTTCCTTCCTTCCTTCCTGCCTTCCTTCCTTCCTTCCTGCCTTCCTTCCTTCCTTCTTTCCTTCCTTCCTTCCTGCCTTCCTTCCTTCCTTCCTGCCTTCCTTCCTTCCTTCTTTCCTTCCTTCCTTCCTTTCTTCCTTTCTTCCTTTCTTTCTTCCTTTCTTTCTTTCTTTCTTTTCCTTCCTTCCTTCCTGCCTTCCTTCCTTCCTTCCTGCCTTCCTTCCTTCCTTCCTGCCTTCCTTCCTTCCTTCCTTTCTTCCTTCCTTTCTTCCTTCCTTTCTTTCTTCCTTCCTTCCTTCCTGCCTTCCTTCCTTCCTTCTTTCCATGAGATACAACCCAACTAATAACTTGAGTATATAATTTTATGTCTGGAGGGCATGCTTAATGATGTACTAAGAAGTCTCGTGCATCCTGACTGGTTTTAATAATCAATAAACAGTTTTTGTTGTCTTATCAAATATATCCTTTGCTAAAACAAAGGCAGACCAAAAAACCATGTGTGTTCAAATGTGACAACCTTTGCAACTCCTTCTTCAAGACTTGCTAAGCCTTATTTTAACTCATCACATAAGTCAGATCACAGATTCCTCTTTTGTATCTAAAGGCTCAGTGTTGTTTCCTAATTATAATAAGAATGTATATGGAACAATGGTCACATCTGTGTTCCCTTAAATAATTCAGACCTCAAATAGGTCGATACAAATCAAAGATAAAAGGTAATTTTGGGGATAAACATTAAGATACTTGTGAGGACTTTCTTTTTTGGGAAGACAATGACAAATGAACTGCCATTTTTCCCATTTAAGTTAAAGAAATTTCTGACAAAACTATTATTGTGATTCATCTTGCTGAAAGCAAAACTCTTTTCCCTTTTAAATGAAATTTTAAATTCAGCAATCAGAAAAAAACAGTCCTTTGAAGACTCAGAGGGACTACTTCAAGAATACAATGTCAAGCATGTGCAGACTTTTTGTATTGTCATGGATTGGGAGTGACTGGTTATAGGGTAAAAAAGTTCTTGTAGATTCTTTAAATGTTTAAAGGAAACAGATAAAATACAGATGTTTCTTCACCACAAAATCAGTGACCATGCCTGGGTCATTAGTAGGGTCTGAATTTTAGATATACACTCGTGCACAAATCTCTGCTGCTTCAATGAACTGTATAAGTGGAAACAAATTTTGCAGCAATAAGCTGTTCTGCCTGAATGATTTAAATTCAGCAAATTCATAAATATTTAAAAACTGGTCCTTATAATGGGAGGTATGTGGGCACTCTAGCTCCTGTTGGTTCGACAAGCTCTGCCTGAAGAGCAGAGCTGATGCTAACCACTTGCGCTCAAACTTGACTCTGGCTGTCATTCACTGGAGCTGTGTGCATTCATTTGAGGAATTCGGGTTCTGATTAAGGTATACAATTATAATGAGCAGATGTACTGTATTTTGGTACTGATAACGTAGTGGGGGGTGTGATTTGAGACCTAGTTTAACCAAGTCTAAATTAATGCTGAACTCCCTTATCCTTTCTCTGAATTGGCCCAAACAGCTGGAACCACGGAGGATTTCTTCATCAAATCTGCACATTTAGGCTGCTGTCTTAGCAGCCGAGAGGCTAATTTCTGGCTTGATGCTGGCCAAAGTGTGGTTAACCTCACAGAAATGTAACATTCCAGCAACAAGAATTCGTTTTTACCCACTGTTGCCACTAACCAAATGCTAACATTTTACTTTGGAGAGCACAATATTATTCAAGCTGTCTTGCAGTACTCCAAATGTTTGTACCATTACAAACTGATGACAAACTGATTTGTTCATTACATCTTAAACGTAACTGCCAAATATTCTATCCCCACCTTAAATGCTGTGTTTTGAGGATAAGCTAACCCAGCCTGTGTGTATAGGTAGGCAGCCAGAAACAAGCACAAAAATCTGGTTTTGTTCTGAGCAAAACCTGCTATTTTTTTTAAAGCTCTGTATGAAGGGAAAAATGCTTTTTTTGAATGACTGTGGTCTTTCAGAGCATGCAGAGATGCGTCTCTGGTCAAGGCTCTCAGAGATCGTGTTGGAAGGGTGCAGAATGGGCCATCCTGGGAAATAATCTGGGAAAAGGCAATGCAGTTCCAGGAGGCACAAAAGGGACATTGATTCTCTGCTCCTTCTCAGAGGTGGTCTGTGATTTCTTTCCTCCTAGCCAACTTTGAAAATACCAAACCATCCCTGGAGCTAACATTGGTAGGCGAGGTAAGAGAGCCTGAGCAGTAGAAATACCTGAGCAGAGGATCACAGGGGAAGAAAAAGCCAGTGTTATATTTACCCTTTGTCTTCTGTGCTGTTCTCTCTTATCTGATGAAAAAGCAACAGCAAACCTGCCAAAGCAAAAGGGATGCCTCATTGGCAGTCCCTGAGAAGCCTTCTCGTAGTTTCCTGTAGCACACACTATCTATCTTATATACGTCATTTATTTCCTACTGTTATAATAGGGAAATCAATTTCCGTGGACTGGAATTTGATCTTTTAATGGGAATGTTTTTGTATATTAGCTAACCTTGCAAGGCATTTCAAACATTTCATCTTTTCACCCAGGAAAAACAACTTCATTCAGCAATTCTCAGACTCCTTTGAACTTTGCACCAGAAACCACCTGGAAATGTATGATAAAATACACAGTTAAAGCAGTGGAAAAAGCAAAGCACATCACACAGCCTAATATAGCCTAGTATAAACAGAATATTCCATCCATGGATCGTAAATATGCCTTTTTTTCTCAGGGGATTAGACTCAGTTTAGACCAACCCACTTGTGATTTCACCTTTCACTAGTTACCATATGAAACTGCTTTAGCTTACTGCCTACAAAGTAACATAGACCTGCCACTTATTTAATAATATGCATGTATTTATGTGTAAAAATGATCTGGATAAAGCTGAGACCTAGCAGGGTTCTGACTTACAAAGCTTGTGTTCAGCATTCCCATTCAGGCACTCTCTGCTCTGTACTGCTTTTAGCTTCTGCATGTGATTCCAGCCATCCCGCTCTCACAGGTTGTCCTACAAGCTGGAGAGTCATCTTGCTCAGGCCCTTTGGAAATGTTTTGTGTTAGCAATGTGTCAGGCTCAAACCTGCTCCACTGAAGCCAACAGCCAAACTCCCACTCGATTCGGGCTCTATCTCAGCCATAAGGAACATGGTGACTGTCTTGGAAAGCGTTTTGTCTTCTCCAACACATCAAAATTTCTCATCTTTTGGCTTTTTCTTTTATTCTTCACCTGAGAAGAAGGTAAAAAGTGTGGTCAGGTACCCCTCTGTATTAGAGCTATCTAAACACTGGGCACACATGCATAGCTTTTCACTCTGGAACTTTTGTGCTGGGGCCATGTTAAGAGACCAGCAACAAGGTTTTGCTCAGACAAAATGTGCTGAAGCGCCTGAATGCTGACTGTTCACAGCGGCCTCGGGGGCTGCCAGCACCAACACCTCTGGGTCACCTTGGCTCCCAGCTGCACACCGAGCCCAGACCCTCCCAGGCTGGAGCCAAGGGACGCGTGGAGAACCACTGCTATTGCCACCCGTGAACCCTTCTTCTCCTCTCTGAGGTATGTGGTATGTGTTTTGTGGTTTTCAGCTGTGCGAGGGTTTGGTATGTAGTTTATAGGCTCACTTGAAGGTTGGGCTTATTGAGCTATAATCTAGTTATATGCTGTTTCTTTTAAGTATCTTCCTTCTGGAACATGCCAGGTTTATCACCACATGCTTTTCCAGCTCTGCCACTTTATGCAAATAACGCCCAAACGCAACACATCTGAATGTCGGCAGAGGGGACGGGGCGTACAGCAGCCTTGGCACTGAATGCCAGCCGGGACGACCCTCCACCCAGACAACCCAGGACTAGGCGGCTGCTTTGCTGAACGCCGCTCCGAGCTGAAGCATCTGCTTTGGCTGCGCTAGCAGTGAAAGTTTTCACAGCTGCCAGACTGGGCTCCATTTACTCTGATTTTACATGCTTTTTAGGAGCTGGTCTAGCTTCCAACAGCACATAACTTTAACATTAGACTTATAAAATGAGCCTTTGATGCTTTGGAGCTCCATGTGCGTACTCTCTCCTCCACAAGGAAGAGCTGAACAGGAAGCACAGGCCGATGGGCAGTATTACTGAGTGAGTAATATTAGTTGCTCTTGTCCGTTTCATAATGCTTCTGAATGGAAGAAACAACATATTGACATTTGCAACAGAGAACTGAAGCGAAGGATATGTATCTCCCATAAAAAATGGAGCTAAATCTTGCTTTCCCAAAGGCAGAGACATTTGTACGTAGGTCGGTTTGTTCTGCTCAGAACAAATTACGAGTTACCAGGCAGAATATGTACATGGTACTTAAATTTCTGTAGGGCAGAACTATCGTGGTGAATGTAGGAATATATTACTTGTAAGTAATTTCAGAATTGTACAATTCTTGCAGTTAATGGTACAATCCTTTTATTTTTTGTGATAGTTATGTTGAAGTGGACACCAAAGATGCCATGACTAATTGTATGTTTACCATCTGTTAGCAATATCTCCATGTGAATTAATTAGCAAGGGCCTGAGAGTCCTCTGTTTACAGTCTTCCATGAAAGTAATACTGATTGGCACTGACACAGTATTAAATTGCTTCCTCTTCTAATAAGGCCATTTTGACAAAAGATCAGCCCTGCCACCTGTCCCCTTGGCTGGTGATTACTTTTCTCAAGTATTCCTCTTCTGAGCTGAAATTTAATAAATTCAAGAACATTTTACTAGTGTAATTGTTTACTGATACTAAGAGCATTAAGATGGTCCTCACTATTGCCAGCGTCCCACTCTGAGACTACTATTCTCTTAAGGAGAACTGAAGATAGAAAACACTTTCAGTTAAACGTTAATGTTCCTGCCAGCCTATTTTGAATGCATCTCTTATGCTGAAACCGCTTATTGCTTTATCTGTAAGGCAAACAGCAAAACATTCAGAGCTGAAGCTGCTTTGAGCAGACACCTACAGTCTCCTGGTTTCCGGATGAGCCTGATTTCTCTGAATAGTTTCACATGTGAGCACTTGTGGTCCTGAATCTGATGTTCTGCAAATATCCTGTGATACTGATTTACAGCCTACTACTCTGGCAAATGCTGTTGCAATGTATTTCCAGAAAATGAAAAAAGGTCAAAAACACAAACAAGGCAGGTTCATTAACCTTCCCAACACCCTTCCCCCAAACTCCCCCTCAGCTGAAATCTTTAGATGACTTTCAGCAAATATTTTTTGAAGTATTCCTTCACCTCTAATCAGATGGCAAAAGTGTTTGTTTTATTTAATCGTGGCTGTGAAACTGAGCCTTTGTTTTTTTCTTATCTTCCTTTTTTCATAAGGACCCTTTTGATTTGCCTCTCTCTTCATGACCACGTGAAATTTGGCTAGTGTTGAAAAGACCAAATGGGCCCCACTGAAAACTTTCAGAATGTGCAGAGTTCAGCTCAGGGGGCTGGCAGGTCTCTGGAGGAGCTGCAGATTAACCACCACTCAACTCATATCCAGAAATCATGCTAATTTCAGTGTGTGCAGTTACCTACTAAGTGTACGGAGCCGTGAGGAATCTCAGTAGCGGGAAGGGAGTTAAAAATATTTTGGGTAGGAAGTCAGTATGGTCACATAACTGACAATATGGAGCTCAGGAGGAAGACCATTTGTCTTGGAAAAGGTTGACTTCTGAAAACTGCTTTTGCAGAAGAAGAGGTCACAGTCCTGAATGAAGTCTAGAAGGAGAGCAAGGTTGGGGAGAGCTGTTAACATGAAAAGTCTACCTCCTGAGTGCTCTCTGCAGGAGGCACCTGGTTTGGGGTCCCAGCTGAGTTGCTGCTTAATAGCTCATCTGGGTGCCAAAAAGCTGTTTCATGACATTCTTGGCTTAAGCATTGCAAAAGCAGTGGAACATTTTTGCTAAACAGAGCCTTTAGTCTTTAAATCATTGCTTTCTGGATGAAAACCCAAGAAAATTGAGAGCAATGTCAAAATGCTAAAACTTTAGTGTTCAGTCAGACACAGTTTTGTCCTGAATCTCAATGGCTGGCTCCAAAGTTTCCTGTTAGCAAATAGTTGCCCTTTTGTATGAACAGTAATCTGCCATGACCTCTGAGCATCGTGGATGAGCTTGTGTTCCATCAAGCGCACCTCCAAAAACTACTTAAGCTCAGCTAATGAATCTTGTGTTACTTCTAACATTAATACTTGGGAGACTTAAAAACATTCACTAAATGGAACTTGCCCAATCTGCAGCTGGAAAAACCAGGACATATTATTCTTCTGGAAAAGTAATAAAACCTTGGACACTTTTCAGCTATATTTCTGTGCAGGATGGATCAACTGTTCTGTGCTCAGTTAAGAATTCTAGAAATGCTCATGAAGTAATTCCTGATAAGAGGAGCATAAACTACTTATTTTGCTAAACAACTGTTTGCTTACAGGCCAGTTCAGTGACCTGTCATTTATTGCATGTATGTGTCCAAGACACTTTCTAGTAGTAAATCTTTTTCCATTTTCCTTTATATTTTTTTTCTCATTCCTTCTGAATGCTCTGACTATAAGATTCAGTGCAACTAATGATGAGGACAGGGAGAAGGCATGCAGTGTGTTTTGGTCCTGTGGGGGAGAACAAGAAATGCACATACAGGATTGGATCATTTCATAAATTATCCAGACAGATGGAAATGACTTCCCCAGGATGACCCGTAGCAGGAAGGTGCTGAACTAACGTTTGCAGGCTAGACCTCTTCTTACCAACAGTTTGTCTATTGTATTCATATCTTCCATATTTTTTCACACTGAAGTAGTACTCATAGAAGAGCAACTGCATAGCAGTATTTTAACAATTTCGTATTGATTTGTGGGTTAAAAAGTTGTAATTAGTCAGACAAAATATGTTATCAATTTAGCTTTATTTCCCAGCTGTGCTCACCTGTCATTTTTAATTATTATTTTCAGGATCCTGGTGATGATGTCATCCCCCTAAATTTCCCGAAAGCTCCCCAGTGTTCATTCCAAATGATTAATGAAGGTATGAAAACTATGAGTGCTTCCAAATCAAATATGTGTATAAAGGTAAGCAGTGCACAGGAAAAGATGATTAAAATAAAGAATTGTGTGTTTCCTTGAAATTCACCAGCCCATTGATACTGCAGCAGTTCAGATCTCAGTGGAACTTTTGTACAATCCACTGAATACTTTTTCTATGGGGGAAAAATATCTAGACAAACTTGACTGTTAGACCTATTTGAATTTTATTTTATGGCTGCGGGTTTCACATACTTGTGACATTAAAAGGACAAAAATAGGGTCTGTGCTCAAGTGATAGGTCTGGCAAATCCATACATCAATTGTCTTGAAAAATGTGGGACTTGACACTTATTTCATTTTGAATGTGGGTTTTTAATGAAGAACGTTGAATAAATTGATATTCTGAATTTTTGGCTTGCATTAGGAAGCTAAAAGGTAAGCTGTTGCAACGCTGTGTATTAATAAGCACTCAGGAGTCAGATTTGTCGGGAGAGAAAGTGCAGCACTTTTTATTGACTGAATGAGCATTGTGTTTAGCTGGGCTTTGCCAAGGCCTCTGGAAATGTCTAATTCATGTGGAAGCAGGCTCAGATGCTTAGCTACTAAAGCAGCATAGTGTTTTCCATTCTAACACAACATCGTCTTAAAACAGTCATTCCCATACTAAACTTTGTGTCTATCCCCTCAGTGTCCGAACTTCAAATGAAGCAAAATTGTTTAAGTCACAATAAGAATGGCAAACCTGGAAATTATTATTCCTTTAGCAGAAGGTGAAACATCATGTTGCTCCACAATTTCTATCAAACACAGCATACAATTATTCTATATGAAATTTATAGTTTCACAGTAAGAGTTTATATGCCATTTTATTCATATATCACAATGTTCATCAACAAGGTCAGCAAAGGCACGGTCCAGGAAAAGGCTCAAGTGGTAAAAGGATCATTTTTTTAGAACCAGAGGGTCTAAGTCCAAAACTATCATTCAAAAGGGCCTGTTCAGCTGCTATCTAGCAGTAAAGCAAATTCAGTTCTGCGTATGTCTGGGGAGGGATTAATCAGAACATACTGATGCCTACATTGTGGATAACTGCATCCGAGCCAGATTGTCTTCAGTCAGTGGAAAGAAATGAAGTTTTTTCAGGGCATGATTCATTTCCTAAAGTAGGTGCTAAAAGAAGTAAACGATACAATGAAAAAAATCCCAATGAAATCAGGTAAATACAGTGGATAATTTGTCATCCTAAAGTACTGAATGCCTAAGAATGTCTATTCTCGGCAATAGCCTTCAAGGGTCTCAAGAGATTAATCCTTTTGGTAAAAATGTCAGTCTTGACCAGCTAAGTAATTGTGTCCCCAGTCAGCCCAAATGACATCCTGAAAACAGTTTTTGTTCTACTAAAATCTCTTGAGGGGCCTTATCTTGTAGGTGTTTCCAGAGATTCCTGCAGCAAAATAATCTGGTCCCTCACAAAATGTCGTCATGATCACTTTCTCTTGAGGTGGTCACGATGATGGTATGCAGTGTTTGTGTATGAATGCTGAGGTGAGAGTGCTTGCCCAGAGTGGGAGAGACATGACTTTTATGCTTTCCTCAGTTAGAGGAGGTTCAAACCCACATCTTTTCACTTCTAAGTGTGCCTAATCACAAAGCCATGGGAAAATGAGTGGCATATAACTCTCTTAATGACATTGGGTTTTTTTTCAAAAGAAAGGAATTAGACAGTTGATGATCCAGAGATGTGAAAGGAGAAAAACATACCTGTGGAACCTATTGTTCAGGTTATCTAGACGGCAGGGTGAAGACCTAGTTTCCAGTCCCTGTTCAAAGAAATGTTTATGATTTTTACGGTCACTGATTAAAATGTGCAAATAGGCATTGGAGCAGAGACCTCCCCTTTTGGGTGAATTTCCTAACTATGAGCTGTTTGATGTAGGAGTACTTTTGAGTGTTTCATAAACACCACTTAAAGAGTCAATAGCAAAACAGAGGCCCAGGCTCTTTCTTTTAAATGTAGCAACCACCTGCTTACTGAGGCTGAAAGAAGGGGAGCCAAAGATATATTTGTTGTGCTTTGTTTAAGAATCATGTTTGCTGGGTTAGCCTTGGCTAACAGCCAAACACCCGCCCAGCCGCCCACTCGCTCCCCCTCCTCAGTGGGACAGGGGGAGAAAATAGGATGAGAAAGCTCATGGGTCAAGGTAGGAAGCACCAGCACTTGGACCACCTCCTCCCCCTCCTCCTGCTCTCCCCTTGGGGCTCAAAGGGCTGTTTCTCACACTTTTCCCCTCACCCCTCGCTGCCAGGCAGTGTTTTGCCCTTTCTTACGCAGGCTTTCCCCAAGGCAGCCACCCCTGGCTGCAGGGCTCAGCTGTGCCCTGCGGTGGGTCCATTGGAACCAGCTGGAACCGGCTGTGTCCGGCATGAGGCAGCCCTGCCCTCCCCTCACAGAGGGCGCCCTGCAGTTCCCCACTGCCAACACCTGGGCACCTGCATCTGGTACATCATGGAAGAACTTTTTATATTTAAGTTTTACCTATCCAGACATGGCAGGATCTTCTTCTGTAAATGGTTCTCCACAGTTTACAGACACTTGTGCAAATAACATCTGACATTTTGTTTAAAATTTCTGTGAAAATGACAATAGTGCTTCTGAAATGCACATCAAATGTAAAAGCTATAAAGCCAGAAGATTGTTTGGAGTTCCCTTCATGTAAATATGAGGTGATGCTACTGTCTTTCCTGGAGCTTCTCCATTAACCAGAGCTAGAAGTCTGTCCTACTGAAATAGATTGTTGATGGCTTGTTTAATACAGCAGTGAACGACTGTAAATTGTGGCCCACTGGACCAAACTAGGTTATACTCCTGTTGCTCAGTTCAGTACCTTATCTATTTTCTACCAAATAAATACATGATAAATAATTGGATAGCAACAGGATTTGTCTCAGCTTTTTTACTCAGTAAGCGTTAGGGTGGCAGACCTGGCAACCCACCTCTTCATCTTCTACCAAACATGACTAGTACCAGGTACAGCGCTAACAAATGCCCCAAACCAACAGAGTGCCATCGAGGTCCCAGCCAAGCAATCATCTTACAGGATTTTTATATCATTTTTGAACAAGGATGGAGAATATGATCGTTAGAATTGAGGTCAAGGAGTTGAGAAGGGGAGAAATTTTATTTTATTTTATTTTATTTTATTTTATTTTATTTTATTTTATTTTATTTTATTTTATTTTATTTTATTTTATTTTATTTTATTTTATTTTCATCCTAAGCTCCTAGCACAGTGTTTGCGGGAGAGAAGGATTACCTAAGTGGGCACCTGAAGGTGGTTTCCATTTCACTGCTCCCCCTCATGCATGTGTGACTTTTGGCAAACCAGCATGTTATGAAATCCAAACATTCACCTGCGGGTAGAAACCAGACTCTGTGTGTGCCGCCACTCATCCATCTGCGTTACAGACCACAAAGCCCAGCTGCATGGGTAGGTACTAGATCAAACGTGTCACTGCATTAGAAAATATGGTCCATGCTAATAAATAAGTAGCTTCCCGTTGCCCTGCCTGTTCTGTGCAAGTGGAGGGAAGTCACACGCAGGTGTGATTGAGGACAGGTTTGGCCAATTATTCCTAAGCAGCGTATGTCGCATAGCGCATAGGTACTACGGTCTCGCAGGA
>NW_008825306.1:470917-480682 GCF_000699105.1 Pygoscelis adeliae
CCTGCCTTCCTAACATGGCCTAATTTAATCCTATATAAATGTCTGTGTAAATTATGTAAAATAAGAAGGTATAAGCTGCAAACGTTTTTCAGTCAAAGATCATAGGAGAACCCTGGGAAAATAAAAAAGGAGTTTTAAGGGTAATAGAGATGCATCCTCACCATGCGGTTGTCCCGATGCGTGTGAGTTTTTGCAGACACACAGAAGGGCAGCATTTCCTCCTGTTATATCAGAGTGAGAAAGCTAATGGAGATGCTAGGTAAATTATTTTATAAAAAGCAAATGAACAAACCTGAGCACGTGCCAGAACAATAAATATGGAAGCAGTCATTGAAATGGGCTCCAGTGGGCTGTGTGTTCATTCCCCTCTGTGTTTTGTGTTTGCTGAGCTGGAATAGTCTAGTAACAAGTTTCCTAGCAGGAACAGTCATGGAAGCAGGGAACTGAAGAACTGTTGCAGAAAGCAAATGTTGGCTTTGTGACTGGGATGGTATGTCTCTAAGCTATGATAATTTGACAGAAAAAAACAATGAAAACTGATTGGAGCTTTAATACCAGGTAGTACAGTGTGACAAAACAAAGATATTGGAGCCTGTGAGATCTGGACCAGGTTCTGAGAAGAAGGAGAAGACAAGTTAAAGGCAAAAGGCGTACTGCCCTCTTCTGTCTTAGATGGAAAAATTTGGGGGAGCTGTACCCCAGACAGCTCATCTGATTTTGTTTTCCTGATAATTGGTGGACAATAGCTTTGCCTGAAGGATAAAGCTGCGACCTCTACTGCATTTCTTGCTTAACAGTAGCTACACAGGCACTCACCTGCAATGCCAGCCCATAGTGGGTGAATACTTTCTAACAAAGAATCTGTTGGAGGAAAACAGAACATAAAAAGAAGGTAAATTTGCTGAGTAAATTATTCATTGTGAATTATTCACACAGTTTTACTAACAGTCATCTGGAAAAAGTTAGCAATTGAAGGAGAATGACTGGAGTGAGTAATAAATATAAATCAGTCCAAGAGACATGTAGGGTTACTTGTTGGTTGTGGAGAAGGATGGGATTGATTGAGCGATACAGTGAAAAAAGCAGAAAAGTAGAATAAGATAAACAAAGAAGGGGTGGCACATTTGGCTAGATGGTGTTTTCCTGTTCCAAAATATCTTATGGCTGCACTGGTGGCAGTTCATTCAGTAAAGTTTTGCTGATTGTTACTGTTTTACACACACGGTGTGAAACTGAAAGAATGGCCTCCATTACTCTGCTTTTCCTTAAGATTGACTGCTTTAATTTAGAAGTCAATAAACACCATGCATGCTCACAGCATCCCAACCCAGAGCTATTGGAAATTGGCGCACTTGAACTTCCTCCCACTGGGAAACCGAGGCTTGGCTTTCAAAATTCATATTTTTATGTCCTTGCTAGTTCTATTTTATTAAAACAAAACATGTGATTTTTTCCCCCCAATTGGTCACTGAAAGCTGCTTTTGTTGAGGGAAAGCTAATGTTAAAAGAAAGGTTGTATTCCATTACGAAGGCAAGTGCAGCTTTGTGATAGGAGCTGAAAATGTGTTAATTAAAATGTTGCTTTTACTTTATCTTGAATGTCACATTAGCCTTATCTCCAGCTCATGCAGGCTCTAGATGGTTTCATCTGGGCATTTGGCCATCTTTTGTTTTTCATTTTATTATTTCCACTTAAATATTTACGGCTTGAGCCCAAGCCCATGAAACTCCATGGTAACACTCCTGTGGAGTCTCGCAGACTTTCCAGCCTTGGAGTAGAGCCTTGCTCTGAAAAAAAAAAAAAAAGACAAAAATGAACTTGTGGGTTTATATGATTGTTATCTTCCAGAGATCTACATACAACACTATAAATAGGAGTCTCTTAGCTGCCAGTTTGATAAATGCATGTCACCGAGGTTATGTGGCATTCTACCCCCTCAGTCATCTTTAACAGCAATAAAGTGCCTGCAGGCCGAAAAATGCCCTCTGACACCTGTGTAAGCTCTGGAGTCTAATGGATTGAAATCTAGTAAACAGTTCCTTCTAACGCTTTGCAGGAAAGAATGTAACCCATCTTACTGATCCTGCAGGGCTGCGAAGGATTGGGAGCCGTAAGAACCTCTTGGTTACTACAGTTTGCAAATGCAACCCAAGAAGTAAGTTTTAACCCAATGAGTAAGTTTTGAGTCACTCTGAGTTCCTTCCAGATTCTTTCATGCCATTTAGGCGATATTTATCTCTAGAATAATTCTACTAACAGACACACATGCTAGCAGCATCACCATCTTCAGAAAATATCATTGTAGACTAGGGTATTCTAGCACTGTTTTGCATTTTGCACTTCTGAGATTCTTTTCAGGGGGAAGCATGATATTTTATCAAAATATAGAGAGAAACAACTGACAAAAAAGTAGGCACTAGGCCAGACAATAGCAATAGATTCAGTGTAATATTTTTTCAGGGAAGGTAGGTATCAAACTTAGCTGTTAAGCTACAAAACGTGAGTACTATTTTTGCCTTTTAAACATAAGTGGGTAGGAAAGATTTGCAAATAAAGGAAAGAAAGTCCTTGGATCATTCAACCTAGCTTTTATATTCCCGTTAATTAACAGATTACTAACACTTTAGGCATATGAATACATTTTGTACTCAGGGAGAGGTGCATTTTATTTAGTTAGTTTTACTTCACTGATTGTTGCATGAAGATGCAACACACTATAGTGCTGATAAAAGACTGAAGTCTATTTCCTCTCCCTTAGTCAGCAATCGTGTCAAAAATCACAAAGTTAATTTTCCATGAAAAAAATCCTGCCCATTGACTCCAGTTGTAATTCAAACCAGAAACCGATACAGACATTAAATTCTTAGACGTGTCATATTAAACATATCTGTGCTAAATTGTGCCCATCTCTAGTGGAAGGAGGCAGAGTTCAGCAGTAGGCTCAGCAGCAAGATTTCTTCGTGGCCTTGCAGCACCTTCATGTGCCTCAAAATAGTCACCAGGGCCATGTTGGATTGTAGGGCATTTTGGGAAGCTTCAGGCCACCAAAGCTATGCGGGAGGTCATTTGGGCAAGGATAGCAGGAGAAATATGGAAACATTTGTCCATGTCCAATTTAAATCAGATACAGTCTTTGGAGCAGAGACTATCTTTCTGTCTGGTATTTTACAATGAGTTCGATGTTCTTGCAGTTGCAGCTGGAGCTCTTTGATTAGTACCAGCATGCAAGTGATCAGTATAAAAATAATACAAATATTGGAAATACAGTATGTATGTGATGTTTAATCAGGTGTGATGACAGAAGGCAGAAGGGATTTCATACTATTACTCAGTAGATGGAAGCATGCACCCTGGTAAAAGAAATGTTTGGCTGGAGGTAATTTTGCTTGAAAACCCCCAAAGTAGATGAATTAGTTGTTTAGTGTTTTGTTGGCTATTTTTAAGAAGAGCTGTTGTGGAGAAATCTGAATGAACAACAGTAGGGGCAGGAGAACCTGGGATGGTTCTGCTCAAACCGTCCAACAATAATAAAAGGCTAGGAGGGATCAGAAGAATCAATTAATTACTTTTCTTCTTTTCTGTCTGGCCTCCTCTGTTTGTGGCTGCTACCTTCTCAGCTACTCTCTGGGTAACAGTAATGGGAGCCAGGGGATTGCTTGGTTCAATGCCGAAAACAGGTTTTAGCAGCTATAAATACCGATTAGTAGCTGACCCGTTAAAAATCTAAGGGGCATGTTAGATTCTATTGTTTTTGTAAAAGAAATGTTTTCTTAAAAGAAATCCTTTATCTAGATATGTATGTGTATGTTGAGTTTTTCATACGGTTGTCTGTTTTGGTGAGTGTAACTAGTTTTGATGAATGAAGCGTCTTCAGCATAGCCAGCTAACTTGTCAGATATTTGCCCCATTTGAGCCTGGAAACTATATTCATATTCCAAGAGAAACTTGCCCTGAGAAAACTGGCTAAACATACAGCATCAAGCCACAGACACCTGTGTCCAAGGTGCTCTACTGTATACGTATGTCTTCTGGGGAAAGATGAAAAAAGAAATGACACGTAAGGGATATGAAGTCACATTATTTAACGAGTATTGGAAGGCACTCAAAGACTACGGTAATTATCATGGTAGAAGGACCAACTCGACCAGTATGGGACAGGGTCAAAAACGACACTCTCAGCACAGACAAAGAGTGCCACAGACATTAAGAAGATATTTGCGTGATTTTAGTTATGAAGGCAAGACTTGGCCCCACTGGAAAGGATTAAATAAAAAAAAGTCCAAGCCCAATTTTAGAGTGTTCTCTAAACCAATAGCCAGGGATGAACAAACACGTCCTGCTGTTGAAAGCCTGAGCTGGGTAATGTATTGGGATACACACAGACTTCAGACAGCGGTCCCCAGGCAGCTGAGTTGTGATCACACGGACACGCTCAGTCCTGGAAGCAGGCAGATGAAATCAGTGACTCCAGTCGTTGCTCATGGTAGCTCAGCACATTCCCTGCTGACCTGTCTGAAAGAGTGCTTTTATGAAACACAACTGATTAAAGAAACAAATGATGTAAAATGAAATGTCATCATGGGTACAGGGTTTAGGGCTATACAAACAACTGTGGATTGAAATCATTAGACTCTCTCTGCTTTGGAATGGTTCAATATTTTTAGAGGATTAAAATGCCTTTTCTACCCTTTGGTCTCCTGTACTTATTTGTATGTCAACATAAGTATTTGTCAGTGTTTTTCATGCTTTCCTAAGTCAGGAAATCTGTAAATTCATCATATAAAGGGACTGAATCTTAATTCCTGGGCCTGCTAGTCCTGGATCAAAGGTTTTGATATATTATTCCTAACTTCTTTTATTTGGAAAAATGTAGCCAATACCTCTAGCAGACAGCATGGACCTGATCCAGAATCCACTGAAGTTATTTAAAATACTCTGATCAAGTTCCATGAGTTTTGGTTCAGGTCCTGTGGCTCCAATCCAACGCAGTGCTTGAGCTCATATGTAATTGCTCAGGAGCTTAACTTTACATATAAGTACCAATGCTTTACCAGATTGACACGTTCATTATCAGCTGGTACAAGTAGACTGACTCTGCATAACCGCTCAGATGGCATTCACTGGATAGTATACTCATTTGCAAAGTCTGAAATAGGATTTTTCACGTGTCGGGTTAGTAAGTAGCCCTCTAGCTAATAAACCTCAGCAAGTCTTTTCTACAGTAAGCCACGTGGCATTGTCACAACAACATAAGGCATGCTTGTAAGGAGTGCTTCCCATTGAGGGCTGGGGCACTAGAAAAAGCCATGAAAATAAACAGAAGGTAGTATAGGAAGGCAAAAAAGTGTTTGTCGTTAAACTGTTAAAAAGTTATACAACTTTAAGAAGTGAGCACAGTTTTTATGAACATCTTTGTGGACAGTGGCAAGATTATGTTCTGTCAGTTGGCAGCCCTGGCTGAGTTTCTTCTCTCGTTTTCACCACTATGCTTTGATCTTGGCTGGGAATAAACTCTATTTAAGGACAAAAGGCCTCTTTGGTACTTCCAATAAAAATTACAATAGTCACCTCACTCACTGTAATGATCCATTGCCGCCTTCTGTAGGCTGTAAAGAAAGGAGATTACAAAGTCACGTTGAGCATAGCTGATCATCAAATAGTAATCAGAGATAATTACAATCTACTGGGTCAATAGCTCACAGTCACTGCTAAATCTGGTACTTCATTATACTTTTCTGTAAGAGATTGCCATCAGACCTCAGAAGCGGCAGTTGTTCATACCGACTCAGGAAGTCCCTCTGCAGTGTAATGCCTGGATTGGGCACTAGGGATGAACTCGAAACTGCCAGACTGTGATTTCGTTAGCCGCTGCGGGAGAGATTTTCAAAACACAAATTACTGAGAAACGTTAGACATCTGTTTCTCTTTAAATCTACCTGAAGGTGTCACTTCTGTTTCCCGACCAGATGAGTTTAACGCAGAGAACCTGGTGAGATTGCAACCAAAGTCGACGCCCTGGCTGACACCGGCAGGTGCTAATCTCCAGGATGCAGTTACAGCTCTGAATCTTTCCACGGGGAGGTATCACCAGCTCTTTGCTAGAGGCTGATAAACAGGACTATTCTATTCTATAGAGGGTTGTAAAATATTTTGAGAATTTCAAGCTGGGGTGTTCTAGAAATGCGAGCTAATACCAATTGGAAGCAAATAATATATTGTTATTCCTGTGTTTTTCCTAGTTCTCAGTGTAGCAGCATAAGGGACCAACCTCAGTCTTCAGGCAGCTTCATTGCTTTTAATGAGGTTACTCAAGAGGTGCATTTCATCTCCTGCTGACAATTTTTAGCCTTGAGAAAACTATTTATGCTTTGAGACAGAGGGCTTAAAAAATAATAGCAACATTTAATAGTATAATTACCTCACATTATTTTGCATTCTCTGACTTTGCTTCAATGAAACACATTGCATGCTGAAATAATCTTGTAGGGAGGATTATTCAAACAAGATAAAGTCCCTGCTGAATGTAATGTCAGTTCTTTTTATGCATGCTGAGTAACCTGCTGTGCTTTGGCAGCATTAAGACTGAGCCATATCGTGCTCATATTGGAAGCATGCAAATGTCTGAGCTAGCAGTACGAAATGTGGCCGAGCAGCTATTACTTCAGGAATGTTAATTATTACTTTTATGTGGATAAACTCTCTGGAGCTGCATCCATTTAAAATTCAACCACAGACACTATGCACAAGTTTGATTCAGTCTCAGTGTTATAATTTTTCTTTGTTTATATATTGGTAATGGTACCACGCTGGTGTCAACAGACTAAGACCTTATGAACTGAATGTAGAAATAAATATTATTGTTAAAGAAAGGATGAATCATTTGCAGTCAAGCAAAACTGAAGATTTGTCTAGCTGCAGAAAACCCTGACACGAGGCGCTGGAGTACACAGCAATAACATCAAAATGTTAAATAAAAGTGAATTAACATGAATGCAAGTGTGCAAGTACAATATTGTTAAAGAAAGGAAAGCCAACAGAGAGCCAGAGTACAACGCCTGAGCTGCAAAAGAACATGTGCCAGTCCAGCAGGTTTCCTTGAAGAAGAGGTGCAGTTTCAGGTCCCCCAGGCTTCATCTTTACAGGTGGCTAGCGCTTGCAGCTCCTGTGGAGTCCCGGAGATTTCCATAACAGAAAGCACTAGTGCTAATGAATCATTACGCCCCGAGTTTTCAAACATGGATTTTATCTGGGTGGCTTAATGATTCAAGGGAGGCAAATGAAAAAAAAGGTCATTTTTTAAGATTTGGATCCAAACCTGCTATCTCATTTTTGTATATTGCGTGCTGTGTCTGGATGTGCTTTCAGCATGAGATGTTACTGCTTGTAGTTTGCAAAGAGCTCTTTCACCAACTCTGGTGAAGTTTTGGAAGGCATTAGCGATGACCCTACTGTAAGTAAGCGAACTGTATAGGAAAAGGAGAAAAAGAGTAAAGGGAGCTAAGGAGAAAGAAGAAAGACAGTTTGACATACGTTGGTGGGAGTCCGTGGAAGAGTTTCTTAAAACTATTTTATCAGTTTCAGATTTCTATACAAATCTCCAGGTCAGCTGCATGTGTATGCTCAACAGGAATTGCTTCTGACTTTGCACTGCCCTTTAGCTGGAAATAAAACCAGGACACTGAAGCCAGAGAGAAGGATGCACAGATCAGCGCTAACATGGCTGCAGTAGACAGGACCGTTCTGAACTCGGACAAGAAGTTTGATTCCACAAGGAGCTGAGAATGGCACAGAAGCAAAATGTTTTTATGTCTATTTAAATAGGACCTAAAATAAAGGTGATAGTAACATTCCAAAATAATTGCCAATTAACTGATTAACCTCTAAAGCTCCTGGTAAGCTAGAACAGAAAGTCAAGTCCAAGCTTTTTAACAGGCGTTTCAACAGCAAACTCCTTTCATGACTAGGTGAGCTGTGGTGTCTGACACACTCTGCAAAAACACCTACGGTGAAATGATAATTCTGTGATGCTGTTTGAGGCACAAGATGACTTGCAAGATGCAGTAACACCACACACCTGTGCCCAATTTAACTCCTAATTTAATTTGCACTTTCTGTACTAGACCCCAGTGAAGGGAAGCATCTCTCCTCAGGAAAGCCCTTATACATGTTTGAAGTTCTGTGAAAATTTAAACCATATGTCATTGTTGTCCAGAATAGATCTGGTTTAATAGCCTGAGGCCCGGCCTTTTTTCCACATGGAGCCATGTTCAGAGCCCTTAAAGCAACTCTGTTATACCAATGAGTATTTTTGCAAATGCTGATTGAGAGATCGTGACCCTGTTGGAACACAGAAGACCGAGAGCACAGATAGGTCATTAAAAATACATGTAGAGTAAGACCTTACTTAATGTGGTAAAATCAGGCCTTAAGCATGAATTGTGATGGCCATGTACTGAAGAATGATAATAGAGTTTGTATGTATGTATACATGCGTATATAGCTCTAAATACATACATAAATGCATGCATATGTAATATATAATAATAAACTCAATTTTTATTTATTTATTTTCAAAGTGATCAGCAAATATTAAGCCATTGCTACTTTTGTCATAGAATTAGAGTAAAATAGTACCCTTTTAAGTTTTATCCCTAAAACGTGAGCCAACCCCTGATGGGCTCTCTGAGCTCCTAATACTTTACTTTTTCTCAGAGATGCTGAAATACTCTGCTGAATCCTTTGTGGCTTGGGTTGTCCTTGTTTGGACTTCAGTACTTTCCTAGATTTCTTTATTATCCTCAGAATGTCAGGTCCAGTTTTGGCTTATGGAACTTAGGATCCGGCCTGAATCTTAAATTAATTTCTCTTAGGGATGTTTGAGTCCCAGAGTTTAACTGGATCCATACCCAAATGGAAGTGGGCAAACTGAGATGGCCCTTTGCTGATGTTATTGCCTCCTATCTGCCAAATACATTTAGGTTACACACGATACCCATGAATGAACTGTCACTGTGCTATCTAGATATTTCTGCGTATTTCTATTAAATAATCTTAGATGAAAAGTAGCTATATGAAGAAAATATATAGAGGAGGAGAAGAAGAAAGGGGAGAGTTTTATCTCTTCTCTTGTAGCAACCTGTTTTTGTAGCAACCTGTTCTAACTGTGGCAGGGCAAATGGGTTTTGCAAAACAAGCCTTTTGTTTGCCCTTTTGCATTATTATGATAAAATATAAATTCCAGGAGAAGGAGGAGAGCGTTGTTTCAGCAGAGTTAAAAAGAGCAGTGGGGATTCTCAGACAGGCGTATGCACATTCTCAGGTCAGGAATGCTCTTTCGGAGAGCAGCAAGCTGTGAATGTGCAGCTGCAGGCTTCAGGGTCCTGAATAATCTGCATTCAGAGACTGCAAAGTCATCAATATTTATGGACTGGCGGGATCATCCCTGGCACGCAGCTACATCTGCCAGCTCTCGGTTTACTCCACATCCTTTTCTCTGCAAGTTTCAGGTTCTTATTTCCTGTGACTAGTAGGTTTGCACTTTGAAGCAGAGCTCCTCCAGTGAAACAGAGAAGATGCTTCCTGAATCATACTGAGCAAGCATGTTAACCATCCGCGTCGAGAAATACCCACTGCAGCAGATGTTGTGTGAGAAACAGGAGCTGCCACTTATTACAGCCCTGCTTTGGTGGATACAGCATGCTTGCTCTGACTTATTTTCTCAGAATTGCTTTAAAGCAAAAGGTTCCCACACCCTGTTTCAGCAG
>NW_008825306.1:480877-482505 GCF_000699105.1 Pygoscelis adeliae
TCCCTTCAGGCAGAGCCTGCTGTGGGGCAGAAATGTCCATACAGATGTGTTTTCTCTCAAAGGTAGAGTCTATGACACAGACAGCATTTGACTAGATCCTTCAGCACCAGAGCGGCACTTGAAGATAATCACATCCAACAGGCCAGTACAGTTCATCTCACATGGAGCCAATGAAATAATTCTTAATTTTCCAAATAAAGAAAAATGAGAAAAATCATTTTTATGTGGCAAAATCTGCATAGCTTCAACAGAGAACGCTCATTTAACAACCTTATCTATTAATCTCAGGAGGTTTAAATAGCAGGTTAATAATAACGTCAAATTTTATTGTAGTTTTATTTTAAAACTAAGGTCATCAAGAATGGCAGTGCATTATTGATCTTTGCAAAATATGAAAATACAGCATTTGTGGTCTTGCTTGTCTAAATGTGCATTTTGAGGCTGTATAAATATGATTTGAATCACAGGCTATCCAAATAGCACTGAATCAGTAGTGGAAAACTTGTGCTACACCAGTCATCTTAGATTCTGGAAACATTTAATTCACCCAATTGCACTTTTCTCACATTTTCCCATGAATATTCAGGTGGCAGAATTCTACTAGCACAGGTCCTATGTATAAGGAGTCCTAATCTGGCATATTAATCATTCACAGAAGTGCATTTTCAATTAATTTCTGTAAGTATTAATGCACAATGTCCTTTTGCCTAAGATTGCCTGATCAAAAGTAAAAATTGCACCATTTGTCCAAACACAACTCCCTAGCTCCATATTCTGTGCTTCTGATTTTCTCTGTATGAGAGATGTCACTGTGTGTAACGAACAAAAAAGAATTTCTTTAACAGAAATTATTCTGTGCAGGTAATTCATGTGGCTTCTAAAAGTCATTAAAATTTCATTACTCAGGAATTATTAATGAAATTTCAGAACAATGCAGAAGCAGAAGAGAAATAATATCTCTACATTCCCACATATTTGTGTGTTGGGTTTGATTTGGTGGTTTTGTTTTGGTTTTATTGTCTGCTTGGTGCTATGGAGTAACTTAGTTTATCATTCAGAAGACAGAAAGCCTGAGGGAAAGGCAATTTCTTTGTCTTCCCTGACAAATAAATCTCTGAATTTGAATTTATGTGATCCAGTGGATGTACAGCATGGCACAACTTAAAAATCCTGCTGTTCGGTTCAAGTATATGATGCCACTTTAAATCTGTTTAAGTCCTGAGTTCATACGGTAGTCAGGAGACTTTGCTTATTACATCAAAAGGTGCAAATACTATTTTTATTTTTGTCCTTTCTTATGGGACGCTTCAATGCAGTGTGCAGGTGGCACATAAAACGAGCTCCAGTTTTGATGGGGTAACATGTTATATGTGAGTTGATATCGTGGCCTATATGGGATACACAGCTGACCTGTTGGGCTTCAGAGCCCATTGCTGAGTGGCAGCTGGTAGATGACAGCTGCCCCATCTTCTTAAGCCTACTTGGTATCTGAAGCATTATAGTAACAAGGAACCCCTCTGGGTGACACCTTCAAATATATTGATATACTCTGCTCCCGTTGACACGGGGCTGGCAAGACTTTGAAGTCCCAAGAAGTATTTGACTAATGTTACAGAATATTCTGGATC
>NW_008825306.1:482540-488554 GCF_000699105.1 Pygoscelis adeliae
TCTCACAAACAAAATAATAATTTATGACATATTTTAGCTAAGGTCTCTATAAAAAGATTGTAGAAGGTAGTTGCCTGAAGAAACTTTGGACTGCGCTCTGTTCAGGAAGATATTTGCAGTGTACAACTTTAGCGGTGGGTTGTTAATGTGCTACCTGTGCCAGGTGGGAGGAGGGTGGAGGAAAGTGCGGCTAAATTCCCAGGAGCAGGGGAATGAGATATATCAAAAAGAGGATGAAGTGGCAAACAGCGTTGTTGGAGGGGGAGCAGAGGTGAATGTTGGCAGGATGGGAGATGACTCTCGAGCATGTGTGTGAGAGTGGTGCTTGGGAGGTGGAAGAGGAACGTGAAATGCTTGAGGAGAGGGCAGGGAGTAGGAGGCATCTGGGTCACTTAGGGTTAGGCTAAGATCGTACAGACACATGGGCCATTTCTGCTGGGAGCTGAACAGCATGACACAGTGCAATGCACTACACTTGCTTTGAGTAGACGCACCCTGCTCCTATTTTTTGTCGTGTTAAGTAGCTCTTTAGGTATTCCCAGCAACCTAAGCTTTCTTTAGATTTTCTCCTGTTTAAATAACTGTTTCTAGAACACAACCCCCTACTGAAAAGCAGATATAGAAGTGCACGTGCTCAAGTCTTCACTTCCCCACCCCTGGCTGTTATTATTTATCTACCCTGAATATAAACTTGTAATCTCTGCTCTTTGGTTGTCTTCCCCCAGATTCACTGCTGGGCCCTCTTGAAATGTGGTGGGTGGGTGCACATGGCCCAAAGGGGTGCTAGCACCCTAGCTTTTCTGCCTCCTCCCTGGCAACAAATACCCTAAGGACAGGGCATATTCATCAGCATCTCGACGGGTCTAGTATGAGTGCAGGAGGCAGGGGCTTGGAAGCACAGCCCGGTGTGTGTGAGGGGGTGCCTTCAGCAAGCAGAGTGGTAACTAGGGCTCCTTCTGGTGAATGGGGATACCACGGGGTCAAATCCTTTTTGACAGAAAAGGGAATGGGATTTTCCACAGCTTGGGAATGTGCCCTTGCCTTATCTGAAACTTCGGTGAATGTGACTCCAGTTCCTGGCTAGCTTTGAATTTACCAAAACTGCAGTTTAAAAATAAAAAAAATAAAAATAAAATTTAAAAAAAATTACCAAAAGTATAACTAAATCACTGGGCACTGTTTAAGAGGGGTAAAACTGGAACAGGACTGAATGCCTGCACAGGGCAGGAATTCTTATTTTAACCAAATCATCCTTTATTAACTGGATGTTTGTGGTACAAAGAGTGTGGTTTGATGTCAAACTTATTTTCCTCTTCTACAATCCTCTCAATATGCCAAGTTCTAGTAATTACTGTTTTAAATTTTCTTTCCCTCTTTAAGTCATGACTTAGAAGTGACATAAGCTTTCAGACACAAATCTGTTTAAACTCTCATTGCAATATCCTCATGTCATTCATGTTGTCTGCTGTGCTGACTGACAGATGCCTACAAGGTAGAAGAATGCACGGTACAACAGTACCTGAGCATGACAGAAGAATTCAAGACAGCTGCAACACAAAAGTCTTCCTTGCTTTGTTTCCTTGGTTTTATGGTTTTTAAAAAGTCTGTAATACAGTATTCTGTGGTGAAAATTCATTTGCTTTTTTAAGGTAGCATTAAAAAGCTCATGCACGCACACTTTACATGCTAGATGATCAAGGGCAAGACAATATTTTAGTGGCTACATCAATGGCATAAGAGTTGGGATTCCTGGGATCCTAATTCCATGTACTGAAGCTGTGTGGTGAAATTCATAAGGAAAGGAATGTCTTTCTGGCAATATTCATTGGATTTATCACCAAAGTGTGCGGGAATGCAATTGCATTTGCTACCTACACAGAGGAAGCTATGATAGCACAAGATTTACTGAGGAGTAAGTTATAATATAAAAGAATAACTTCTAATATTCCTTTCTGGGGTTAGTAGGAGCTTCAGCAAAAGAAGCTGAAGATACATGTGTTGAATCAGAGCCCATTCTAGCTGCTGGCTAATTTTACACAATTTGTGGGCTGTCTAGCCATTTTTAGGGCTCAAAAAATAGCAAGAGACACAGCAATGTGCTTTCAGATACACTCAGATCAATGGTGAAAAGGTTTGTTTGTTATCACCTCTCTGAGTACTTTTAGTTTACCCATGAGAGGAAATTTTTTTTCCGTATCCTTCCTCCTCATTCTGTCTTGTGGTTTGATGCCACAGTCAGTGGTTTCTCCATTAAATTCTAAATGCATTACAGAGTTTCTGCTTGTAAAACCCAAGTCTAGAGCCATCAGCTTCTTACGCTTTCTTCATGAGTCTTCAACCCTAGCTTTTCATCAGTCTTTCCTGCTTCTCTTCTATTTCATCCCCTTTTTACTCAAATCATGCAGCGCACGCTGATTTTCATCAGCTCACTCTGTACTTGAAGGCTTTTCATCAGTTTTGTTTCTTGGTTTTGTTCCAGTAACCTTGTCTCTTTGTTTTCATGGTGTCAACTGTCATGCTTTGATCTGCAGCTTTTTTCCGTTAGTAAAGTGTGTGCTTTAAAAAGGTTATAACTAGAAGGGGAAAGATACACGGAGAACCATATATCACAACTGCTCCTCAAGTATAGTTTTGACATATGAGAAAGAAAGGAGGAGGAATTATTCCTAGCATTATCATTTTCTTTTTCACGCTCATCTCTTTCCAGATATGACATCAGAATTAGGCTGCTTTTCCATGTATAAATATTTAACTGAGACACAGAGATTGACTGCATGGCTTTAGATTAAAATCAGTTTACAGGCAGTGAGACACAATCCTTATTTGTCCAAGGATTTTCTGTTACCTTTTGCTGTAGGACCTCTGACTCAATTCTTGACCCTTTCGTATAGATTTTATACAACCTGGGAAACTGGTTAAATTATATTTATGACTATTGTATGGTAAAAAAGCAGGCATGCCTAATAATTTTTAGGAAAGGCATTAAGCAGTCAATGGCAATGCTCCTTCAATAGCTGGGGAGAACTGGACAGTTTCCAACAGAGTCCATGGAAAAATGCAGATCATATCAAGCAAGCATTAGCTGTGAGAGTATCCAAGGTTAGAGGGAGACTCGTGCTTCATTTGTCAGCCAGGATTAAAGGCAGTGGAGAACGTTCATTGCAACTGTGCAAACATAAAACACATTAAAGGGCCAAGATGCAGAAAATGTCAACCACTGCTGTTCTGAGCCTATCCATCACAGTGAGCCGGGAGTCATCGCTGTATCCTGCAGTGAGACATAAAACACATTAAAGGGCCAAGATGCAGAAAATGTCAACCACTGCTGTTCTGAGCCTATCCATCACAGTGAGCCGGGAGTCATCGCTGCAGTGAGTCGTGAGTGAAGCAAATGTTACATAAGCTTTTTTTTACCCATGGGGATTTCAATTAACTTTTGAAATAGAGATGCATTGTGTTAAATGTCATGCTGATACTGAAGACCTCCACAATGTTGTCATGCCCGTAGACGTTTTCAGATTATTTAATCAGCCTTGTGTGGAAGGAGTAAGGCAATGAGACTCTTGGATTTAAACAGTTTTGCCAAAGCTGTAGCTAGCGGCCCCCATGTGATGGGCAACCCACCACAGTTAGCCTGATAGTCACTGATAGTAATCCAGTACTGCATGGTGTGGAGAATGAACTCAAGCAGCTTTGTGGTGCTGATAGCTTTATCCCCTTCTGCAATCAATGTGTCTCAGCCACGAGAATGGCCCTTACTGGGGCCTGATGTCATTTGGCAACTTGAAATCTCACTCTATCACATTCCCCAAAAGGCTGTATCACTGCACACCAAGGGTTATGTAGGCTGGAAGGTGTTAGTCATTCCTCTGTTACATTTCCCTTAAGTTATTGGGGGGAATAACTTGAGGAGGACTCAGGAAGAAAGTTCTCAGCTGAAAATCATGTAGTGGGCATGAGGGGCCTTACTGTAAGCAAAGACTAAATGCACTATTGAAGGAGTTGATACAATTGTTTGACAAGGATGATCACCTATCCTCTTATAGGAAACTTCTGGTGAGAAGCTTAAGCCTTCACAAGAGTGTCTCTTGACAGACAGGAGGAACTTCACAGATTGGTGGACACATTATTTTCTTATATGAAGCAATACATGTCTTGATGTAACAGGGAGTTCAAGCTCTGCTTTGCTGAACAAAAATTACTTACTCAGTTTTTGGGGTAGTCTTGCTTGTACTGTATCAAGCCTTAAAAGAAGATTCTTAAAGGCACTCTCAGCCAAAAATAGTGATGTGGCAGTACATTTTCCTTTCCAGAGCAGAAAATAAGAGCTTTGCTCTGCAAGTTCTAAATACGTAGTGAGATTGATCCCATTTGCATACCAACTTGAAGGCATACTGAAGCAAAGAAAATAAGAGGTAGTTTTAACCCATGTCAGTCTCCATGTCAATCACCTTCACTCTCATTACTGATCCCTGAGTCATGACCTTGTGTTCTTCCCATGTGCTTCTTATCTCTTTTCATTCAGCTGTTGTCCTTCTCATTCCCTCAGTTTGTCCTTCAGTTAGCTATCTCCTTCCCCTCCTTTTCTGCCAGAGGTTGGGACGTGGAGGGAGTGGAGAGGCAGGATTCAGGTGCCAGTGCCGTAAACCAGCAGCTTTCTTAAATGTAATAGATAAGCATAGCAGTAGCATTAGGGAATAACAGAGAAAAGAAGAAACAATGGGGATTTTTTTAAACTAGCAGCCAAACAAAGGAGAGGAAAAAAAAAGGTTTTAAGATGGTATATGTCTGAGCAGAAGTCTCTGCAGTGTACAATCTGATCAGCTGTGGAGGTATGTAAAGAAAGCTCCATTGGACACAGATACTGTAAATGTGAACTGCACAGTTACAAGGAAGTTGTAAAATATCCCTTTGCAGTGTTCACTACAAGAAGTGGTTTTTTGGGTTTGTTGTTTGTTGGGTTTTTTATCCCAGCCCTTCAAGTATTTACTGGTTGATTAATTTTAAGTGTTAGAGTGATCCCATTAATTTTAACTTTGAAGATCAGAGCTTGATTTGGTCTACCCATAATCTTTCCTTATAAACTCCAGTGTTGAAAGAGTTTCAACGTCTGGACTCTTAAAATCAATTTTTGACTGCTGATTTTGCAATCAAGTTCTCTTTGTTTGTCTGCTTCTCAAAAAATAGACAACTGAAATGTCACACAAAATGGTTTTCTGAGTAAATAGGTAGTTTAGGATGTTCGGATGTGTAACAATTTGTTGTTGAGCATTTTCTCTGTCCTCTTGTGCAAATTCCTCTACCCTTTTGTGAGCATGAGGATAGACAGAAAACACACATCCCCCATTATGGAATAAAAACTTACTTTTTTATGTATTCAACATCTTTTTATAATGAAATGCCTATAAGCAGAATGTTGAAATTGAGCATGGAAACAGCAATGGCTCGCAGGCACATTCTAGCACTATGCTGCAATTGATTTTGATTTGGCAATGCCATTAAACAGTGAAAATTCTTCTTAGGATTTGCAAGGCAGTAGAAATAAATATTATAGGCTTTCTTATTAGTTGAGAAATAGCAGTGGACAAATTGCTGGTGTTTCTTCTATTTTAGGATCTTCTGAATAACATTATCATAATACACTTGAGACAGGGATTTTTTAAAAGTTTTTCCTTAGATTTCTCCCCCTTTTTTTAATTCCAGTTGAATTTCATACAAATTTCAAAATATTCTACCCTCCAGTACAGCAAAGTATACAGGAAGTCTTGTAGATTCGAATTCACTGTTCTAGCTCCCTGTTAAAAATACCTACTGCAGGAAGGGTGGCAAGAAAATAATCTTTGACTTCTTAAAGAAAGCATTAAATTGGAACAGTTGAAGTCTGTACAATAGCAACCAGGGTGGATTTCAAGGCTTAATAATGGTGCTTTCCATACTGTTTGGAACTCCACAAAGCACTCCAAGAGAACAATAGGTCAGACAGCAAGTCAGCAAATCTAGAGAGTAAATCAGAG
>NW_008825306.1:488588-498287 GCF_000699105.1 Pygoscelis adeliae
CCATTCCAGCAGGATAGGACTGACTGCTACAGATGGGGTCTGTCTGCGCAGATGACTGTGCAGATGTCAACATCTTTAGATGTACAGCTGGCTTTCCATCCCAGTCTTTTCTTCTTCCAGCTTCTTCTGTTGTTTATGAAGTCTCCCTCCACCTGACCAAAGGCTGCATGATCCAGGTCAGAAGTTTTTCACCTGGAAATCAGGTAAAAATGTACATGTATGATCTCTGGAGGATTGTGTCCCAGGAGAAGGTGTAACTGCTTAGTGTCCCCAACAGAAAACGTCTAAAGGGTGATGTTATAAAATGTGATTACACTGTGCTGTGACAGCAGTCAGCAGTTCTGGGGGTAAGAGTCAGCCCGGTTGCCCCCAGGGTCACCCAGTTGACCTGTCCTCCCACGGCCCCGCGCTGCTCCTCGCGCCATTCATTGGGATGAATGCCATACGGATGTCAGTTTATACCAGCCTCCGCCTGAATACTGCAGGGAAAGGAAGGAGAATCTGCGGATTATTCTTATCAGAACAAAGAGAGACAACATGCCTCAGAAAGCTAAAGAGATAAATGCACGAGCTGGAAGAGAAGCAGGGTAAAGCAGAACCGCCCTGTCAACAGCCCACTTTAAAAGCGGATATAAGGAACTCCCTTATTTTCTCTTTGAAATAAACTAAAAGTGTATAGAAAATTGGGCATAGGTACAGTGCTGATTTTATCTTCTGTCTTTAGGCAAAATTCTGTGCTTTAACTCAGAGTGACATCAGATAAATCCACCTGTTGACTATCATTTCTATTCTGTATGAAAAAAAGGCCAATTAGGAGAAACAGGTTTCAGTGGATTAAAAAGAAAAAACCCTAAAAAAAAAAATCTCTCAACATCTTCCTTCATGGTGTTAACTGTGATTTTGCTCAGCAAATTGAAATATTAGAGTATAGATCTTCTGCAGGTCATCTACATATTCAACTAAAAATCAGAGGGGGAATTAAAATAAAACACCGGAGTTATTGACTCCCAAATTCAGTTTTGAATTGGTGTCTTTGGGCTACTTTATTTTTACCTTATTTTCTAGGCTTTCTGTGTCTGTTTGTTTTTTATTGCATTTGTATGACCTATATAACACACATCAATGCATGTAGCCTCACATCACTCCCGAGAGATTAAAAGTAGCATTAAACTGATGGAGATAGATTCCTCCAAGAACCAGGAGGAGTTTAATCAGCATACTGCAAGTGTGACCTGCAAGTTAGAGTGTCTGCTCTGAATGACCTCCAGCATACGCAAACACAAGGCCTCAGGGCATCTTAGCGAGGCTGAAAGTCACTGCAGTGGGAACACCGGATGATCTGTGTCGGCCCGTTAGACACCGAATGCCTGAGTCCTCCTCACTCCTTTACCACAAGATCTTCCCTGATCAGTAATTGCTTGAAATAAAACACGGAGCCATGTAACCCTGATGTATTGCTTGCAGTCTAGGTTTCTCTGAGGGTTTTTCGTCAATACTTCAAATAACAGCAGTTCTTAATTTATTTCTTCTAAAGAAATACTTCCTTTCAAGAACCAAACAAGCTGATCTCTGCTGCGATGATCCCCAGATATCTTTATGTACAACACATCTAATTGTGTAAGTGGATTGAAATGGTAGCATGCTTTTCATGTCATTGAGATGCTACTTTTTAATATTAATTCCAATTTAAATAACTTATTCCAGTGATCTGTGATTATGGTAAAACATGCCAAGAGGGCTATCACCTGTTTCTGAGAGTGAAGTAAAGACTCGGGATTCTCCTGAGTCCTTCTCCTGTTGAGAAGGTCTGTTTTGGAAAATACCTTTCACCTGCAAGTTCCATAACAGTAGCAGAAAAAAAGATCATCGGGGGAGAAACAAAACCCCTTGGGGGGAATATTTACAACATAACTCCATACAGTCTCATTCATCTCTGCGCTACTCTTGTTTATTTCTGTTGTAACCACTGGTGTCAGTTGTTAGACTAATAGAAAACTGGATTTTGCAGTATGCAAGAAGGAGGGACTGATTATCCCCAAGGGCAAGGAAATTATACCGCACACTTTATTTTGAAGGCAAAACAGCAACTTGGACTCTATTTGAGAGTATCTGCAGTGTAGAAATACAAAGTTTATATGAGTCCTGCTATAGCAGCTATCTACACTTGCTAGCTGTATAATCAAGAGCAAATGACAAAATCAGCCAAGGATGTGAAAACTAGAGCTATTACAATATAGACGTTTTGGTTTGTTCCAGCAGCCCATCTCATCCTTGTGTGATATGTGACAGTCAGACACAGCCAGGCGACATGTGTGCGTCTCCCGCTGTGATGGGCAGAACTCTTTGTTTTACAGGATAAAAAGAGATTTAAAAGATGTTATCCCTTTTGAGAATAATTTATTGAAGTGTCACTTTAAAGGATTCGGTTGGATTGCTGAAAGAAAACAAAACAGAGAAATCCTTTTAAAGAATTATATTTTTCCCGAACAAAATGCAGTTGGTTGAGAGTTCTGTCTTCCCAGGACCTTTGTTTAGTAGCTGCAAGAAAACTGTGTGGGCAAAGACTCAGAAAAAAAAAAATACTGTATATCCAATGTCTGGTCTGTCTAGGTTTCACAGCACACCCAGCGTTGTACTATCTCAGCATTTGCCCATTATTAAAAAGAAGTTTAAAAAAAATAATCTTTTTCTTTGTACATTCCTGAGGCGTTTTAATAGGGCAATCAGTTAGAAATGCATTTTTATGCTGCTTTTTTGTTTCAAATGTTGTAAGGAAGAAAGCTTTTTCTCCTGCGGTTGGACAGAAACCTGCACAAAGCACAGCCTGTTTGCGATAGAAAGAGCCAAAATTCAACTCAGGTGAGCTCTTCCCGTCTGCACACTGGGTGACTTGTTTTGCTCTGCAATAGAGGAAAGCTATCATGTAGGGCAGTGGGAACTGCCTGGCTGCTTGTCTTTAAAGCCAGCTGTGAGGTCAGTCAGTTGCCCTTCTTGTACTGCCATAACAGCGCTGCTTTTTAACATATAGGAAATGTTAAATATTAAACGTATTTGTCCTCCATGAGTAGAGGTAATAAAACCCGCAGACACAGAAGCTCTCCTGCAGTCAGTGCCCTTCTTTGCAAGGGTGGCCCGAGGGGGTCTCAGGGCAAGCTGGCTGCAGAGGAGGCAGCAGGGGATGCTTCGGCAGGGGACGCCTCGGCAGGGGATGCCTGTGGCCTGGCTCCATGGTTGAGACAGACAGCAGGAACCTGGCCTTCTTCATCACTACTGCCCAGTCTGCTTCCCAGAATAGTGTAGATGTACCTAGAGAGTCCTTTAACAAAAGCAAACACCCTCATCCCCACAAAAAAACCACAACAAAACTTTTAAAATAGCTGAATATATCTTTGTCATGACAGGAACTCCTTCTGATCTGTTTGAGTACCCAAAATGACAGGATCTGCAGTCCTAGACCAGGCAGAAGGCTACGTTTTCCTGTATATCTTGTATGTTTACTATTCCGAAAACGTTGAAAGGCTTGGAAAGCTTGAAGCCAAAAAGCTTGAAAACTTGCAGGTCTTTACTTTGGAAGGTTTTGACTAACGGTTTACAAAGAGCAGACAACCTACTACACTCAAATAGCTGTTTCTCTTATCAATAGGAATGAAGTATTTGGGAAAAAAAAAAAAAAAAGATTCTTAGGTGTATAGACTCCATAAAGTTGTATTATCTTCTGTCAACGATTTGTGCAGCCTGACTTCTCTTGACACCCCCCAGAGGCCTCTCTTGAGCTGTTGTTTTTTCCTTAGAGACCCGTTAGCAAAGGAATGTATTCAGACAGTAAACATCCCAATTAGAACATTAACAAATAATACTAAGAAAATATTATTTTCTCTTGTCATTACAAGTGTTGCAACAATAAAGTCTGACATCCTGCAACTCTGAAGAGCTTTATGTCAGGTGTCCGGCAAAGCGTATAAAACTCAAATCTAACCGTGGAAAAGTCTGTAGTAGCTGATGTTCAGAGCTGACCTTTTTATGTACATTAAAATCTGGTTTAGATCATTGTTAGAAGTTTTTATGCTTTCTTCTGACCTCATATAGTTAGATTCTTGACATGTAAGGTTTTACAGAAAGAAACATAAACAAATAAAATTGAATTTCCCTTCCTCCTTTTCTTAAAGTACTTCCACATAATTTTTCAGCTGCTTAACTGAAAGATACTGAGCACGTATGTCTGTGCTGTAAAGAAGGCACATGACCTGTTTGGAAGGGCCACCATCTCATTTTTTCCTCATTCAAAGAGTGGCCAGTTTTACTCTAAGTTTTCATAGAAGTGTCAGGCTCGTTTATCCCATGACACCACCATACAATTCTCCTACGTCTGCACATTTTATATATATGCAAGTAAGTGCACACACACATATGTGTATATGTAGAGACGTATGTCTGTGCATGCGTTTGTTTATACACCTTTAAATAGATGCATGTAAAAGCTGTGTGGATTGCAAAATGACCACTTTGTTCAGCTTTAGTTGGTCACACAAAATTTATAGTGCCTGTGGGAAAAAGGCTGTTAAGTACAGTGCTGGCAAAATCTTCTTTCTGATTTCTTTCCTCTGGCTCCCAAACTTAATTTGTGGTCATGTTCAAGCTTTGTTCTAGATTCATAGCCCATGGCAGAGAGTGGGATGGGTGAGAAGACAAGAGAATGCGGGACTTAGCACAGCGTAGCAAATTGAAATGTCAGAGATGTGTTGGCAGCCTGTGATACAAGCAAAATGAAACCCTCAGCTGGACAATAGATTTTATATGCATCCACAGTAAAGTCCCAAGCATGTGAACCCCCAAAATGTGACCACTGATGTCCTCGTTTGCTCTCCAAAAACCCAAATGCACTAATAAACATAAAGTAATGTAAGTCATGGAGGAGTCTAAAGGATGAAGTTTATTGATATTGCTGCACCTTGGGATAGAAATGAACCTTAGTGAGACAGAAAATAATCTTCAAGAAAAGACACACGCCTTTTACGACACATAATATGCCATGAGAACCGCTTTGAATGGAGGTACACAAACAGTTCCAGGTTTCAGCTTATCAATATAAGGATGTGCGCTTATCACAAACGGCTTCCACCCAGGCAGCACCTGCCCATGCCAGAGGTAGAGAGAGCAGCTGAGCTGCCTGCCGACGGCTGCGCCAGTGGCACCCAGCCCTGCCGAGCCAGCCAGTGTGCTGGATTGCATGACTGTTGACTCAGCTGAGTCGCCATCCCTGGACGTATTTAAAAGACGTGTAGATGAGGCGCTTAGGGACACAGTTCAGTGGGCATGGTGGTGTTGGGTTGACGGTTGGACTCGATGATCTTAGAGGTCTTTTCCAACCTTAATGATTTTATGATTCTATGACTGTCCTGACATGAAACTCTGAACGATAACTACCCACAATGTAAGAGCGGAAAAATGGCCAAACTAAGGGACTTTAGGATTACATGAGATACAAGAAATCTACACCAGTGAGCTACAGCAATTCACGCCAGTGGTTTTACACCATCGCTGCACAGAGGGATTTAGTCCTAACCATCTGGAAAGTTTGTTAATTAAGAATTGTTTGGTAGGATGATGAGAAAACGTGGTGAATGACTGCAGCAGAGTGCACGTAGTGCATCTTCTGATGACTGGGGCCAGCAAGAATGCTTTTATTTGTCAAAGAGCTTATTCAGCACAGTTAAGCAATGGGTAAACACTACACCTACTGTATTTGTGAAGAGCGTGTGTCAATGGGACCCCCAGCGTGTCAGCAGGCTTATTCACAGAACTTAATGAGTGTAAATTGGTATTTGCTAGTGTAAAAATACTTTCCCATATACAGAGAAAAAGAACTGATCTTTTAATTGATAGTTGAACTATGTTACAATTGACAGTCTTGAGATGCCAGTGTGCAAAGTTAATTAAGTTGTCAAAGATATTTTAAGAAGCTGAGCCCGGTTTTGTTTGAACGTCTTTGTCATTTACAAATTTGAGATAGGTGCTGCAAAGCTGCGGGTGATGCTAGTGTAAACAGAGAATGAAAGAGAAGCAGTGTTATCTCTGTCAGGATTGTTCTCTGTTGTGGGTGAGGATCATCTTATTCTGACTCACAGAACTCCTACGTGATGCCAGGACTAAAAGAAGACTTGAAGTCTATAAAACTTAAAAAATAAAACTGCTAGCCAGTGGAGGTGAGCAGAGAAAATGGACAGAGGAATTTTGTACCATCTTCCAAATTTCATATGTGTTTAGCAGAGGAAAGGAGAAAGGGAAACTAACAGAATTAAAACAAACAAAAAAAAGATTAAAATTGCATTTATACTCGTACCTAGCTTTTGGGGACTAGGGCCCTAGACATGCATTCCTTGAACATTTCCCTCTTCTGTGCTTATGTGTTTAAGAGAATTAAATTTAATTGACTTTATTCAATTGCTACAAGTATTTGCTGAATGCCTTCCAAAGCAGCCCTAATACTTTGAGACTGTACCAATTCTATTTCTTTCTGTGTGTGAGCGAGTGTGACTGCAAGGGTGTGCCCTGTGTGAACAACGTCTTTCCCTTGTAAGAATAGTTGTCAGTTTGTGGTTGGATACAGTTTTCTTCAAGGGAGAGTCTCTCCTCTCTGATGGGTACAGTAACTGCTCTCTTTAGTTTTATTGTCCTCTCCATAAAAAGATCATTTTGGCTGAATCAATGTGAAAAATACTTTTCCTTGGAAAAACAGAATAGCAACAATAATGTGTCCGTCCTGCAAATCCTTCATGTGCAGAACTCCTTCCAGCTCACAGGACCTCAGTGAAGAATAGGTTTACAAGGTTTCTGACAACATAGAATTGGTAAATCAGCAAGAATGGAAGTAATGTAATTTATTTAGAGCGCTTCCTGCAGAGAAAGTAAAATGCCAGCAAAATATGTGGAATATTACAGAAATCATTGTTTTGCAAGTCAGAGGTGTAAATACAGTAAAATGGCAGGATGAAAATGTAAAATAAATGCTCTGAATAATTGTTTTCCAGGGGTGCTAAGAATGAATGAAGATTTGATTTTCCAAATTTCTCATCAAATGATCCATCTTTAGGATGGAGGTATTTGGGGGTTTTTTTGATCGTTTCAATGACAAAAAGTGCTGTAATGATGTTAATTTTGTGAATGCCTGCTTTTAGAGAAAGGCTGAGGTAACTCTTGCCGGAAAAGGCAAAAGTTACAGGGAATGTGTTTTGCTTTTCTGGTTACCAAAGAGCTGCCCCGCCACGAAAATGTGAGAGAGAAAGTCATGGCATTCTTTTTCACGAACATTAACAGATCTATGCTGTTACATGTCTCAGTGAATACAAATTATGAAGGATGTTTGAAACACAATCTTTGGACAACTTCACTTAGAAATTATTTTAACACCTTCAGATAATGCAAGTCCCTTGAGCTCCAGGGGATGAATAAATTCTTGTAGGTGGAGGCTGCTGGTGATGCACAGCAGGAGCTGTTTCCCAGCTGTATCACTGATTAGCAGGAATCTCACCTTGCCAAGCCTTTAAAGCCTTGCAGAAAATGCACCAATTAAGTGTTCAAATCCTTCAGCCTTAAGCCATATGTCAGGGGAAAATAATTCACTGGCACAGGGCTTTGGGTCAAGCTTCTTAGCCCAGCAGTTGATGTGATAATGCTTTAGCATTGTGCTGCTTGCCCACCCAGGAGGAAGGAGAGGGAGACCTGGCTATTGTTTCTCTCTAAAGCAGAGCTCTGAGGAATATGAATGTAAGTGTGACTCATTAATAATCTCAATTTTAAGGAAAGGTCATGGAGGAGGAGGGTTTTAAGTGTTCTTGGCTCAGCAAGTATTCATTGAAAAAGTGTTGCTTTGCTCTGCCTCACAGCTCTGCCTGCAGTTCAGGGCTCTTGCTGCCGCTATCCTCTACTTGCACCAAGCAAGCAGCCAGTTTTGGGGGTAGATTTTGGGGAATGGGCAAGGAACTCAGATTTACTTATGGAAAGAAAGGGTTGATTTCTTAGGGGTTGGCAGAGAGCATATAAGGGTTCACTGAGGATAGCCACATGTTTAGCTGCAGGCTGAATTAAGACAGTCACTAAAAGTCCATGAAAAGCTCCTCAGATGCTGGAATTGCAGGGCAAGACTGACCACCTCTGCCCCAAGTGCACTGTCTGTAGAATGAGGTCACTAACCTTTGAGGAGGCAAAGAAAACCCCAGAACCCAGAAAACATGGCTGAAAACGCATGCTGACTAAAAGGGATTTCCTGCCATGTCTCAAAGGTATGAGAAGGGCCCCACTCTTCTGAACTTTGTTTTTTGTTGAAAATTTGTTGCTTTTCCCAGCAGAGAAAGGGCAAGCGTCTGGCCACACGATCATTGCAGTGTTGCCATCCAAAGCCCCTCGTGTGTGCCCCAGCGTCCGGATGCTCTTAGACCCACCCTGCAGTGAGATGTCGCAGCCTCAGCTCTAAGGAGCAAGAGGAAACCCAAAGACTTCATTAAAAAAAGAAAGCTAGAAATATTTCAGGGATCCTCCAACAGGAAGACAGTTGCTTCTGCATTGAGATGAATATTGGCTGTTCAGATATCACAGGCCACCTCTTCCCCATACATCCACCCAGCTCTCGCAGCTCAGCATCCTCAAAGTGACATGGGTCAGGGTGGGAAGGAGTCTGCAGTAGGACAGGGAACTGAAGGTGGGAGATACCAAGTTTTAGGCCCATAACCTAGTTGATAAAGCAACCCCTCCCAGAGCTCGTATTTGTCCCTGGAAAAAATTTCCTCTTAAGTCCGTAGCAGCTGTAGCTCCAAGCAGTGCCAAGTGTGAAATCTGTATGTGTGGAGGGGAAAAAAGAAAAGGAGATTAATGTAAATTAGGCACAGGCACAGAATACAGAGATTAGATATTGTGAACAAACACTGGACATGAATTTGTTTTAAAGTGAGTTTCTCCACCTGCCTATAGTTGTCTCATATATGACCAAAATACTGGGCATGGTTTTGCTTTTACAAGGTTTCTGCATAAATGTTTATGTGCTGTGAATTAAATCATGCACTTAAGGAGGGAAAAGGATGAAATGGAAAACTTACTAACCCTAATGATGGATGGATTGCTCATTACTCATACTAACGGACGGCCAGTCCAGGCAGGAAGTTTCCATCCAGTAAATGTATCTCTCTGAAAATTTGCCAGGTAGAGGTAAAGAAAAATGTTACTTTTGCGATTCTGAATTACTTCTTGAAGGGTTCTGGACTCTTTCTGCAGAAGGAATAAAGGAGAACCTACAAGCCTAAGAAATATTGAACAACTGGCATAAACTGAGCTCAATAAACCAAGTTTTTCTATTTTTTCTATTTTCTCTATAACCTGTTCTGCCTCCTGGTCTATCTGCTAGAAGTATTTTATAATGTGTGTGTCTATCTTACTTCATTAAAACTGACATTATCAATTAGCAGCTAAGGTAAAAGCTTTATAAACCTCTCAGCTGAAAATGTGAATAGTATAAAATGGCCACTTTTGCAGTCCTCTCTGTCAAATACTCTATTTATTGCAGTACTTTGGAAGATGAACAAGAGCTGTATCTTCAGCCAGCCCCTTTGTTAAGCTAACCTCAGCTCTGCTAGACAGCTGCATTAAAATAATAATAATTTAGATCTTGGAAGTTAAACCAGTACTTTATCTGTTGAAGTGAATCTTTTG
>NW_008825306.1:499510-504517 GCF_000699105.1 Pygoscelis adeliae
AACAGGCTGCCCAGGGAAGTGGTTGAGTCACCATCCCTGGAGGTATTTAAAAGACGTGTAGATGAAGCGCTTAGGGACATGGTTTAGTGGGCATGGTGTTGTTGGGTTGACGGTTGGACTCGATGATCTTGGAGGTCTCTTCCAACCTTAATGATTCTATGATTCTATGATTCTATATCATTTAGATTATTTTTTTTCCGAAGCAGTGTGAATTGACCCATCAACTATAAGTATCCTTTGGCTATATTTTTTTGAAGAAACCCATAGTAATTTTCACCTCTGTATGCATGTGTATTTATACAATATCTGCACATCAAGTATTCACAGGTACAAATAAATACACTCTACTCATTCTTCTATGAGCCATCTTTTTGTTACACACTTATACGGGGGGATCCTGTTCCATGAGTGGCTTTTAGGTGAGAAGGACTAGGTGGGACCAGTCCAGGTTTCACACATCATTAAACTCTTTTAATAAATTGATAAAACTCCACCCTACAAGAAGTTGAATTCTTTGCCCAGACTTCTTCTACTGGAAGATTATGGAAGAACTAGAGCTCCCATATGTCTGTTTTTCCACAGACATTTCCTGTTTTTCTACCCAATTTTTTTTTCCTGGGACAAATTTGCAGGTTTCTTTTTGTTGTTTTTTCAGGATTTCTGGCTGTCTGGCAGTCTGAACAGAGTACTGCTCACTTCTACACATTTTCAGGCATTACTGCAAAGCCCACACTAGTCAACTACACAGAACTGGTACCGTAAGTAGTTTAACAATAATAATAACCATCATCCTGAAACTCTGTTCACCTGAAGACCTCAAAAGCTCAGCTAATACAGGACCTTGAACCACAGTGCCTTAGAAGGGTTATCAAGGAGAGGGATATATGGCAATCACATTGTTGAAGTTTGTCTTAAGTTTTACTGAATCTTTTTATATTTTGTGTGTTTGTTTGTGCAATAAGCAACTATAAGAACATCTTGATTTCAAGAAGTTAGCCTCTATGTTAGCGTTATGTATGGGTTGCTGTGTTACTTGTTATCCGAGGCTGTGTTGCTTGAAGTCCCTATTCTCTGGACCCTCTAGACCATAACCAGAGCCCCTAGGTTCTATTATATATAGGATGAGTTATTTGACAGCCTGGCAAGGTAGATATCTAGCTGGCCAACTTGGCAACAAAACTTACTTTTAAGGTATCCTGAAATGAACTGCCTTCATTATAATACTAAAAAACACACCCACAGGTCAAGAAGACCCTTGCCCAGGTGAAGACCATTCCCCTGCGCAAGCGTAGTAACAGAAGAGAATGACACAGCAGATATTATAATTATATGCAAATCACTAACCAATCATTGTAACTGGGAGTGTACTACCTTATAATTTTTGTGTATAAATGTAGCAGTGAACTCGGCATAGGTGTGCTTGATTTGTGGAATTCCACCTAGCACCCGGTGCCGCAATAAAGAATGCCTGCTTTCTAAAACTCCAAATTGAGTCTTAGAGAGTTTCTCATCTGCCAACTTACGGTAACAACATCAGCGACTGAGTGATACATACCCTTAGGAGATGTTCTGTGCTGTTCTTACAAAATCTGAATTGAGAGGGGTGCATACTGTCATGCTTCACTTCTACTCTTTCCTTCAAAGACTTGAATTTAAAGATGTGTTGTTTAAATCCCTGCAAACGTCTTTGAGTGCAGACCGTTGCCTGAAGCTCTCACACTTCTTTTCCAGTCGTTAGGCGTTAGTACGGGCAATTTGTAAAACCTAGCCTGTGCAGTTTGCCTTTGCTGCACAGCACGCCCTGGGCTGGTGGCTGGGGTACCCCCACCCACCGAGTTGGGGGTGTGAGTGCCCACAGCGCATGGAGATCCACTGCACACAACTCTCGGGGGGGACGACCTTGTGGCAAACTGCTGGCGCTACAGGGGAAGACCACCATCTGCCCCCAGGTCATGGGGTTACAGAGGAAGAATACCAACAGCCGGATTGAAGAGTATGGGGAACTACAGGGAGACTTCGATAAAAATGAAGGAGCTGGCTCAAAAAGAAGTCTTAAATAAGCATGAAGATTTGCAACTGGTGAGTGAGGCCTCGGGATGGAAACGGCAGCAGCCTCTAAATTACATCTGATGACCTACTTGTCAATGAGATGGTGTGTTTGGTTTGATCTGGGACTCCACAGCAAAAGTTTTAGGCAGATACAGAATAAAGTATATGATGGCCTCTCTTGTTGATCATGCATAAACTTTGTTGCACAATGGATAGGGTGCAATATATGCATGTATATATAGGTATGTTTGTATGTATAAATCCACACGAGGTTGGGGAAGACTCTGTTACTTGATGTATACAGGGCAAAACCCTTAGGCAGTAGCAACAGCAAGATTAGAGCTAAGCAGCAGTTAAAATACGATGAAAAAAATAAACTATTGCAAGGTAAGCATTAGTTCCACAAGCATTACTGTTGAAACTGTGCACGCTGCTGTTATCTAGGAGTGAAATTTGGACTTAAATCAGACCTGGGCACAGAATCACTTTTCTGTCAAATTTGGCAGAGCACTTGATACAGAGTTTATGCTGGCTGTATGCTTTCCTGATAGTTTTATGCTGGCAGCGTGGTGAAGGTTTGTACGTGATTAAGCTTGAAGCCTGTTGATGCAAACATAACCCATCAGAAATTGCATTGGTCAAGTGAGTTTGCACCAGACCAGTGATTTTTCTCATCTGTCATTGGTGTTAGGAGTTAGAAATTTAGGGTTGAACTTGTAGCATTGAACCATGGCCTGAAGCTGGTGAGTTCTGGCCTTCATTTCACCTTCTAGCCTGGATGTGGGTCTGCAGCTCTAGTGAGATAGCTGCTGAATCTCTGCATTATCTAGCATTTCTGCCTTTTTTGGGTCAAAACTCGGTCTGTGCTTGTGGCTTTTTGCAACCGCAAATGAAAGAGTTTGAAACTTGAAGCAAGTAGTGCTTCTGATGGAAAGCGTTCTCCAGGAGGAAGGTTTCCTTTGTTTTCTAAAGATGGTCAGATGCTGTATTCACCTGATGTTCACAGAAAGATTTTTCCAATGCTGGATTGCCTTCAAAAAAATGGTTTGTCCCTGTGTCCCAAAGGCTTTGTTCTGAGCCTCAGTGGTTTGCAACTGCAGCAGGGCTTCATACACCAAAGGCTGTAAACTGGCATCAGGAATTACCTGGAGCTGAAAGAAGGACATGAGCACTGGCCTGAAGTGATTACCGTGATCTAAGGCAGGCACGAGGCAGACGGCCTCCTTCTGCCGCATCTGGAGCCGGCACGTTGTATTACATTCAGCTTCAGAAACAGGAGGCTGTAATAACACAGCCGTCAGGTAACAAATGCAGAGGATATTGTGGCCTCAGCAGGAGGAAGGGATGAAACTCCCCATAAAGCTAAAGATGTGAGAAGGTATTTTTGGGATGCTGCCCAGTCATCCAGACTCAGTAAGGAGTCAGATAAGAGTCCAAGGCTTCATACAACCTTAACAAAAAAAAGGTTGCAGGCCTTTAATGGGAGACAGCCAGCTTCACTTCCAACAGCATCATTTCAGCCTTGCGTAGGTTTGGGCTGAGCTCTATATTTGATTAAAACTGGCAGGCAGAAGGAGTTTCACGTTTCATTTTTGTTGCCAGAATTTCTGCTGTACTTTCAGAAAATCATATGTAGTGCTAATAGAAACAATTTAGAGATTTTTTAATAAGTAATCCCTTTCATTCTAAGACATTCATTGCCTGAGGCTTCCTTTGCCATTGAATTCCACTTTATTGATGTGGAGCTTCAATTTAATTTTCCTCCTCACAAATTCATGTGCGGTCATTATGACTGTGTAGCCACAGTTGCAAAGGAGGTAGTCAGAGTTTTGCCGAGTTCATTTAATTTCTGTATGCAAGAATTCTGGTCTAGCCTGATGACTACTTCATTTTCACACATTCTTGAGGCATGTCCCAGCTCATAAAAAATACTCCGTATGAATTATGTGTACTGACCTGAAAGCATCAATCAGGTATGGTTTAGAAGGTATTAATCTCGGAGTCCTACATGTTCAGAACTTTATTCCTGCTTTCTCTCTCCTGCTAACTCCCAGCACTTCTAAGTGAATAATTTATAATCCTAACTGCAAAATGCAGTCTCCATGTTAAAGTATGTATTAGGGTAGATAAATAGTACGTATGTGCCTACAGAGGTATGGCCATTTGTTTTAAATGCAATTTTTATGCTTTCTAACAAATGCCAGTTCTGATGTTAATTTCAGTTGCTAAGGTATACGATTTAGTACACCCTGTATTATAAAATCTAAGTTCTTATATCCTTTTTATGTAACAAAACCAGGACTAGTCTTTTGCCATCTCTGCTGTATTTCTCATGTCCCTCAGCTCAAGTTGCCGTCAAATCACTCGGCAGCTCCTGTTCCAGTTTTTCCTCTCTCTTCTTTCTTAGTCAGAGAAAAACAGACCCACTGCACTTGATCAATTAAAAGCCATTTTCAGGTGTCAGAATATAAAACATTACAGAAATTTGAACAATGGAGCTGATCTGACTAACGGCTGCAGTAGTTGCACTGTCCATGAAAACATCTGCAGTCTAGTCTGAGGATACAAGCTTGACATAAAGAGAAGACAAACCCGCAAGCACCGCAGGGGACAGCTGCTGCTGAGTTTGTTCTCCTTCTTTTCCAGAGGTGTGGCAGGCACAAGTTCAGGCTTTAATCAGGCGTGAGCTGGGCATCGATGTCCTACTGTAAAAGCAATCTTCTGGAGACACGACGGTACGGGGCACCCAGCTGACCTCCTGGTGTCCTTCCTCCCAGGGACAGGGAGCTCGGAGGTTTCTGCTGCCCTGCAGGAAGGGGGTTGTTTGCCTCTGAGCCTGGGATCGCAGTCCCTCTGACTGGGTAGGGGTCTGAAGCAAAAGCCGAGGGACACGTTCAGTGCTGGGAAGTAAACTGGATCTTTAGAAAGTGGTGCTTAAAAAACAAAGTTAGATTTCTC
>NW_008825306.1:504550-508230 GCF_000699105.1 Pygoscelis adeliae
CATTTCACAGTTACTTTTGTAATGACAAAAATGTGCCAGAGCAACTTCTGTGTAAATACACTCCAAAATTAATGGCTTATAGTAAAACAGAAGATGGCAATTCTGCAGTAGCTCCTTGTTATAAAATGAAAAAAGAGGACTGAACTATAAGAATGCACTGCTAAAAAGTATAATATTTCGAGCAAGTATATTTCTGCTTAGAATTCAGAAATTCTACACGTGAACGGATTTATAGCTTTTTGTATTCCCTTTCACTGCAGACTATTATACCAATTTCTCTGGGTTATGTTTGTATCTGGTCCTGACTGAATAGGTAATTGTTCTGATAGATAGTGAGACTACATTTGGATAACATCAGCACATTTTTGTGAAGTCTGAAATCCTGATAACCAGCACAGTAATCTCATAGTGCATGTATTTTCCAAGTATGGAAAGTTTTCTTCAAATAGTGGGTGGCTTGTGGCTTTGAATCTATAAATTAAACTGTTTATGAGTAGGTTTTGGTAGCTGTAGACGACACTACCTGGAAGACCAATTCTGTCCTTAAAAAATGACTCTAATAATCACTCTATCAGAGTCTGTATTTACTGTTTCCCACTGGATAGTTACTACATTTACTCACTTTTCAGCTGAAAGATATTTTTCCAAACTAAAAACTCCTCAAGCTCTCCATGAGCTCTTTTTATTTCACTCATCATCACTGACAATAAAGATAACACAAGCCAAATTACACCGCTAGCTCTATCTCTGTAACATCATCTGTGGTTAGAATATGCCTTCAGCAACATCTGAAAAACCACATTGATTTGCAGTGTGCTTGTTCGGCACATGAGATGGTAAGACTTGACTGCCAGATCTTTGTGGATTTGAAACTGAAAAACACCTCCGTTTGCCAACTGAGCAAAATATATAGTGTAATGGATGAGACTTAATGAACCTGCACCCATGAATTCTGTACCCACTCAGGAAATTTTGGCAGTTAAACCTCACTCCAAGTTTGGCTTTCATAGCAGATGATATTAAAAGCATGACATGCACTTTGGTCAGGGCTTTTTTAGTGTTGCAGGCAAATAGCTTGGAGATTTTTTGTAACATTTTAATACAGGAGTATAACAAAACCTCCCTAGTGAATACTTTCAACATGTTTATTCTCATGTCCTCCCTCTTATTTCTCTTATAAGTTTCCTTTAAAAGCCATTGCGTTTTGCTTTTTAGGTTCTTTTTATATGCCAGTCAATCAATCAACAGTTCAGTTAATTCATGAGAATTAATTCAAATTTCAGGTCAGGTAATATCAGTCCAGTCAGCCAGAGCTGCACATTATGATCTCAAGGGCACTAAGGGCTTTTCTTTCTGCGAGTTTCTGCTTCTTTAAAAGATTTGGCAGCATGTTAAACCAAAGGTTTTCACTTTCAGTCCAGCGCAGTCTTTGGATGTTATTCCAGGATTTCCTGTGTGCGCTACATGGCAAGAGATCAAGTCTGTAGATTGCATTCAATTAAACAGATCATCTAAATGAGATCATGAAAACAAGCGTGTGGCATGTATTTGCACAGCAATCGCTGTAGCCTAGTCAATACCTATAGTTAACGAGCACCACGGATTTCACTGTTCATTTGGGGATGAACTGACAAGAAACCAGAATCGTGATGTATTTCAGTAACCCAAAAATCTGGAAAGAAAGTGCCAACCAAGAAAAAAATAATGAATTTTATTTCTATGGATGGTAGTTTTTGTTTGTCTTCAAAGGTGCAATCCTTATCATTTACCCTGACATCTGTGTGCAAACACTGGCAGGGTCAAGCTTAAACAATGGGAAACCTGGTCATAAAGGCTGCCCATTGCAATGTTTTCCCTTAATCTGAAAAGTGAGCAACTACAAATGGGTGAATTGTAAGTTGCTTGTTAGGGCAATAACTCTTGCTGACAAACGAGCTCCAAGTTGGATGGGGAGGAAAGAGGGGGAAGTTCCCTGATCTCTTTTGTCTCAGTACAATGTGCTGGATTTAATAGAGGCTGGAAAGGCTGAGCAGAATACTGCCGGTGTTTTGAAAAAAAGTAATAGTTTATTTCTAGCAGGGTTGAGCCAAACTGAGATACAGTATTTCTCCTACGTTTTTTTTTGTTCCGGAGCAACATTAAAAATGTGGGCCTCAGAGCTGATAGCCATCACTACACAGAGTTTATCATTTTCCACCTGCACGGATGCATTCTCTTGTGCTGTCCCGTTGGAATCCTACCTTTTGTCTGCCAAGTGGAACTAAGTTAAAATACTTTTCTGCTGATTTGGCAGGATTAAGAAATAAATTAAAGCACCCTGACTGCCTAGAAGCCTTGTTTTACCAGCTGCTTGCAAAAATCTACTAATGATTACATTTTAAGTCCTTTTAGCACTTAAAAATCAGCAGGTTAAGCCTACCGGACCTAGTGGCATGGGAGTCATGTGTCTCCTGTATCTGAGAGATCAATGTCTTATAGCAGGTTGGCTTAGCAATAAACAGTGAAAAAAGAACCATCACTTTACACCTAGTTCTATTAAACATACAGTACTACCTCGCCGATGCATCTAAAGGCTAAGTGGTCTCTCTGGCAGCCATGGTGACTTCTCACCAAGCTAGAGCTGTCATGTGAACTCATATAAATCTGTTCCATTTGTAGAAAATGAAAAACTCAAGAACCATGAGAACATAAAATGTAATTAGGAAGTCGTTTCACCATCTATAAGGGGTTACTTCATTAAATTTAAACATATCTCTGCACACATTTCACTTAAAATCCACTTAAGGATATGATGGTTTAAAAAGGTAGTAAAGAAAATAAAGCAGATATGCTGACCAGAGATTCTTAAAAATATTTTTCTCCATTATTTTGCCACAGACTCCATTTTGGCTGGGTCATTACCTCACGTGTGTGCAGTGCCTGAAATGGACTGCAGTATTTGATATAGTAAAAGTAGCTGGTGTTTTGTTCATGGGGAATCAAGATTAAAAATGAGACAGTTATTTTTATTGGAATGCAAAAAATCTGGTGGAAAAAATTATTCTCTGCATCTAAGCAAGTTTACATGAGCTTACTCAGTTGTAGCAGTCTAAGCACCTTTCTCCAAACTCAGTCTGTCTTGGATGACTCCATGCTCAAATTCTTAGATTCTTATGTTTGATTAGGGCTGAACAAATTACAAGTAGTTTGTGCTAGAAAATCTGTTTTTCAAAGCAGTTTTGTCAAAATCAATCACCAACCACAATATCTTTGCCTTCTGAAATTAACCCAACTCCAAAAGGATATGCATGATTTCTTTGGACCTCTTAAATATCTGATTTTTAGAACAAGGATCAGTTTGGATAATTTGGGAAACCTGAGTGACATTTGCCAAAAACATTTCCTGATGGCTTAGCCTTTCAGAATATGCTAAGCATCCCTCTAGGTTTTAAGATACCCCATGGCTTACTGAGGCCCACACTGATGATTATCAGTTGAATGGACTCTGTCAGGAGAGATTTTGACCCATGAAAACAAGGACTTCCTAGAGAATAGATAACAAAAACCAAAGGTTCATCCAGTCATTTCTGTTTCTGTAGCTTACAGTTGTCATGGTTTAACCCCAGCCGGCAGCTAAGCACCACACAGCTGCTTGCTCACTCCCCGCCTGGTGGGATGGGGGAGAGAATCGGAAGGGGAAA
>NW_008825306.1:508279-511671 GCF_000699105.1 Pygoscelis adeliae
CCGCAGTGGGATGGGGGAGAGAATTGGAAGGGTAAAAGTGAGAAAACTCGTGGGTTGAGATAAAGACAGTTTAATAGGTAAAACAAAAGCCGCACACGCAAGCAAAGCAAAACAAGGAATTAATCCACTCCTTCCCATGGGCAGGCAGGTGTTCAGCCATCCCCAGGAAAGCAGGGCTCCATCACGCGTAACGGTTGCTTGGGAAGACAAATGCCATCACTCCAAACATCCCCCTCTTCTTTCTTCTTCCCCCAGCTTTATATGCTAAGCACGACGTCATATGGTGTGGAATATCCCTTTGGTCAGTTGGGGTCAGCTGTCCCAGCTGTGTCCCCTCCCAACTTCTTGTGCCCCCCCAGCCTACTCGCTGGTGGGGGGGTGTGAGGAGCAGAAAAGGCCTTGACTCTGTGTCAGCACTGCTCAGCAGTAACAAAAACATCTCTGTATTATCAACACTGTTTTCAGCACAAATTCAAAACATAGCCCCATATAGCTACTATAAAGAAAATTAACTCTATCCCAGCCAAAACCAACACAACAGTGAACAAAGGAGCAATGTAGGCTCACTGCTTAGTACCTCTTTTCTCCCATTTTCTCCATTTGAATTACCTATGGAGAGGTGGGTTGGTAGTCTGGTTGGCATTCTGTAATTAGGACGCATTTCTCTAGATCAGAAGTGAGATGTCTTAATTTGCTGCCAGGGTTAAATGAGGGCCGTTCTTGCTGGTAACTTTTTACTAGTGTGGCGAAGGACTGTTTTGAGAGATTTACTGACCTGGGACCTGGTGAAGCAAAGGATTACGGGATGAAAATATGCAGGGCATAAAACAGGTCACATATCACCAATAAAAATGCCAATAATCCAAGGTTTTTTTCTTCACATTTTATATGTAGCTACATCATTGATTTAAGAGCATTCCCTACAAACTACTGCGCTAGCTGATTACCACTGCGGTTTTTCTGTAACAACCTTCTATTGCTGCAGCCCCATACTTCAGTAGTCCAGCACTCTTCAATAATGATGGTTGCCTGGTAATATTTTCTCAAAACCTCTTTATTAATAACAGTGAACTTGAGTTCCTTGCAGACGACTTGTAAGAAACCCAATAGGGATGATATATTAAAAGAAACCCAAACCTTTCACTGTAGATCTTAGCTCGAAAGTTTGCATCTGCAGAAAAGGGTTTTCTGAATCTGAACTTGGCCCAATATAAGAAGTAAAGATTATTAAACTATTCAGACCTGAATGTTGTCAGTGTGTGGTTATATGCGAACATGGAGATTTAACTTTGGCCCAATATCCAACTCTCAAGCTTGCTGGAATTGCCTTATGCAGTGTTAATAATAAGTTTCTCTACTAGAAAATGAAGTAGTGCTCTCTGTAATCCAGTGTAAAATAAACCAATCCCTGTTTTCAGTATGTTATATGGTCTTCCTCCAAAAGTGAAGAAAGCTAATAGTTTCATATCCTACTGCATTCAATACTTGGACTTCTTAAAAATCTTAAATCCGTTTTGCATTTTCACATCATTTCCAAATGTGTTAATCCTGTGAGCTTTTCTCCTGTAAATAGGTGAAACGAACTCTTTTGGGTTATGCGTAACAGTACTGTTGGGATTTCTATAAGATTCTTTTTAAAATATGATTAAAATAAATAAAATACGGTGGTGTTGAGAAAAATATTTCCTGTACCAGCAGGATATGCTTTTTTTTTAAACGCAAGTCCCAAGCTGGGCTGGAGTCTGTGAAAATCAAAGGCATTTTTTTAAAAGATAGAAGACCATGTAGATTTGGCACGCTGACAAAATCTCACTTATGGAATCCATTCAGTGTCTTAGCCACAAAAATTGCAGAAAGAACACCAACAAGATTTTTAGCTTCCAGAATACTGTATTTCTTCCTCTCTTCTCCCTTCTCTGTGCTCATTTCCTGAAAGTTGGCTCATTAAGGAAAGGAAATGATATTTTTTTTAAGAGCAAATAATTAGCTGTTCCTGAAATTCCATCCCATGGGTTGTCCCACTGTCTTTGATGTACCTACGGTACAATAATTTCACCTGAAGCTCTGATTCCATGAGTTTGATTTTGTTATATAAAGTATATTCCCAAAAGAAAACCATCTTTTTTTTTTTTTCATATAACAGATGCGTTTTTACCCTGTCATTTTAAAACAAATATATTAGGTAACTGAATCTTTTTTAAAAAGCTGGATTTTTAAAGTCAGTCTGGGATTATGCTAAATGATGAATAAACAAACAGAAAGAAAGCCTCCAAATGCTTGCACGTCGTTACATTTTTGAGAGGTTTTAGTGAGTGGATGGAAATAACCACAGAAGCATTCTAAGGGTAAGAAAATGAAAACAAAGACCTGAAAACCCTTTATATTCAGTATATTTTGCTCATTTACTGACTTATTCCTTTAGGTTTTGTATTTATAGTCAGGCAGCTTCAGACCATTTGCCTTTTCTGTTTTCAGCTGAAAGCATTGGGAACTCTGCAAATATCATCAGGCTTCAGTTCCACGAGCTTTTGAAGCCAGAATAAAGTGGAATGACACCCTTCCCCTGTCCTTCCCCTGTCCCCAGCTGTCCCTGTGAGGCTTCCTCCCTTCCCTTGCCGGGGGCTGGTTATGTGGCTTCTTTTCAGGGCAGGACCAGCCCTTGCCAGCTTCAAGGGTCCGTGGGACAACGGCGTGAGCCTCTCACCCATAGTACAGCTTCTTTGTCCTAGGTGCTAAACAAAAACATGTATGGGCTTACACGCACACAAACCTCCCACCATCTAATTTTACTTGCAGTGCAGAAACCTGAAGTTGAGGGCAGGATAACAGCGATCAGATCTCAGAAGCAGTTGCTCCAAATTATGCAGGAAACTTTTCTTAAACTTAACAAATGTCAATTGTTCACCATTGTCAGCTTATTCATTTCCCACTGCCTGATGGATAATGCTAGATGGCTGACCAGACTAATCAAATACAAATGCTTCCAAAGGGGATAACAAGAACCTGTGTGGGATGCAACTGTTAAGTTGCACATTGATGGCAAAAGTTTCTTTTCAGTTGTGTAGGTTTTCATCTTTAGTACTTGATTTCCGAAGCAGTACAGTGTGCAGTGGGACACAGAGGCAAAGGATGATGCTGTCAAGTGCTGCTGTGCAAAAGTGCTTGTGGTCCTCATATGTCCTCGACTACAGAATGGTACTGTTTGGGCTATTGTTATTGAAGGTGTACATAGAAAATTGAGCAGGTAGTTCGGAGAACACTGGGACCAAAGAGGCCTGATTTCCTGTAAATTCTCGTGTTAAGTTTTACAGACCTTCGTCCTTCAGTTTTTCAGGTGGTTGCAGCATGTATTTGGGCTCTCTTCCATGTGGATTCTCTGGTGTCTAACAACA
>NW_008825306.1:511736-530325 GCF_000699105.1 Pygoscelis adeliae
CCGGTGGCATTAATAGGGTTTCTCTCCTCTGCCTGCCGCACAGTTTCAGAAAAGTGGCTGGAATCTGAGACTTTGAAACCTCCACAAGTGTGGTTGAAACTGTGCTTGCTAACACAAGGTTTGAATTTGTCCACGAACATAAAGCAGTTTTAACTGGGCAAGGGAGCTATAATTCCACTGACTCCACTGTGGTTGCTCAAGTGGCCAGGAGGCAAAATTGTACATATGTGAAAAATCTCAGGATTTTAGGAAATGTTCCTTCCAAATTGCAGTAATAAGCAAAAACATTGAAACTATTTCACAGAAGTGAAATTCTGTAATATTTTGTTACAAAACACAAATATTAAAAAAAAAAAAAAAAAGGTGCCTCCGAAGCTCTTAGTGGTAGGAATGGGATCAAATTGGGAATCTGGAGGCTCTGATAATCCTGGCTCTTACTCAGCTGACCAGGGAAGCTGACGGGAGTAAGGTATACAGGTTGGCCACAACTCTGAAGAGTTTGCATTTTTCAGCAGAGAAGTGTTTCACAAAAAAAGTAAGTTGCTGGGTCCAGCAGTTGCTCCTAATTCACACAGTATATTTATGAGTAGCATGAGACCCCAAGCAGTGCCAGACCCCTTGGCATCTCACGCGATAACTTAGCAAACAGGAAAAAAAAGGACGATAACAGAATACTAATATTAACTTTGTAGGAGAGAAAAAAGATCTGTTGCACATTGATCTCATTAAGTAAATGATTTACTGGAATTTCCGCTTGCTTTGCAACTTGCTTGAGAACATATTCGATCTCAGCTATCTAAGGCCTGGATAATTTCATCTGGTTCTCTGCCAGCTATGACACAGCCATTTAACACTGTCACTTTTCTTGGCCACCTCCATTCAGTGTTTGTTGTTGGCTTCTGTTTCTAAAGTAACAGGACAGTATTTTCCTAAGATACCAAGGACATGTCCAACAGGCAACAGGGAGGTCTCATCTGGCTCTGCTTAAAGCTGGCTAATCATTGAAAATTTGGTCTGAGGTTGTAAAGGACAGCACTAGCTTTCTGTTCTCCTTATAAGATTTGTTTTTATATATCCCAAGGGCGAAAAAAAATATATCAGGAGAAGTAACAGAAACTGTGTAACTGTGGATAAATCAGACTTGATTAAGTTTGGTTATCTTAATTCCTGTCTTCAACTGGTTGGACACAAGAAGTAAAGATCTGTTACCAGTTTCCTTGCAATTTGGAGCTGCTAGCAATAAAACGGAGTGCAAAAGAAGGATGAAAGATATTTCTCAGGGAGCTGATTTAACATGAAAAATAATTAACAAAGTAATTTAATTATGAATTTGGGATTCTGCTGGTTGATACTTCACATTCTCATGTCTAATTTCCATGAATATATAAATGTGCATTTAACATTGTTGAAGATATAACAAGGATCGCAGGTCTGTGGGGAGGGACATGCACATGCGGTGCATATGTGATTTCAGTATTCCGATTCCAGTCCAGCTCCTTAATTGCTAAGGTTCTGACATCATGATATAATGAAGGCATAATCAAGATACATTAAAGTCACTTTGGATATCTGAGCATGAAGCCGTGGGATGCCAAGAATTTAGCAAATTACCTGGTATCTACAAACTTATCACTTATGCATGTTATTGGATTAGAAATAGAAACAGACCTGATTACTGATTTGAGAATCAATAATGGTTTCTAAAACAGCTGATGAAATTACTTTAGTGCCTGCCTACTTATCTTGTTTATGACACTGGGTAAAATTAGTTGCTGATAATAGAGGGAGCCCGGCAATCCAGTGTTTGTGAAGATTGCTCTGTCTGCTTTTGCTAGTTAAAAAACAAGAATATTATGTGAAATGACATTTTTATCACCAAAAAGAGATTTTTATGACTTGCAAATATTGTATGTTGGACAGAGGGCACATCTTTACTGACAAATATATTTAAACAGTAAAACCACCTAATTAGGTTTTATAGTACCTGTATTTGTCTAGCAGAGAGAACTGATTATAGGGCGATCAATAGGCAGGACCGTTCACTGCAGCAACGCAAATGCGGGTGGGCCGATGGGGGTTTGGAATGAGCCAGGAATGTACCCTAAAGCCAGCTCCCTTGCTGCTGGACATTGCTGTCTCACATCCAGCACTGACTGAAGATCTGTCTACGTATTAGCTACCCCATTATTTATTACAGACCAGCAACTCGGAGGTAAACCCAATATTTGAAGTGATCAGTGTGCAGGGCAACTAGTTATGGCTGCAGCTGTAGCGAGGCTGCTATAACAGGGGCAAATGGACTACCCCCATAAGTGGAGGGGGTAAAGGAGCACGCTGCCACCGTGGGCCCCTGAGAGCTTAGACCGGCTCGGACCTGAGTGCTCTCCGGCATCACTGGGGGCATTGCTCAGAACATAGAGGTGGGGAGGAGAATTTGGGTGAGGCTGCACTGGCGTGCTGGGCAGAGGCGTCTTTCGAAAGTGTGCAGGGGACTTCTCTTGACCCCTGCCCTCCCTGCGCTTTGGGCTGACTGTCATTGTCAACAGCACTACAGACCCCAGGTCTTCGTGCTGAAAGAGTGCGAGGTCTTTCCCTCTGCCTTTGTTTAGCACCTTTATAAACCACACATAATTTCACCCCACGTGTGTTCTTTCCAGAAATTAAAAGCTGTGGTATGTATGCTTCAAAGTAAGAGAGTATTTTTTTGCAGCCTTTACTGTTGCTACATTGTCTGGCTTAACCTTGGGCTGTGTAGCCCCCAGACACACACTGTCTTCTTCTGTACCACTCCAGCCTAAAACATTAAAGAGATCCACTTATAATTTCTTATCAGCACAGCATGAAGACAGGAAGAAAATCACTTTTAAGAAACAGCATGCCTTTTAAAATAATCAGCTCAGACTTCTGGTTCAGATTAAGCACAATAAAGCTTGGGTTGCACCCGTACTATATTCTTTGGGGAAGAAAACACCACAGAGGCGTTGTTCATAAGAATGGATTAGGCTTGCAAAAATCAGTAACTAGTATAATCTGGAACCTCAATTCAAATGCTTTGTTTTTTAAAAATAGGGTTCACTGGGGCAAATTTATGCCAGATGTAACAACCCCGGCCAGCAAAACTAATTATTTCTATTTAAAAATTCCATTGCTAACACAAATGCTGCCTGGAATGGTGTGAGTTCGTATTTTCAACATATGAAAGGGCTCTGCAACTGCTGACATCTCTGGAAGCAGTTTGACCAGTAAAGCCAGGAGTCCTCCGTGGAAACAAAAGCCCTATGATTCTTTTATTAAGTGTATCGTGTTTTCCTCTGTGCATGGTAAATACAGTTAGGAGCCATGAATGTGGGAGAACACCCATTGGTGAGTCCATCATCAATTCATTAAGCTATGTATAGCATATAAAAGGGCATTCTTCCCATAAAAACATAAATTACAGCGGAGATAAAGTATTCCCTTTCTCCATAAACTTTTTCAAATGCTCCAGTTAGTTGTGCTTGTCAGCACATGCACATGCATGTGTGCGTTCACAGGACATGCAAGTACAGATTTATGGGGGGAAGAAGAACTGCGGAGTTTTATACTCTGTCCATTAACTCTGCCTCCCGTTCCCATGCTACACAATAGTACTGTGGGTAATAAAATCCCTTCTTCCCTCTCTCCCCCATTTATAACAAGGCTATTCCTGAGTACAGAAGACAACTTCTTCTTGACTTTTTACCATGCAGTCTACAGCGTTTCAATGCGTAATTAAAAGATTTCACTTACAGGACAGGTATTAATATGAACTTTCCAAAGTTTGACTGAAATTGCACTTGGAATCTATATGCTCTATGTTTCAGTTACAGAGTGGTTAAACTGGCTAAACTTTACTGATGGAGGTCTGGACACATGAGCTGAAGTTAGCAGACTTATAGATTTAGGCCCAGGGACCCATCCTAGCCCAACAATTTAGGCTTGGTTAAGGACACTTGAACTTGTTATGGTCGGTCAAGTGCCAGGTTTTCTTAAACTGTTTTCTCAAACTGTTTTCTCAGCTGTATTTTGCACTGAGGAGGGCTCCAAAACCATCAGGAACAGGAATTTGTGTGGTTTGCACTTATATACTCATTATCAAGGGTGCATAAAAGTTATGAAGAACATCAGAACTCAAGGTCCAGAGTTTGTTTTTAAAAAAATCTTCAATAAAATCCATAGTTTTATAATACTGTAGCACAGAAAAAAGTATCTGAGAACCACCAGCGGGCAGCTGTGCAAGCCGTTTTCTTTAGATTACCTCCCATAATGTTTCATGAGTGAGGATTTCTGTTTAGCCCTATTGACAGACATCTGTAATGGAAGAGATGCTGTGTGCATGGCCAGAATATAAATAAGAAAAACTGATTCCAGCTCTATTGTCACTTCTCTCAAATACGTTTGGACAGTCACTAGAAAAGTTCTTACCTGATCTACAGGATGTTTCCTCTTAAATCAACAGAATCATGTCACGATACTAAGAAATCTTTTGCTGATCTGCCAACAAAGTTATTCATGCCCCATGAATTCTTACTCAGACCTTGAATAGAAGTTTTATTTCCATTTACTGCCATTTAATTTAAAATCTTGCCAGACTGGTAACATTTTATCTTCATCAGGTTTGCTAAGTCAGTACATGCCTTGCAGCGCATATTGCTGTTCGCACAGGGAATGGTCTGTCACTGTCAACCTGAGAGCAACACCCCAGGTTGTGCTGATACAGCTCCACTGGCAGCAAATCATAAACTAAGTGAAGTGGTTGGACCACCAGAGGAATGATGAATAGCCCTCAGAATAACCTCGTTACCTCCCTTTAGAAAAGATGATGAGGGATCAAGGCAAGGCGCATTTTGTTTGCGTTCTTTTCTTGACCTACCGTGACCCGACGAAGACAGTAACACAAATTTCAGAAAAAGGCTGATGTTACCTGAGAACAAGCAATACTACTTAGAAATCTTATGAGAATGACTTGATCAGGGAAGAATATTCTGAAATACAAAGTTGCAGATTTGAAAAACAGCCCCACTCAGCATCTGAAATGTTGCCCAAATGAAAAAGTTAATTAATGAGTCTAGGTCAACTGACTGTAAAAATTTTGGTACTTTTAGATTAGTGAATTTGACTTTTCCAGTCAGTTGTTCACAGTAAGAAGTGAGATAAACTCCCCTACCCACATCTGGAGTTGAATTCAGAATTCCCCCCAAACTCGAGGATATTTGGAGTTGAGATTTCACCTCTTGTCCAGAAAAAGCCCAGGTTTGGATATCAGTTAAAAAAACACCAGTCATCGTATGCCTCAAATAATTCCTTTCTGCCCAGTCTCAGTTCTTGGAGCATGTAGAACATCCTGCAGTTCTGTGATTTTTATGAAAGAGGGTGGCTTTGTGCATTGCAACTGAGCTTTCTAAGTTTTGTCAACCAGAGAGACAGACAAATATTGTGGACACTGAAGAGACTGTGGCCGAGAATGCATAGAGGATATCCTCCTGTAATGACTCTTTGACCTTCCTGGTTTGTTTTCCTTTTCATACAGATGAAGCATCACTCAAAAACTCTCCGGGGACTCCTGGGAGAGTATGAAAAAATGGAGCTCCTGTTCTCATCCGAGTGGTGGTGCTGGTGGGGAACAAGGGTGCAAAAACTATCATGAGGTTACTGCAGATGGTTTCTGGATTAACTTGCTAAATGGCCCAATAGCAAATGCTTTGCCTCGGCATGAATAACTCAAATGAAGGATTTCAGGCCATGCAGAGGTAATTAATTTGGAAAAAATTAGGAGTCATTTTAATCCAATCATATTTGAATAGCTAATGAATGAAAAGGAATTCTCTTTGCTTTCCCCTTCTTTCCATTTGAGCCCTTATTTTACTCCTTCTGATATATTTATTCCTGAAGGATGCATAGCTTTCATAGGTTGGCAGATTTCTCCATCCACGGCCTTTCAGGGCAACACCTAGTAATTCCACAGATACTACAGTCCAAAACACTTCAAAGCACTTCATATGTGGAATAATGGGCTAGTTAATCTTTGTTAGAATAACAGCAGAATATGATAAAACTATTGAATGCACTAAGATAATCAAAACAGTTTTTAAAGCTGACTTTTAATAGGCTCTCGTGTTTCAAAGAGTAAAGATTTATAGCAATACCCAACAGCAAGCACTTCTTCTGTAGCACACTTTCAGATAGCAAACATTCTGCACGTTTTCTTGGAAAAGTTTAATCTAATTCTCTTCTCACTTCCACCATCTTTTTCCAGGTTGAACATGCTACTTTTGCAGTATCATCTCCAGTTAAATTAATGCTACTGACAGGAAAATCTGGTCCGCAGTCTCTGTGTGGACTTAACTTCTGTCCCTCGCATAAAGGGAGGTCAATGCAAGGCTGAAATCTGCACTGCTCAGATTAAAAACATATAGGTACCCCCATCAGAAGCTTGGGGAGACAACCCTTTTTTTAACTCAGAGGTAGACTGCAAAGCCTAAACCTGTTAAAATCCCCTTTTTACAGGAATGAAGTTCTGGCCACTAATGCTCTCAGACAAGCTTTATTCTTTGCTCTTATCTCAATGCACCCATCCCCCTGGGAGGCTCCATTCAAACCTCAGACAACTTCCCTGCCAAACTTCGTTTAAGTTCTCTTGAGCTGCATAGTCCAAAGTATGGTGTCTCATAAGAAAACTTTAGAAACCCTTCTGCAGTTGAAGAAGTCTAGCAAGAGTTTTCCAAGCACTCACTGCAAGTCTCCAGGCACAGAAGTGGAATCTAGAGAAGCAGAACTTGGCAGAATTGATCTCCAAAGACATTTATCATACAGCTCAGGTGACCTGAAAACTGTTTTTAATGTGACACTTGGTTTAAGCTGTGATAACTTCATAAATGCCACAGACTAGAAGCGCAAGCCTTTATTTGTAAGAGCAGTGGTTCCTGAAAGAAACCAGAAGGTACAACCCCTGTTAAATTTCTAATTGGCAGATTCGGAAGGTTTGTCTAAACTGGAGAAAGTGCATCGCCTGGTTGAGTCGTTAATAAATAATTCAAGGCCAGATCCAAAGTCTGTTAAAATTTATGGAAAAACCTCCCAGTGATTTCAGTAAGCTTCAGATAAGGGCCTATGCATCTATATTTCTTCCTCAAGGCATTTTCAGTTTGATTCTGATTTGACAATCATATCATTGTCCTCATTACTTCAGTGCATCATAAAAGTATATCATCATCACAGGAATTTTAGCAGCTGAAGGTAAGAATGGAAGAACTCTTTCATGCAGTATAGGGGCAGAAAAAAGGAAAATCATCCATCCAGACTCACTGTAAAGCCCCAACATGCTCTCTCGCTACACGAATGATACCGTCAAGTTAAAATTATAATTGCTGATGGGATTTATGCCAGCAGTTGACCCAGCTAGCAAGTTGATCATCAACTGAAATGGGGATGTAAACCTTAATAAGAATTGAAAGAACAGAACTGTTATGAGGAATTCCCCATGGAGCCCTTGAACAGTAGACAATGTTATCTTTGCAGCTGTGCGTAGGAAGAAAGCATAGACATCGACAGTTCCCCAGGCTTCAGCATGCACACAATGCTGTATTTCAGATGAATGCGTTGTTCTGTTACAGGCTACCACTAGCATGGATCCATCCTTACATCTGGTCCATCTGTCCTTTTTATTTTTTATAGCTGATGGGAAGCCTACTCAGTAAGGAAGATGTTATCTTTGAAATCTTTTTTTTTTCTTTTTAAGGAGCAGTACAGTTATGCCTTCATATACACACAAAGAGCAAGTGCTTAGTGGGTGGTTTCTACACTCATCTTCTGAAATTACTTTTAAATACACTATTTCAAGGAATAGTGCCATCTAAAAGGCTTTCTCAGACATAGGTTGTGTGCTCTTTTCAAGTCTTTCTCCAGTATACCCACTGGTATATAAATTGATAGTCTCCATCACTTTGTAAAATTTTAAAGGCTGAAGCTTACTATAAATTAAAATTATTAGATATCAGAATATAAGAAACAAAGATGATGATTAAGGTGTATTATAGAGCACACAAAATGCCTTAGCGGAAGGCAACTGGGTACCTTTGATTAATAAGAAACTGAGAACCAGATACAGCCTGGCTATTTTCCACCACTGCAGAAGCACAAAGAAGTCATAAACTGAGGTTAACCAACCAATTAAATTGGTTTGTAGCTCTTTTGCATCACTAGAGCTGCACAAAGAAGCCAAGATGCATTAGTGATTCTAACCCAAAATTTTTAAATAATATTTTCAGAAAAATGTTTTAAAACTGATACTAATATGCTCTCATTAATATGCAGCTTTCCTAGCATGAGTACCAATTTTACATCATCCATAAATTTGTTAGTACTGAATTTAAAGCCTGCCAAGTTAGAAGTCTTTAGACACTCTTAGATTTTGGTGATATATGAAAGGTAATTTCTATATTGCTATTTTCTTTTTAAAAAAATATATGGATCATCTTATAGATATGATGGAAAAGTTAAAGGAACAGCTCAATAACCTGCAAGAAAAATGTGAAAGATATCAGCCTGGTTGGTCTCCCACAGCTAAAGTCCTTGGATATCATGAATACTTCTTTGGGCAGAACATGTCAAATCACCACTTTACTGTGGGTAAATACTACGGGTTGCCTGAGCTGTGTGCAGCACAAATCAGAGGCACAGGAGGAACAGCCCGGCTATCTTTATATGCCCCCCACTCCGATTATGACCGCTATCCAGTTATATCCTCAAGATAAATTAGAACAGCTTCAGCGCTGCTTTATCTCAAAAAGTCCCTCAAGGGGCTGTTGCGCTCATCAAAATTCACCAGAGCTCCAAATCCTGCTTATCTCAGTGAAGACGAGGGTGGGCTGATAGGAAGGCAGCTACACCATCTTCCTGTTAACTGAAGATTTCCTCCGTCTGTTAGCACAGGGAAGAAAGACTGAGTGGAGATGTGATAAACAGTATTCAAGGATATGAAAGGTTGTTGCAAAGAGGAAGGGAACAAGCTAATCCCCACATGCAAGGCAGATAGGACAAAAAAATGATGTGTTCAAGTAGGAGCATGAAATACTGTGGTAAGGAAGATTAGAGTAATGTTTTCAGGGCGGCATTTTCACTGAGGGAAGTCAAGTGCAGGAAAAGAGTGCCTAAAGCAAATGTGAAGTCTCTTCATGGGGATCTTTAAAGACAGGTAAATAAAACTTCTGTCCGGAGTGAGATGGTCATGCTTTACCCTGCCTCACGGTTCCTGACAGGTCTATTTTTGTTACAGTCCCTTATCACTGGAGGGGTTGTGTATACTTCCAGCTGGAGATCAATGACCCTATCTACTGGCATTTCGTTGAGTAAGTCACCAGAGTTAACTTAGCTAATCCTTGATCTGCAGTTACTTTGTGGCTGCAGGAAGGTACACAACTTTCTATGGACAAAAGAACATATCCTGTTAACAAATTCAACCATTACTTGTTCTCCCTTTGACAGGAGATCTACCCCATCAACAATTTAAACTGTCCTCCATGGACATCTTTAGAAAAATACCGTACTGAAAAAAAAAAAACCCCACCATACAGGTGATTCTATCAGGAATATAATTACACTAGTGGAAGTATTTTCATATAGAGGCTGAAAATGACTGTGAGAGTAGGCTTGGGGTCAGTCTTGAGGCTCAGTTCTGAATGGTAAGGCTTAAATTTGGAAGGCCTTTTCTTACAGGCCTGCCAGGCAGGCAGCTTTCAGTACTCGATAATACCAAAGTAGTAGTAGTAAGAGAATGGGATCAGGAGAGCACAGCCCATGTTCTTTTTCCCTCCTATGCCTATGAAGAAAAAAATCAAGGGGCCACAAGGAAACTTGGGGATTGAATGGATCCCTCCTCAGCGCTGGAAGAAACATCAGCTGGGATGGAGACCTGGAGGTCCCATGTTTACAGGAAGGGTTTTGTCTGTTTTGTTTCCTAGTCAGAGCTACTTGGACTCCATTTCTTCTCAGATAGCTGACATTTGGCTACATGTCTTGTTAATATTCAAATACCCAAATGTGAATAACATCTGATAATGGAAATTTTGGGACAAACTTCTGCTTTTGGGTGTGTTTACATCTGGACCCAAATATGACATGTATTTCTTACTCATAAGCTCTCAAATAAATAACAGAAATGCAAGTAAAAAATAAGTGAAATGTATTTCTTTTCTTTTCTCAATGTCCCTAATTACAAAGCAAATGTACCTGTTTGTAGGTAACAGTTCATGATAACAGAAGTGACAATAAAAAGCTACGTTGGGCCTCAGGTATCGAAGCACAGCCATTTTGCAACTAATGAAGCAACTGTAGTGAGTGGCAATAACCAGGGGAATGCTCTCTTTCCTTTAGGCACATGTTCAGGTTACTGAATCAGGCCAAGTGAGGTGGGATTTCTTCTAACCAAGCGCTCCATCTGCACCATCATTTTTTCCTCCTCACCACCCACTGAGTCTTAGCTTTCCACGTCCTCCAGCTGCCAGCTACCACAGCTAACCTTCCCAGAAGCCGAGTCCCTCCCTTAGCCCGTGGCTGCCGTCCATCATTGGCTTTGGAGCAAGTGTTCCAAACTTGTTCCCAAATGTGGGTCCCCTGCATGGTTACGTAGCATATTTTGCTACTAGCCAGGACATTGGGGTGGCCTTTTTTGGCTCCCTGTTGGATTGGTGAATTCACTCCCCCACTGCCCTTGGGAGTCTCGATAATGATCCCCATAGGCTTTCTCGATGCTTAGCAGGAAAGCAGAACTGAACAAGTGCAGACCTCCCTGCTGCTGCACTCGGACAATAGGGCTGCTCATAATACCAGCAGCTGTTTTTGCTTTTTAGGCCATACAGGGCAAATTTATTTTCCTCACCGGAGCAAAGGCAAGCATAGCCAAGACTAAGAAATTCAGAGCTACCTTCCGGAAACCCACTATTGACTTACGCTGCAAAGCAGTACTTACGCTTAGGGTTCATCAATAACGATGGTCTCTCGGTTAGTCCACTCAGCTGCTGACTCAGCAAAAAGTGATGTGCCTTAAGCATCCAAGCTGGGCTTAGTTTCATACCCAGCTCTGCTTAAACATGGTGTACCGGATAATTTCTCTGCTTTGTGTATCACATTTGTAATGGCATTGAGTTCTCTTTGCCTGAAGGCACTGAGGTGTGAAAGCTGTAGCCCTCTGAAGTCGCCATTAACTTATACGTACCCGGCTAACATATCAATTTTTTACATTTATTAAAAAAAACAGTACTTTATAAACTATTTTTGGTCTTTCTTCTACTTCTTTGGGCTCATAAAAGCACTAAAATTAAAGCAGAAAGAAAGGGGGAAACACATTAAACTGTTTAAAGTTTTTAGTTCACAAAAACTTTTAACTGGATTTCTTGTTTGGATTCAAAGAGGCAAAACATAAGACTTTGATGTTCTTCATGTGCCTGTTAAAAGAGAGAGAAAGAGACCCACCAATAGGAAGAAGTTGGCATGAAGCCCTCTTCGACACAGCAAGCACAATGTAAAGGATTAAAGGTCTAATCTAGGAGATATATTGCACACTAAACAGCGGAACCATTTAGGAGAACATTAAATCGCACTTGGGCTAAACAGTTGTCCTTGGGAACTGCAGTTTATATGTGACTGCTCTAATATCCATTTCAAGCTTGCAGGGCTTTGAAAACAAGATGTCATTGTTTTATAAAAACACACACATTTAATCTTCCCTTGTGAGGCTGTTCTTGAAATATCTGGCTGCTGGACTGGCAAAACATTTCAGAGGAAACAAATGGGGCTGGTGTCAAAACTAGTACTGTTGCACTTTATTTCTGAAGTTATTTGCATGTGCTCAGTTCATTTTTTTTTTTTTGATCCAAATAAGCAAACCACAAACTTTTTCATTGATAAAAGTCCCATTTAATTTTTTTTAACAGTATTCCCACTGTTCTATAAGCAAATAATAATAATAATACAGTTTAAGTAATATGAGAACATGAAGAAAGTGGTCAGTTCTACATTCACTTGTGTTCTGCGTTCTTCATAAATTAATATTTATGGAACTATTAGGAGGCTTCAGCCAAAAATAAAGACCACCCAGAGCAAGGTTTCAGTTTTAGTATTCTAGGCACAGATCATTAAAAAAAATCTTACAAAAAAGCCTTCTTCTGCACCATGTACAGTACATGGATTTTCATGCACATCATTCAGTAGGCGTGTGAAGCATACTCCATTCCTAAAAAATTACAATGCATGCTTTTATAATTCATTTACTATTTTTCACCAGGGAGAAATCATCCTCTCCACCATGCAGGCCAGAAATAGAACAGGAAAAAAGGCAGTAGGGAGGGGATTGTGTCTTGCAGAATTATACAGTCCAGTTTAAAATCTTCCTACTTTTTAATTGATGATCTAGAAAATGAAATCGAGAGTAAAAAATTACTTTAAAATTGTAACTATGTATCTGATACCTTCAATCTTGTTCCTTGTATCAATAATGATATTAATCCTTGGCATAGTGACTAATCAAGCCAGGATATCCCCTGGATCAAGTCATTATCCCTAAAAGCTATCTGAAAAAAATAGTACCATTGTGGTCCTCATGGATAGTTTTGGTTAAATGGGCTAGTGGTCTCCAAACAGTTCCCAGCAGACAGGCAAACCCAGCTGGTTGCCTTGTTAACTACTCCAGAAGAGAGTCCAAAGGCAAAATCGGTGAGGAGAGCAACCACCTCCAGCAGGGCTGGGGTGGCCTGAAGTCACAGGTGGCTCCGGGCTGAGGAGCACTTACAAGGCATTGCACGGTGTCATGGCCACCGAGCAAGCAAACAGAAACCTACTGTCTCCAAGTAGCATTGCAAGGCAGTTGCAGGAGAAAAGTTAACAGTTATTTTTATAATAACCTCCCACCAGGCTCCTCAGTCACCGAGGCCATTATGCTTATCGTCGTTGTTAGCATGTGATTAACTGCTGGAGTATCTGTGAAGCTGCTCCTCTCAGGCCGGGTAGGAATCCACTTAACGGTTTTTTAATTAAAAGTAGCAGCTGATACCTCATGGAAAGCATTCTTTGTGAGGACAATATGGACTCTGTCTGCGCTACATGCTTGCCATAGTTCTCTGTCCCCATTTGACATCATTAGGTAGATTTGCCCAAACACAGTGTTGAGAAGCGCAAAGAGCAAAAACAGTGCTGAGGCAAGCTGAGCACTCAGGCTTTGGCTTCTCTAGACCACAAACAAAATGATAACCAGCAACGATAGGAAGGCTTTACTAGAAAACAGTTCTGTTAGATTCTAATTTTAAATGGTGCTGGTCTGAAATTTGGCAGTGGAGCAGTATGGTGTTGGTCCCAGGAGATCAAGTATTTCAGCCATCCTCCTCTCTCTCTCTTGATAAGTCTTCTCAGGGTGGTCTATTCTTTTCAGTCCTTCTAGATATCCATGCCAGGTATCACCCCATTCCCAAAGCCGTAACTTTCCTCTCAAGTAGGACCACTCCAGCAGCATGAAGGCTCTGCCCTGGCTGTTCCTGTCTCCATCGTGCACCACCCAGGCCTGAATCTTGGGCTCCAAGGAGTCTCCTGAGATCTGCCATGGATCCAGATACACCTCATGGAGAGAGCTCAGAGATGGAGGGAGAGCTGTGTCCCTAGCAACAGTAAGTTTTCTGCTTACAGAAAAATAGGAAATATCCAAGAGTAGAAATATGTTTGATTAGAACAACTAATATCCTTGGAACAAATGCTGAACTTGCAGGCACAGAAGAAGCCCTTCTGCAGGTCTGAAACGGAAAGAAAAAATTTCAAAACAAAGGCCAAGTAAATTTGATTCATTACGATATCTTAACCTGTAAGACGTCTGAGAGAAAATTAGTCGTCTTCTTGCCTGCAGCCACGTGACTGCTGTCTTTGCAGCCTTTAGTAGAGTCTTTCCTCTGCTTTGCAGTGTCTGACTGAAAAGCCTCGTTGTTAAACTGACTCTCGGCACACACAGACAAGTCTTACATGTCCTTTGTGTAGGACAACCCAGGCTTTTCTTTACTTTACTTTTTTTGTTTTTACTTTATTTTTACGGTTATAAAATGCCAGTTGGTTGGTATTTCTGTTGCTTTGTACATGTTCTGCATCAGAGTGATCTCTACCCCCGATCAATGATTGCACCAAAAGTTCTGGAGAGAACTAAAGGGCTCCATGGGGTAAAGGGAGGGGTTGGGGATAGAGAGTCTTGGGGAGGAAAAAAGGTTCACTTCAACAGGAAAAAAATTTTGACACTTAAATGGAGTTTATTTAGGTAGAGTTATTCGTTGTGGACTACATAATTTTGGACATTGAAATTTAGTTTAGAGAAATTGGACAATCTCAGAACTTTTCCAGATTCAGAATCTGGTAAACACTGGAGATAAAATGTCTGTGGTGAGCAGAAAATTCTCCCAACTGCAGCTGGCTGCTCCCATGCTGGAACAATGCATACCAACAAATAGCAAGTAACCAAAACACTTTCCATTTCTTAATAGGCTGTCTGCTGTTAATTATTTTAGTTGCTTGCTGGGAACAATGGAGGTGGATTGGAAATGACGGCTCAGAAATTATGAGAAATAAATAAGCAACTATTTTTAATGTTTTGGACTTTACTAGTATATAGCACCTCTCATTAGAAGATCTCTAAACACATAGAAAAGAGTAACTATTAGTGTTATACTCGATTTACAAACCAGTAGAGAGGGGCTAGGGAGTTAGTATGGCGTTTAACTTTGAACAGGGTGCAGAGATGGCTTTTGCTACAGCTATTTATAGAGGATTTACACGACTGTAGTGTTTATTGTGTCTTTCAATAAAAAGCAGCTGCAGAAACACACAGCTGGCAAGCCTCAGTACCTGTGAGATACCGAAGACGTTATCCAGAAAGCTGATGCACAGGTACAAGGAGATTCACATGCTTTCTGCAGCACTTTAAGTATTGCTTCTCTAACAAAAGTCTGAACTAATTTTAAATGTTTATGTTGTTTATGTTCAAAATTCTCTTCCTCTGCCTGTTTAAAGCCAGATCCTCATCCTGATATAAATCATCTAACCGCATTGTTGAGTTCTTCGGCTAGGTCTTTGCCGCAGAGTTCTGCAGGCTCTGGTGCAGGTGTTGTTCCTAGCGATTCTCTCATCCGTACACAGAAATATTTCTTCAAGGCTAACAGTGCTATTGACCCAGATTTGCTTGTGTAGCTATACATGTAGGCTAGAGGCTGTGTACTGATTGCACTGTAGCTGATACGGGACCTACTTTCTCATGAGAAAACAGTGCAAAAATTGACTCTATGACCCCCTTCAATCCTCTTGCAGACCCATCTTTCTATGAGTCCATGATGCCCCTTGCTTCTGCCCACTAGCAATGTAGGCTATATACTGCCTCTGTATACACATCGTGTAAGAGAGATGCAAAGAAGAAAGGATCAAAGATGTGGCCATAAGCTGAACATCTGCTTCTGCCCATGATCTGTTTTCCTTGACATTTTCTTATCTCACATGCCTTTCATAAACTCCAGAACTTTCAAACCAATCCCTCCTGTCCTCCACTGCATTATCCTGTCCTGTGCTAAAAGAATGAATGCAATTTATATGTATCTAGAGATTAAGACCCCATGGAGAGGTTGCAAAGGAGATATGACCACTGCTATAGCCAAAGGGCTAGAACAACAATGATGAAATTGCTGCCTAAATAAGAAGACGTGGTAAGTTTTACATCTCTGTTTTATATTGTTTATATTTTTTATTTAGGTTTCTGTAGGAGATGAGTTGGGGCTTAGAACGTTATTCTTTAAGAGAGTCTCTTGTGAGAGGCCATGTAAAGGTCAGAAAAACTTGCCTTATTAAGAAAGAATGAAGGGAAAAAAAGATAAAAAGAGCCTGGAGATGCTTTGATTGAAAAGAGCATGCTCAATTGCAAAACTGCATCATGTCTTTTTATCTGGTAAGACAGTGGCTTCTGTGCTCGCTGACTCTGTTTCAAATCCTAATCCTAAGATTTCATTGTGGGGCTCATCCAAAAGCCATCAGGATCACTTCCACAGTTTTCTGTGAGCTTTGGATTGGACTCTGTCCACATGTATCCAATTAAAACGGTCATTCAGACTCTTGAGATCATCTTCCTTTCATCGTCTTTCAACAAGAGTTAGGGTTTCTCAGGACAATACGATATGCACTCTCCATCAGCAATGCTGAGAGTAGTGGATGCGTAAAAAAACCACTGGCACCAAACAGCTAATACATCAGATTTTGCCATAACTTCAAACTGTGTTCAATCCTATTGACGTCAGTTCTGTGCAGTGTTTGGCCCTAGATTTTCCCACAATGGGATCCCATTCTTCTCGCATGAGAATATGTCTTGGACAAATTGCCATGTCACATGCATTCAAAGGGCCATGATAAAACCTCCATCTTTGCACAGGGCTCCCAATTACATCAAAGGAATTTCTGCATACAAAACAAGGGTAAAATATGCCTCTAATTTAAGGTTAAATTATACCGTTAAGGCATGGGCTAAAATAAGAGGCAGCAAGGAAGCTGAACCACATTAGGGAGCACATCCAAAGCACTGTGTCTCAGAAAAAATGCAATCCTTTATGCTGCAAGCATTTGGCACAAATGGGGAAGAATGTGTGATGTGCCTTTTCAGGGAACAAGCTATCTCCTTTCCTTCCCACCAGGCAGCCCCACTGGAATGCAGAGAAAGAGAAGAAATTCGTGATTTAGTATGTTCTTTACCTCTTTTCACACTGATTCCAGGCGAAGACTTGTGGGCCTGGTCCCCGATTTCTGCACTTCAGCCATCCACAAAAACTGTGAAAAGGCGAGGATGCTCTTACTCTCTCTTCCCCCTTCCACTGTATGTGTGCTTCTGAGATGAACAGTTTAGCTTCTGGGAAAAAAATCCAGAGCTGGTTTAGCAGTGAATATTCTGATGATTTATGGGATCATATGGAAGAAATGTTATGCATATACGTATGTTCCTTGCATATGTAAGTATGATTACAAAAGTAGAGATGAACTGTTATGTGTAAGAGTCTATGATGATTGAAATAGATGTTGACAACAGCGCAAGCTTCCTAAACCAGAGTAAAATTTGAAATGTAACTTTCATCTGAGAACGTTATGAAAATACAACTGAGAAGGAGATTCTGCAGGGCCAGATATTTGTTGCCACTGTTCAAAAACTCTGTGCAAAGTAAAAGTAAAGGTAAGGGTGGCAGAATCAGCTCCCTGCTCAGTCTTTTATTTCTCTTTTCTTCCACCTTAAATATATTGTCTAGGTCAGTAGCAGGTACCTCAAGAGTTCACCTATGGCAGCCTTGCAGATAGCACTGTGCCAGGAGCTGCTGCACTTCCATCAGGTTGCATCTTCTGGAGCAAGTGAAAGGATCACTACATCCCATGAGATTTTAAAACTGTTCATGGTAACTCAGTTTGCTCGTTGCTATCCACAGAGCTATCAAAAATATAGTGATTTGGAAGATTCAGTGTAGAAGACTCTAAATTGTGTTATGGGAGGATTTTAAGGAGGATTCAGTGGATTCAAGTAATTTATGATTGCATCTGACCTTAATTGGGGTATCCCAAGGTCATACATATAAAAAGCCATGCCTCTTTCCATGGCTTCAGTTTTATGAAAAACTCCTTGTATAGTTCATGACAGTTTTAACTTTTCACAAGACACTCACAAATTAGAATCATCTTCCTTGTGGGCCTGCTAATGGAAATCCCCTCATACAGTTATTAGTCACTGTCTTACAATAGCTTCTTGTCTCTAAGTACTTTGATGTTGTACATAAGAGCCGTGGATCAATTACATTCATTTTTCCCATTACCGGGCAAATATTTGGACATTTTCTGTTGAGTTGATTCAAGGCAGAACTAAACCAAAGGAGTTGCATACTGTGCAGACATTTCTAACCTTCAGAAGCTGAAGGTTTTGTGACCTGGGAGAATTAATAGATGTTTATTCTAGCAGGATAAATGGAAAAAGACCATTTCTATTTTAGGGAGATAAATGAAAAGCAGGGAAGATGGGGTTTGTTATGACAAAATTGTTCACAAGTGGCATGCTGAAATGAGGAAAAGGAGTTATGTATTTATATTATAATCCTCACGGAATGTTTGTCAAGAGAGACTCAAGTGGCAAAACGCATTAGTAATTTTTGTGTTTCCTCATGTATCAAAACAAGTATTTCCACTAAAACTAGTCTGCTAAGGTTGTCTCCATTGCAAAGATTCAAAATACACCTATCTTCTGCAGTGAAAATCCAGAACTTTTTCATTAAGATGTGATTTCTTCCAACAAGGAGAACACATATAGCTATTTCTTCTTGCCTGTTTCAAACAATAGCTGTAAGTCTTCCACCACTGCGTCAGAAGCACACTTTGAAAATATTTCACTTGCCAGGATTCTTCTGCAGAACAGAAGAAGGAAGGCGAGCCAGCTGGCATGCCCAGCAGTGGCAATCTCAAGGGCTTACCACGCTCAGGAATGTTATAAAGCAAGAGCAAACGGACAGCATTCTCCAAACATGGTGCTGCAGTTATTCCTCAG
>NW_008825306.1:531026-536967 GCF_000699105.1 Pygoscelis adeliae
AGTTCGCTACTAATGCTTATGGGAATTTTGGCTCGAACAAGGGCTTCATTGAGAAGAGACTGGTGCTCGATTTGGTCATCAATTTTTCATTAAATCTTTTTTCAGCAGACAAGACAGATTCCCTTAAACCACTTTTTCCATAATCCGGAAAGGAATTTCTGTGACTGTGGTATAGACAAACTCTCTGTTAATTCAGCTGTATTACTGCTCTGGTACCGGGGATCAGCCGTACAGAAAGGCAGAATGGCAGCTTGTATGGGCTTCGCTCTCTTCCTTCAGAGATCAGGAACTGCCGAAAGATAGGGGTGGTGAATCCTTAGAAGTAACCCCAAAAGAGGATTCCTCCCCAGGAAGACTGTCTGCTAGTCTGCGAAGCAAAAAGACATTTCTTTTTGTCTAAAGGTTCAGGAAATTCAGATGATGAAATTACTGTCACTATTATCTAAATAGGTAATGGTTTTAGAACCATGCAAAGAATGAACACGTGAATGGATAACATATTTCATGTTCATTGCAAAAACATGCTTATGATTTTTTTCTGATGGAGTTTTAATATTTTTATTTAAGCCTTTCTGAAATAATTTGAACTTCTTGCTGAGTACTTCCATTTACTGAAAAGCTGGCATTCAGCCAGAAAACCTTCTTTAAAAAAATGACAGCATTTCAATCAGTCTGTAAATTATTTCATTAATGTTGTGTGTTTGGAACAGAAAATTAGTCCAGTTTGAACCCTGAAAAAGAAAAGAATCAAAAACTTACACATGCAGTTGTTTTCAAGTCCTTAAAAACCATTTGTGAGCCTTGGTACGAAATCATCATATCTGTCATTTCCAAGAGAATATCTTATGTCACAAATGTCAATGTGTTTAAACAGGAGAAGGTATAGTTTAACGCTGTTATCTGCTGTGACTGCCAGGAAGGGCATAAATCACGGTTATCTGAAGGCCTGATGCCATCCCATTTGTGTAAATTTGAGTCAGGAGAAATACCACTGTAATCAATGGACTGTACAATTGTACAGATAGCAGGACGAGGGTGCCCCAAACAAATTGTGCTTTGCACATTCTATCTTTCTTAACCCATTTTCCTGGCTTCACCTCCTTTTCCTTATTTCTTAAAATGAAAGACTGCAAAGAGCTACAACTGGAAACAGCCTTATCACAGGGAACCGCCCTCAAATCAATGTGTCTTTTATTAGGCATTGTCTTGAAACTCCCCACCAGGACTTGAACTGAGGACAAGAGAAGTTGGTGCATTATTGCATTAAGCCTATTGTGATTTGTAGCTTAAAATGCATTATTTAATTTTCATTAAAGATGGATTTGCAGCATATGCAATTTCAAGAAATAGGATGAAATTTACGGTCTTTTTCCATTTATGGCTCAGGCGCTTTGTTGGAGGCATCATCATTCATCACGATGTCATCTCATGATTATTTTTTTGCCTGCTGGGTAGAAGTATTTTAGTTAAAAGTGAAAGTACCAATTGTGCTAACTATAATTATATGTTTGCAGTACATTGAAGAAAATAGATGTTGTCTGGGACTTAAGTTAAAAGCACAAATTCTGTGAGGTGCTGAGACTATCCTGCCAGATGCTGTGCAACCTCAGTTCCCATCCAGGGTGACGGAAAGCTAACGCACCTCGTCTTTTTTAGGGACAGGCCACTGACGATTAAACGATTCTAGCAAATATGATCTCATTCTTATTTGTCTGGGACATTACGAAACACAACATGAAGGAAGTTCAGATGTGGTAGCAGAATACAAAGCACTAACACACCCAGCGTGATGCTTGAAATGTGTGCCTTTATAATCCTATATTTCCCAGGCAAACGCTTGTAAACATTGAAGTAAAACAAAACACATTTCCTTTTTATGAAAAAAATGCCTTAAAAACCACAGGATTAACAACACCAGGCCCTGAAGGGCGTAAATCTTGTTTCCAAAACTTGGGCTGAGTTAACTCTGCTCAAGCTGAAATTTTTGATAATAGAACACAGAAAACTTTTTTTAAAAAGACATATCACGGTCAAATATACCCTGAATAGTTTCTGAAGTGATACCTTATGATTTGAACACTCTTATGGATTACAGAGGGCATTCCAATAGTCAGGATGGGAAATGGGACTCAGACATCCTGGATTTGGTTTCTGGCTTGGCTGCAGGTTTTCCTGCATGCGCAGGAGCAAATCACTGTATCTGTCCTGTCTCGTGGTCTCGTGGCTAAAGAAAATAAATCGCATTCTGCTTTCTTCAAGTCAGAAGCAATACAGGTGGGAGAACGGTAAGTTCCCAAGTGCCATTCCTGTCCCCACCGAAAAGCACAGACAGAGCTAAATATACGCTGAGGTGATAAAAGCTGATAATACTAAACTATTTACACAGTAAAGCAATAACTTTGTGGAAAAATTCGCTGTGGTCAGGATTTTTATTCAGAGCTTGCAAAAGGCTCCTCGTTTAGGCATCTCTCTCATGTTTCTCCTGCCCAGGCTGTGCCCAGTCATCCAGTCAGAAGAGGAAAACTATCACACAAGTGAGCATCCCTGGAAATGAGGAGAATTATATAGACAAAAAGCCTAGTTCAGGGGGTGAAAGCATAAGAAATATAACACAGGCCCAGACCAACCTCTCTCTGACAGTGTTTTATCTCTGGCAGCAGGTTCAATTAAGGTAGGGCTCATCCTGCGCCCTTCTTCTGAGTGTCTGCTCTTCAGCTATTGCCTACTTCCCATCTTCCAACATTTAGCAACATAAGTGCTTTCTGAGCCAGAGGCAGCATGTAAACCACCGCTTATTAATACCGAACAAAGCATCTGCTCTTCATGAATTTGTCTAATCCAGTAATTTCAGGGGAAAAAAACTTCACCTGTTTGTCCTTCACAGCATCCATCCCACGGCAAGGAGTTCCACAATGTCATGATGTGCTGCACAAAAAAATCACTTCCTTTTTCTTTATTTTCCTGTTGTCTAATAAGATAGCCCTGAGTTCCTGTACTGCTGAAAAGTTTCGTATCTTTATAATTTTAGGTATTTCACCACACTACCCTTTCGGTCATTACTTTTGCGAGTGGAGGGGCATTATCTTTTTAGACTCCTTTATAGAAAACTCCTCTGATTATTCTTGTTCCCATTATCTCTACCTTTCATGTTATCCTGATGCTGGTGCTGATTTGATCAATCACAATGACAGTTGATTGACTGACAATTTCATATTTGAATTCTTCCAAATCTCCTGCGTGAACACCATCTATTGTTACTGATTTGTTGTGGTACTGATTTGCTCTAAAATCTCCGACACTCCGATCTGGGAGTTTGCACAGACTCATTCTGTGTAAAGAATGACCCCAGTGTGAAAGACTCCCACCTCATTTACAGCGGGAACCACGGCAAATAATTCATTTAACTGTTCCATAATGTCTTTATCTTCCCTTGCTGCTGCTTCTCATCCTGCTAACTGTCCAACTGTGCTGCTTCTGATGTATATACAAAAGGCTTTACTGTTAGCTCTCATTACTTCTGAAAGTTGCTTCCACTAATATTTTTGGCTTGCTTTGCTGTGGTTTAACATTTATTTTGCTGGGGATTATACTCTTCCTCTGTTTTCTTTCTTCCATATTTTGGAAGATGTCTTTTCATTTTGAATGGTGTCTATTACACTGCTGTTTAAATATGCCAGCTGCTTCTGGCTATGGCTCATTCAGAGTCCATTTTTCTCAATGCTATTGATGACTGGCATACATTTATTCTTTTAAAAGTATGCATGCTACTTGCAAGTATTTTACTCTTTTAACTGCTATTTCCAATTCTCCCTTAAAGAGCTTCCTCATTTTTATACAATTCCCCAACTAACTATTTTTCAGAAGTATTTTGGTGGAGACTTATGTGTTACTAATGAACCCAAAAGTCTCCGAATTGCTCTTTAAATATTCACTAAGCATAGAAATCAGACAACAAAACAAAATAATGAAAGGGCCTAAGGAAAGCTGTCATGAAAAACCTTTTCCATCTGATTCACATACTAACTCAGAGGTTAACGTTCCGTCAGTGTTTGTTTCCATAAATTTGCACAGATCTACATTAACATCATCCATTGCATCAGTGGGGCAGGGTGAGGGGGGAGGCGGACAAATGTAGACCCTAGCATTATATGTTCACATACCAGAGAGATGGCCATGCTGTAAGAACTCCAAGAGAGTATTCTTGGTTGTTCCTGAAAGTACGTTAATGTAGATTTCCATTATATTAAATCCTAGTAAACAATTTGTGATCAAGGTACCACGCTGAAGTCTTTGTCCTCTACAACAGGATTTAAAATTATCTTTGTGAAAAACTCTAAGCATAATTAGATTCTGATGCCTGGCTAAGTGGAAACATCAGTTTGGTTGCATATATTTCACCTTTCGTGCAAGATGCAGTACAGTAAACCTCCTTCAGCAAGTCTGTGTGCAAAGACTACAAATTAAGCCACAACAGGTTCTAACTGCAGCTTAAGCCTTTGTGCAGAGCCTTAGGAAAACCTCACCGAGTTTTTGTGCTGTCTCTCTTAGCAAGTTATATGTGGATCTTCTTAAAGTAATAAATGGAAATACAACACAATGTAAATGTAAGGGGCACACATTATTAATACAGCTACCAAAAAGAAGAATGCAATACAAAGAATGTCATGTTTGCATAAAACTTGGCACTTGACTGCTACGTTGCTAAGTATCCCTTGATCTTCCTGCAGGAATATGACCACGCTTCCGCCATGCCAAATTTCTTTTCTTTAATATCTGTAAATGTAAATAAGTATTTATGAAGCTGCCTCTCTGTATTTCTGTCTGCTTTAAATAACAAGTGAATCTTTATTTATTTTTGGAGGTCACGTTACATATCTTTCACAAACAGGAGAGTTTATGTAGATAACATGCCACATACATACTATATGTATATGCATATGCAAGTATATACAAATACATGTTTAAGGTTGCTTATGCATATGTGTTCTACATGCATAATGGTGCAAAAGAGATGCTTTTTTTTCCAAGAGAGTAGGATGACAGTATTCCTGCCAATGGGAAAGAAGAGCTGAATTGGTTCTTTATTTTCCACTTTGAGATTTGAATCCTGTAAGAAAGCCAGTAATTTTTTTTAAAAAACTGAAGAAATAAGACGGGAAGACTGGAAAAACAGATGTCATTGCAAATGACAAATAAGAATGCAATCCTGTTCAAGAAAAATGTCTGTTCAGAAATTTTCCAATCTGATGGGATTTTTTTTGTATGAAAGTTTGAGTAGAGTATAAGAATAACTCTGAAGTAAATCTCACAACTCAAATGATGTATTATGGACCTAATCAGTTTATTTTAAATTAAATTTAAATTAAATTCTTTTTTTAATTAAAACATTGCTTGAGAGAAGAAAAGTCATGCATATGAGAGACCTTTTATCAGAGATTTTGCAATAAGCCTAGTTCTGAACTCGGTGAAGCAAAGTGCATAGCCCACAGCAGTTGACCTAGAAATCACTGCTCTGAAATGATCTGGGGAAAGCTGACACTATCCTTCCATATTTGTCAGAGATACTTCCATATTTGTCAGCAATCAAAAATTGCTTTAAACCATTCAGTATATTTCCGTTTGTGTTTCTCACAATAATATTGAACCAACTTTTTGTTACTATAGAATGAGTCAAAAGCAATGAAACAGTGAAGACAGGAAGACTTGTACGTTTAGGCAGAGCCACGCTTTGTCATTTTATCATACAAACTATGTCAGCTGGCGGCAGCATGAGTAATCTAAGCTTCAAACAATATCATTCTGCAGATAAATCAAAGCATACAGACAGAAACAAGCTAAGTCTATTTTAGACAGCCTAACGATCAGTAGTTTTTTCTAATAGCTTGTCAGACTTCAACCTGTCAAGCCTGAAGATTTAGGGACACTGATTCACTGGAGATCT
>NW_008825306.1:537013-540540 GCF_000699105.1 Pygoscelis adeliae
GGAAAAGGGGAGAAAATGGATCGCCTTCAGGCCTTTATGAGGCACAGGTTATTGTCATGCCTCAACTAAATCCTAATTACTCTGATTAACAATGCAAGCCTGTCACTACTCATGCATAATAGTGAAAAAGTTTGCAGTAATGACTATGAAATTCTGCCACTTCTGCTCAGGCCTTCACACGTGCCTCACTGGGGCTTTGTCTGCCCTGCGTGCCATTCACCCAGCTGCTGTTTCCAAAATAACGTTGCCAGGGTGAGCCCCATTTGCAATTCAGACCAGACCTGAATGTGCTCAGTGGGATCAACTGACTCACAAGATGGGCTGCAGGATTTAAAACATATTGAGAAGTTACTGGCTTTGCATATCAGATTTCTTGCTTCTTCATATTAACTTTCCTCTTAAAATCAAAGGTCTATGGTAGGTTGCCATTCAAATTTGACATCACCTTTCTCTCTCAGCATATATATTTTTTTCGTATCTTATCTGTCTCAGAGCTCTGTCATGCTTAGCTGTTAAATATCTCTGAGGTATAATGGAAACAATACTTCAGGCAGGTGTCTGCAACAGCATATACACATCTACTTAGAAGGAAATGTCCAACAGTGTAGTGAGAGGTATAGTATTGCTTTCATTTGAGGGAAAAAAGGAAAAGTTTTTAAAATAGAGGAAAGACTTTATTTCTAGGGAAAAGGTGTTTTTTGAGATGCATATTCTAGGGCAGTAGATTGTAGTCATCTATACTGCTTTGCTAATGTCCCAGAACACTTGCCCTCTCATCTTCCATTAACTCTGTGGTCTAATCCTGCCATCATTAAAACTGACTGCAAAATTCTCTATTGAAGTCCTGGTACCGCCGGAATTACCAGCAAAGTTCCCTTCAGCATCGGTGGCCGGGTCCAGTGCCGGGGAGACAGGGGCCTGGTGTCCAGGGGACACGGGGAGGACGTGGCAGAGATGAGGGAGAAAAGGTTGTGTCCTGCCACAAAATTCAGCAGTGGCCAGGGTGTGGGACCGGACCCGGGAACCCGGTTTAGACATGCACAGTAAGAATGAATGTCACTGTTACTGGTTTAAGGTGGAAACGTGTTCCTCCCTCTCTGACGGGTAAGCCCTGGCTCCTGCTAACTGCCAGTGCTCAGCACCTCGCTGGATTAGCCCATGCTGGCTCCACACTGGCGTAATGCACTTCTTACCCCTCAGCTCTGCACCAATATGTATTAAACAGAAAGTGTTGGAGTGTTCAGCAATGAAGCCTATAAAATTAAATCCTCAGTTATGCTCCAGTAGAAAAAAAAAGTCATAGTTAAAACTCTTACTTTTTTCTTTTCCTATTTTAAAGGACTTATCCTGGGAACTGCTGGATGCTTTTTTGCCACATCCTCCGACTGAGGGCACACGACTCTGAAAGAGGGTTTTGTCCTGGAAGAGCAGAAAATACGGCCACCTCTTCTGTGCATACACGCACGGTCTTCTTTCTGCCTCTCGGTCAGTGCATTTCTTGGTCCTCTCGGGTTTGGAGTTTATCAGGTGACCGATTCAAAAGGAAGGGACGTTTGATTCGCCGTGTTTAAAACAAAATTTCAAATTAAAACATGATAAAACAAAATACAGTAACGATCTGCTTGGAAAATAGAGAGCTGTTTGCCTGTCAGAAGTGGCATGCTGGTTTCATTAAACTTTCTCTGGAAACTCCCTGGGCAGCCAGGCCAGCTGGCAGCCCTCTGCCCCTTCCCGGCGTGCTTGAAGCCCATGGTGTTTGGTGCCCGGGCGCCGCTCAGGACTGCCTGGCCGGCCAGCCACTAAAGCGGCTGACCGGCAGGAAGGCAGGCACCGACCCAGGCTGTCCCATTTTGCCAGGTATTTGGAAATGTTGATGTTTCATTCCAGCGCAGAACAAAATGAAATGTTGACAACCTGGAATTTCCCACAAAACAGACATTTCCTTTTCCAGCCAGCTCTAACGTACACACACACACACACACACATTTGCAGAATTATTAACTGCTATATAATGACACCAGACTATATGCCCACTTCCACCGTGTGGTATGGAGGGAATCCAGCCCTCAAAAGTCCTGTGTTAGAGCAGCCACCAGAGAGCCACGGAGCCTGGAAAGCGGTTAGGTGGCGTAACTCCTTCTTCACGGAGCAAGCCGGAGCTTTGTGCAATGTCACGGTGTGAAGCATCTGCTGCGGAGGAAGGAGAGCACTGCCGTGACTGAGGAGCCTACAGAGAGTGGCTCGACACAGCGCAGTCTGTTACTTACAGAACAAGGTACAGGAAAGACATCACTGTTTGGATCAGCAGTGACTCTTTCTCCATTCCCTGCGAGTCCCTTTTCTTCCCTTTTTTTTTTTTTACAGGAGCAGTTGCAAAGTGCCAAAAGCTATCGGAAAGTCTGCATTACATCAGGCAAGCTAAGTGTACTGACCCTCTGAGCTAGCCCACAGGGAAGAACAACAGGAGGGAGATTGCAGAGGAAGATAGGACTACTTAAGTAGCAATTCATTGTGAACCACTTTTCTAAGCTGTTGATAGAAGCATTAAGTGTGAGAGAGGAAGGGGACTTATCTTCTTGCCCAAGCAGAACCCTAATGACTCCATAATGACTGCTAAATAATGTTGCCAATAATCTCCATTTAATTATACGGCTCTAGTATGTCCTAAAAAGGAAAGAGAACACAAAAGGCATCTGCAGTGCTAACATACCCAGTAGTCCCTTAGCCTAGTTCTGTAAAATGCATATAGATACGAAGCACTTCCCATCCTTCATCTCATCCGAAAAATTTACTCCTGTGAAATAAATTTGCTCAGCTCTTGACGCAGCCATCAGTATATGCCGTGTCTGTTGTAGCTTGTGAGCATCAAGGCAGGCTCTCCTCAAGACAGAAATATATGTGATTTCACAGATCTACTTTGGAAGGCTCTTCAGAAGCGTTTTATCTTCGACCAGAGAGGACTACAAAAGCAGGGTGTTTAATGAACACAGCACCACTTGATGTGAAAGTTTGAGGAGTATTTTTCAGACAGATGCCTATTGTAAGAGCTGGTGACTTACACAATGGGCTTTTTAAAAGCCTGAAAATATGAATTCCCTCTTTATCATTATTAATTTTTTTACAGATGCTGAAAGTCTGAAAATAGGGCGGTCTTTGAAATAACAGCTTAATAGTACACTATGCGTGCAACAGGCTATGGAGAGTACTTTATTTAAGCACAAAAATCCATTTTTGGCTTAATATTCCAAAGCTTTCCTAATGCTCATTTCACTGAAATACTTCTTCAGGCACAGCCCAGATTCTGGCCAATACAAACACTGGTTTCATCTGGAATATTCAGCAAGCTAACTGATAAAAAACATGGCATTATAGGTGAAGGGTCTGTCATTTGACTTCCACCACCAGCTCAGGAGACTTATTGTTATTATAAATAATACAAATTAGGGAAACACAAAGAACCAGATTTCCACTTACTGTGTGGAGAGAGAGCCAAATTCTGGATTTGGGGATTAAATTATGATGTGCAA
>NW_008825306.1:540613-585350 GCF_000699105.1 Pygoscelis adeliae
TGATGAAAAGATAGTGTGATTTCAACCACCTGCTAGTGCATGTCTAATTTTAGCCACGTGTATTAAATATGCTGCCTTCAAAGCTGACATCTGATGAACTTTGCTGGTTGTTTTTGGTAAATTTGCAGTCCATCACCTGTCCTACCCCTCATTTACACGTATAGAGCAGAAGTAGAAGTGTAGGTGTGAAAATTCACAAACCAGAGTATTACCTTAAATTAGATGGGAATTGTATTATTAAGGGAAGGAGGGGTTATGCTAAGTAGCAGTTGAAAAACTGCCCTGTGTTAGCATCTTATAAACCTGATGGTAAGCACTGATTCCAAAATGGGGAGAGATGCAGAATGCCAGTGCAGGGAGCAGACCTGTCAGCGGGAGCTACCTCTCCTGTGCCTCCAGGGCCACGGCTAATCGCCACCCCCCTCGGAAGGGTATGACGACAGTGCCGGACACTGCACCTGGGTACAATACAAAACCAATAGCTGTACAGAAGCACTAGTAAAGGAGGCACAGTCACATCTACTCATCTCATTGCAAATATCACAGAAATCTGATGGCAAGCTCATGCAGCGTGGAGCCAGCCTCCCCGGTTCTCCGAGCGAGGTCCCCTGGAAAAGGGCAGGCAGGGAGGGGGCAGGAGGCAGGCTCCTTCCCAGCACCCAGCGGCTTCCTTTCTTCCCCTGTGCAATGGAGACAGAGAAGAAAAACAAAAGCGAGCAGAAGGAGATGCCAAGAGAAGAAGCCGACTTTGGTGCAGAATACAAGTCTCAAAAGGTGATGAGAAATGAGGAAAGGCTCTGTATTCCTCCAGTGGAAGATATTAGAGCACGTACACAGTCTGAAATGCCCTTATTAGACAAACAGCAGCCATTTCTCTTTTCCTAACCTCATTTTTTCCCATTAAAAAATAAAATAAAATTGGCCAGTTGATGTGATTCAGCTCCTGAACTGACTTTTCTAGAGGTAACGCTTCCTGTCTGAGGTACTGTTTCTGGCTGGCTGGATTTCCTGGCTGAGATTTTCAAAGTCACCTAGGGAACCTGCGTGTTCACACATATACCATGAATTTAAACAGGAACTGTCATCTGAACCCCATGAGCAGATGTGAAATATTCTTTTTTATCCCTCTCTTTTCACATACTCTTTATTTGCTGCATCTTTTGTCATTTTCTTTGCCGTTTTGTTCTTTCTTCTCACAGTTTCTCTTTCCACTAAGACTCCTCACATTTCACTCCCTACTGATATTCTCTCTCTCTCCTTTTCTCCTGTAGCTACCAGCTTCTTCTGTGTCTTTGACTTTCCTTTGTCTCCAGATGCTCTCTCTCCCCCCGCTGTCACTCCTTTGTATCATCAGTCTGCCCTGTCTGACCCGTTGCCCCATATATAAAAGGTGAACCAGCTCTCCTGTTCCCAATACGACCTATAAAGTGGGAATTCATTGCAATGTTCCCTTCCTAGCAGTGAGGCTGTATAGATCACCCAAGCTCCATGCAAGAACATCAACACAACTGCAGAAACACCCTCTGCAATATTCTGTGGGATGGTGGGGCAGGGAGGGAGAGAGACTGGGTGAAGAGGAATTGGCGGACGTCTGCTTTTCTTGGTTACGAATCACTATCTATATAATGTTCAAATGGCTTTGAACACCAATACATGCACCAGGTTGTCCCACTATGTCCCAGATTTTCCACTGGCATCTCTAGTGTGCTGCAAAGGCAAACTCGTGCCTTTGCTTTGCAGATTCAGACACCTGCCTGACCGTGAATTCCCAGAACTGCTCTTTATGCCTCCCTATATATACAAATGTCGGCATTTGTACCCACTCTGTATCACTGATTTAGAGCGTCCTCTCCTGTATCCAGATTGTTTGTGTGGTAAAATGGGAAGGTACAAACAGCCCCTGTGCCAACTGGGCTTCGACTGTTCTCAGGAATGCAGCTGTGTCTTTAATCCTGTTCCTAGTCTGGAACACAAGCATACTGAAAATAATGAAAATCAAGTAGCTGAATGCACTTTTGCTTCATTATTCAGAAGAAAACCATGCACTGATGTGGAGCCATGCAACATGTGATTATGCATTTGGCTCCACAGGCACAAAACCCCATCACTAAATTAAAAAATGTCTAAAAAATTATAATCATAGATTAAATTTTTTATGAAAAAAGAGGCAATTAATGTGTCTTACTATATACCTGAGCGATTCAATATTGTAATTGTACATTTTAGCCTAACACCCAAACCACTGCACAGCTTCTTACTTTAAAATATTTAGGTCCTTTGAGGTCAGGGCTTCTTTTGCGGTACTTAGTTACAAAAAGCTGTTAGAGTCTGCCAATTCTACAGTACAAAATTTATAGCAACGGGTCAAAAGATAGTTCCTAGAGGAATTCAGCAGCCCTTTGTAGTAAATCAGCAGTCATGTCTTTGATAAATGTCTCCCGAGTCTAGCAGTAACTGTTCCTTGGTGCTGAAAGATGAAACAGTGGACTCGTACAAGGCATGTAGTTTAGTGAAAGTCACACGGCAACAAGGAACTGGTAAGTAACTTCTAAGGAAGTTACGGTTAACCCAGTGCTCATGAACCCTGAACTTAACAGCTCTGGAAAACAAGATGGAAGCCTACCTGGGCGGGTGAATTTGGGTGCGCTGCTCAGGTATAAAATGTGCAGCACCTTGGAGGATAAGAAGACAATTGCTCTAACCCAAATGAGGGATATAAAACTTTTTCAGGCGGCTAAAACCCTCCCCAGACCTTCCGATTTTGATGGCGTCACAAACTTCTGCGTTCATCCTGTTACTTGATAATTCTGTTAAAACGCAGGTCCTACAAGCAAAGAGCAGGGGTTCCTCCAGGCTCCATTTTAATGCTCCAGAGGCCGGTCCTGCAGCTGCAACCGATATCAGCAACCTCCGCTTATAGGACCAGTGTTCACACAAAGCTCTTTTTTGCCTTTCATGGCCAGATCTGCTCTACTGATCAGCTGCACTCAAGCCAGTGAGAATATTTTTCACGGCCGTAAGCAGGCTCATGAAGAGATGCTGCGGATTAAAGAGGCACAGAAGGGCCACTGGCTGGCTTGGGAGGATGAGGGTGAGGTTTCTGGGTCAGTTTTCACCCAGCAGAAGCAGTGCTCCCCTGGAAGGTGTCGTAGCAGCCCAGCATTTCAACACCACGAGAGCGTAGGCAGCGCTGGAAGCCACCGCAGCCTGTTTGCAGCCTGTCAGTGCCTCATCATTTTAACCTCAGAGAGGGCCAAAGCTGATTAAGTCACACGTTTTCCCGGGTAGTCGGGGCTCTGGTACCCTCAGCCCTTGGGCAGGGTAAGGTTTTGAATGACCGAAGTTCATTGTCGCTGCAGTCGTTCATGAGTTTCTACCACTAGAATAGTATAGCAGAGGATGCCGGCGGCTGAGGCAGAAGGAAAATGAATAGGTCATATAATTCTTCTGGCTGAGATTTATGGGCCCATCTCATCAAGACTAAATTGGTGGTGTAGACTCAAATGAAAACTAGGTGTGAGGAGCAGCTTAATTTGACAGCACAAAAATTTGTCCCCTGCTGGCAAACAAATCTCTTTACTTTTTCTATTAAAAAAAGTTCAGTCTAGTTAAAAACCTGGATTAACTCCCATCCAAGCCATCAGAAAAGTCAGTCCAGTTAAAAAACTGGATTAACTCCCATCCAAGCGATCGGATCATCATTCAGGTACTGGAATCTTGCTAGGAAAAATATTATTTCATATTATTTTCTTCCCAACTCAGTATCTGGCCTCTTTCCACCAGGAGAGGGAAGGCCTCCCTCTGAGAGGAATGGCACCAAGCCCTCAGCGACTTTTTTTGCACTTTTTTTGAGGATTGCTTATTGTAATTCCTTTTTTGGTGACATTTCATGTATATTATCTCAGGAGCAAATGCCTATATAGACTGGTTCATTAAGGATTTTCTGAAAATGCCCTGGATTTCTGGTAATAGTCTTCTGCACCTACTAACGAGGGAGATGTGCCTTTACAATAGGAAACAGAGCGCATGACTATTTCTGAAACTATTTCATTAACTATGCCCTTATAGCTGAGCCAAAATTACTTACATACAAGCACTGGATTCTGAATAAAAGTGACTGTATTCAGGGCTAGGCATATACACAAGGAAGTTCCTCCAGAATAATAAAGTATACCGGAAGAGATATAGAGGAATCATTATTTCTGGAGCAGCAACATTTAAAAGTTCCCTCTGTGGATTCACACTTAATACACATGATACAGGAGGAAGCTATTTTGTGGTCTGGAGAAAGACAAGTTTCAAAACACAATAAAGTGCAGGACTAATGAGCCACTGAGATCTGCAGTGTCTCTTGCCTCTTCATATCTACCATATATTACTAAATTCAATAAAATAAAACTTCACACATGGGGACCAATGAATAAAGACATAAAATGCATCATTATGGCATACTCTAAGGCCATTTTAAAGGTTTTTTTGTTGATGTGAAATAATAACAAGGCTACCTAGGACCATAACTAGACTGTATGGATAAACATAATACAGATGAATCTAAGGTTTATAGGGAAGAGATCTCATGGTCTCTACTTTGCTGACACTTGTGAGAAAGAGACCTGGTTATTAGTGTAATTCTAGATTCCCGCTCCGATGAGGATGTTCTCAAGTCTGCTGTTCCAGTGAATTCTAGACTACTAAAATTTTATCCCTCCCCCCCAACTCCTATAAAAGCCTAGGAGCTCTGGGTCTCTTTAGATCCCAGATGAAATGCTGAAGCCCAGCATTTCCCCTCCCTCCCTTCTGTACCCCATTTCCAGGGACATGCACGGCCTGCACCATCCTATTTTGCCCCAAGGGCCTCCAGCACACTCAGCCAGCTATGCTCAATGGTGTGGAGGAATCGGACTGGGTTCCTTTCAAAAATCCTCGCCTATTATCTGAGTGAAGTTTCCTTGAATACAGTAGTCCTTAGTATCCTCCTTACATATCTGCACGGGGATATTGGACAATTTAACCCCAAATAGGAAAGGTGAAACAGAATAAAAATTTATTTCAGCATCTACAAAGCATAAACTAGTAAGGACTCAGATCTCTTGGTTTATGGTGCCACCACGCTATCTCAGAGCAATACAGCCTGCTTACATGAACATTCACTGCAGTCTGGTGTTACTAAATCTTCCCTGTCAAGCAATTATTTCTACTTGCCAGGCTTCTAACACACACCCATACTAAAACCTAGGTCCCCATCAAAACCAAACATGCTTTAAAAACCTAACTTAAATCATCAGCAAGTGCATCTTTATGCATGTCCTAGTAAGGCAGCTGCGCTTTTCTGCTTAACCCAGTTGACAAAAGCTGCATGAGACAGTGTTCCCAGTCAAAGATGCTTGGCTGTGGATACATTTCCAGAAGAGCAAATTAATCCACACTTTGTGCACCTTTAGAGCCTTTTTGGTTAATATTTTATCAGGGAAAAAAAGAAAAAGACCCCACAGAACAAATATGCACAAGGTACACCACTGTATAAACTGGAAACTAAGAACAAAAGTTTCACAAAGACCTTTATGAACCTTACTATGCCTACCTGATTAACCGCTGTAGTACTCTGATGTTATTGTGCTTGGGGATACCAAAAAAAGAAACTCTCAAGTAGATTAGGTGTCTAGTTCAGTATTTTGGGGGACGAATGGTTAAATGTATGTTGTAGCAGGTTCCGCCCGTGTTTATGCCCGTAACATCTTATTTATGCCTGTGGCCAGATACGTAGGTAGGCGCATATCCAGCCTCTTCTACAGTATGGAAGGATCTACAAGCTTGGCCGTGTTTTAACTTCCGTGTTTGAAAATTGAAGTGTTTGGTAGCTGAATTTCAACCATCTGAGCCTTGAAACCCACAGGGAGGCAGCTCTAAAAAGGAAACCAAAAGGGAGGCCCTTTCCCCACCTCCTTCCCTGCAGTGCTCCTTGAGCTGGCTGGAGCAGCACAAGGCTTGCCTCCCGTCTGGGCTATAGCTTACGTAAATGCATTTCTAACTTTCATAAAGCTGATCTCAGACAGCGTGAAAGAATAGATGGGCAAATGAGGGATATAAAGTCAATGGGTGCTTGAAATCCACAGTTTCAGAAGGTTGTTTCAGGTGCTCCTATTCCTCCCTTCTTGCCCCTCACTCCCTCCCCTTCCAATTTCCGTGGCTTTGCAACCACATTTGTCTCCCTTTTAACATACCTTTCTCTCCCCTGCTGCTGTGCGAAAGATTCCCACAAACCACAAGATAAACTAATTTAGGGCCACATTTTCTGGAGTGCTGAGTTCCCATTTAGGTCCCCAAATACCTGCCAGGTTTTCAGTAGTTTGGGCTGTTGGGTATTGAATATTTTTGCAAAATCTAACATATATTTACATGTTTAACTGGGATATCTTTCAAGATTCTGGTTGTAGTCTGGGGTCCTGGGATCCCTTGACTAAAACTGATGACACACTTTAACATACCTTTCTCTCCCCTGCTGCTGTGCGAAAGATTCCCACAAACCACAAGATAAACTAATTTAGGGCCACATTTTCTGGAGTGCTGAGTTCCCATTTAGGTCCCCAAATACCTGCCAGGTTTTCAGTAGTTTGGGCTGTTGGGTATTGCATATTTTTGCAAAATCTAACATTTATTTACATGTTTAACTGGGATATGAGGTCTTTCAAGATTCTGGTTGTAGTCTGGGGTCCTGGGATCCCTTGACTAAAACTGATGACACACAAGGATTAGGAGAAGCAACTACATGCAAATTGCTAACAAAGCAGTAGCCTAGTTTGTGCAGACAAAAATGGTTTTCTTCTCTTCTGGAGCCTTACATTCATAACCTACTTTTAAGTTATTTACAGCAGAAATCAGCCAGAATGAACTACAGAAATAAGTCAGAGTGGACCAGGCAGAGAAGGGATTATTGACTCTACCTTGTTAGCAGCTCTACATTTTTTAATGAACTGCACTTTGGTATAATGGTTTTGCTGCAATAGTTCATCTCCACTACTTTCAAAGTGTCTCACTAGAATATTTTCTTCATGCAGAATGCTAAGATAGGAGGATAATAGCTTTCTGCAGCATTGCCTTTTGAATTGATGTATGCCATGACAGCCATCCCAACTCTCACGCTCAGAAACATCTCAGGTCTCCCAAAATCGTGAGATTTTAAAAACACTTAGTCACCATTGACTCCTTACTATTTGTCTCCTGCCTTTGAAGTCCATTTGAGGTCACATTATCAAATACCTGCCCACTTGTAAGGCTAGAAATGTGGCCTTACAAAAAAGAAATCTGGGATTCCCAGATAATCATTTGAGTACAGGAACTAAGCATTTACTTGTGGGACTCATGATAAAATCCTGGGAGCTGGCAACATTAACAGTGTGATTGTTACTGCAATTAACGAGAGTTTCAGGAACACTCGTAGGAGGTAATAGTTCCTCTGTGTGCAAAACATTTCTTCCCATAACACTCTTATAGAGCTTAGCTTTGTATGTAGCTGCCAACATGAATTAGTCAAGAACAATTCATGTCAAACGATCCTTATTTCCCACTCTAGTAAGGCAAGAGATTTTGTGGGCAGAAGAGCAGCGTAAGATGCTGCTTTCTCAACTTCAGAAAGGTTTTTTTTTATGTTGCCTCAGGTGACATTACCATAAGCAAATTAGGGAAACAAAGTAATATTTGATCCAAGACAGATGCCTATACAATTCAAAACTATTGTATAGAATTCGCTGAAAAAACATACTTAAAATAAATGAGCAATGGCTCATTGTCACACTACAAGGCTGTATAATGTGGCATTTCCTAGGCATCCCTCCTGGGCCTGTTTAATATTTTCATTAATAAAATCGCTTCTTACATTTTCAAGCAATGGGAAAGCTTAGAGGGGCTGCAGGCACACTGAAGAAGACTAGGCTTCAGAATGACAGAGGAAGCGGTCAAATGGTCTGAAAATACAGTAGCAGGATGCAATCCTAAAAAAAAAAAAAGGAGTAGGATGCAATTTAATATGCACAATGGCAGGGCTCTAAACAGTCAGGAATAACCATTTGCACAAATTCAGAACAGGGAACGATCACCTCTGCAGAAAAGGTTTCGGGGTTAAAAGCGGTTTACAAACTAGCTATGATACCATGCAGTTGGAAATTTAAAAAAAAAAAGGGGGGAGGGAAACATCATATTGCATTGTATAAACACTTTTGTTGGAAACAAATAACAAACCTTCTTCTCTGACTAGTGCTGCCAAAACTGTAAATGAATCTGATCCAAGTTTTAGGCACTGGATTTCAAGGAAGACATAAACCCGTAGAAAGACAGAACTGAAGAGAAATTATAGTAGTCTTCAAATATATACAAGGTAGCACAAGAAAGAACAGTCTCACAACAACTAGGACAGAAAAAAATAATGAATCTAAGTAACAACAGTGTAGATTTAGGTTTGTCTTTAGCTTTAGGACAATTTCCAATAAAGATAAACAACTTTTATAAGAGCAATAATTAAACAACCTAATGAAAGAAATTACATAATTAACTATAAAATAAAATAGTCTCATTTTGTTGTGTACCATTCTTGCTGAACGTAAGTTTGTGTCACATCACATGCAAACTACTCCAGGAAGCTACTTGTAGTGCAGTTAAACAAAGTTTGCAACTAAAAAATGATGCAGAGGTACAAGTTAGGGAGTAGGTGTATTTTAGTGTTTGTTTATAATGTGCCAAAAAAGCTAAGAATACCTAGATCATTCTGTTGCCAACTATTCGTTTTCAGTTATTGTTTCAGGTTTTCTCTATTATGCACTGACTGACATTAGCTGAGTGGTTATTTGTGGAACTGGAATCAGAGACATAAATAACTAAACTAGTGTAGGCCAGTCGATAGGGAGAATTTAATTTTAGCTATTCTGCTAGATAATTTTACGTTGTTTGGTTTTTTCAATATCTTTCAGCCTATCAATTGGAGGATCTGGAAAACTGAGAAGAAATTCAACTGAGCCCAATTAAGTTTTCCAGAAAAACACTCACAGATCAAGCTGGATATTATTCACATTTTCTTAGATAACCAACAAAGAAACAAATGTTGAATAAATGAATAAATCAGGTCTTTTATAAAAGTAAAATGTGCACAGTCCTCTTTCTCCATTTTGCATATCACCTTTAGGTGTATGGTGGCTATGGTTTCGACTAAACACATTGAGGAGCTGAACAGGTTGCAGAAAGATGGGAATCTCACTGAACTTGTTATTAGCGTGCCCTGCTTTTGAGAAATCTAAAAATTTGACAAGGAAATTAAGAAGTTAATTGAATCTGCTTATTGTAACAATAGCCAAAGGCAAAGAAGATGTACTGATGTTAGATAATAACATTTCATTTCTTTCCTGTCCTGAAAGGTGATATGTGTTAGAACTAATGCCCCTTGGCACAAGAGTTTGCTGGAATGTAGTGGTTTAGCATGGATCAGTGATCTTAAAGCTTTCCAAAGTGGGTGCAAATGTCAGTCCACTGAGTAATGAGCACCAGGGAGGATTGTGCCCTACAGGATCTGTCTAAATAAATACGAAACTCCTAGCTGTCAGTCTGAAAATAGGGTCAAAGGCTATTTTTTTTTCATCTGACGACTGCTTGTTTGTCAAGCATACAAAACAATACATAAAAAATAAGGAAATGAGGAAATACCGACGGGCATATGGCAGAGCTTTATGAGATTGATCAGTGTGTAGGACTGTTCCCAAACAGTCATGTGAAAGTCATGAAAATTACGTTCTTTCTTTCCCAGAAAGAAAACATTTTGTTACTGCATTGTGGATATGCATTTGCACCAGTATTTGGACTAAGCGTTTTCAAAGAAACATTTTGGGAGGATTTGAGAAGTGCAGTCTGTGTAACAGAATGACTGCTCATTTCTCATGAATAGTGGATTACTCTATGACAAAGTGTTTTGGTTTTTTTTTATCTTGTGATTTACAGAGCCATAGAAGTCCATGCACTACTTCTACTCTGTCAGTCTGTGAGAGGTGACAAAAAAAGCAAGAAGAAATTATCCACAGGCTTAAATGCGGAGTGCCATACCTTCACTAGACAAATGCTAGAGGGCCAGAAGCTGAAAATATTTGAAAACCACTGAACTAAACAGTAATCAAATAGTTTGCAAAAAACACAGAGGTTGAGATGTACTCTCCGAGGAACCAGTCCATCTCCTACTACCTTCAATGTGAGCTTGGATGGCTCCCTGGTTCAAAGCCCATTGGAGTCAATGTGAGTCATTCAGAGATTTCAATGGACCTGGCTGTACTTGAATAACAAAGTCATTTTATAAAATATAAATTTGTTTGCAAGTAATTCATGTACAGGAGAGGAACTAAATTAATCAAATAAATATTTTGCCGTAAATAACTTGCCCTAAATCCAGTGCTTACCTAATTTCCCTCAAAACTTCTGTATAATATCTGCAAACCTACACTATAAACTAAATGGAGTAAAACTGAATTCCAGCATTCCATGGAGTTCTTTTTGAAGGTTTTATATGCTACATATACACTATATTCATATTTAAAACAGCTGCTTAACATATGAGGATTTTACTACTTAGTTTACTTCTACCATTTTTCCGTTAATAAATTCACTGTATATACAAACTTACGAACAGACTAAAACAGGCTCAAATGTTCTAAATACACAGTCAGTTCATTAAGAAATGATAATAAAGAAAAAGTACATTTTTTCTATTCATGCTAGCCGAAAAAATACAAGAGAAACAGACTAATACCATCCAATCTCACAGACCACAGGAATAAAAACATGTAAGCCTTCACCTAGCAAAAAAAAAATCCCATGTTTTAAAAAAGCTTAAAGAAAATTCCAGAAGAAAATAATTGGAGACACATCTTTTCCTAGATCTGGTCTTGCTCTGTTCTCAGTGTCAGGTAATGCAGGTGTATTTCCTAAAACAAAAGCACAGCCTAAGATTTTCAAATGTACCTAGGGATCACCGTGGCTCTACGGACACCAGCTGCACGATGTCTCCGTTCAAACATAGAAAACCAAAGGCACCAAAAGCTACTACTCTTTTAAGAAACTCCGGGTCATAAAAATGGCTGCTTTCAGATGCATTGTTAATAGCAAGCCTAACAACCAAACTTCATACAGCTCAGAGAGCCCGCGAGCCTTCGCTGCCAGCACTGACATACTCACCCTTTCTACTTAGACTCAATGGCAAGCTGTGCTGCAGGTCTGCTCCGGGTGGAGATGACAAACAGATGAGTTCCCACACTTGTATGCACTTGGGTTCTTTCGGCAATTTTAGATGAATTCAGAGGTCACTGGAAAGTGAACCCTGACAGGACGGAATGCTTAAATTACAAGGAAAAAAGCAAACAAACTTGACCCCCACTCTTCGTGATGGCTCTGACAATTGTGAAATGAAAAAAAAAAGGGGGGAAATTACTGAAGGTTTGATAGGAAAAAGCATCTCGTTGTGAAATATAATATTATATCCCTCTGTGAAACAGCGAGATTAAAATCCACTGTATCTTTCGGTTTTCCTAATTCTCTCCTCCCCTTAAAAATTCATGGACTCGGGACAAGCGTGGTGCACACTATGCATTCCAATTGCTTTTGAAAGGAGCGTTTTGCTAGTGGAAAATGTGCTGTCTCTTTGATTGCAAATGTAGTTGATTGTGAGGAGAATGAAAGGATGACCTATGACATGACCTGCTAGCGCAATAAGGTCATTTTTCCCCCCCCTCCTCACACAAAAGATAAGAGGCTGACTGCTTACAAAGTGTTCTGGCAAATGGACAAATTAGGACTGCCTGGACTCCCGCTCCGGTCAGGCAAGTTATTCTAAGTGAAGATAAGTGAAAGTTTGAAATGTTTTGAGCAGGAGGCAGACTGCGAGCTTTCATTCCTTCCCCAAATGGATGGGTTGTGAAGGAAGAGAGCTGTGCGAAAATGGCTTGCCCAGGAGTTTCAGGTTTCAGACTTGAAGTTTCTGCAGCTGAGTGGTAGAGGGGAGGAGGACAGGATGGCCGTGCGGGTGCGATGTCAGACGGCACCGACTCAGGACAGCTAGCCTCAGCTGACTCCCAGCTTGACCATTTGTTTTCTGCGAGGCACCACACAAGAATAGACAGGCAGGAAAAATCCTCCTCTGAGATGCTGAGGCACAAGCCAGATCCTGGGTAAAATTCACACAGCTACGTTACCGTAGCATTGTATTCGAATAACACCTGCCCGTTTAGGACAGCTCTGGCATCATGAAAATGCAACTTTGTGGCTTTCAGATCCAAACTTGCATCGGCCAGCCAGGTCAGCGCATGGGCAAGTTTCTGTCCGTGTGTGCCCACACGTATGAACATACTCTTGATCTACTCTCAGACCAACATTTCAAGCTCTGCATGAGTCAGGGAAAATATTTTTGTACCTTGGTGATGTGTTATGAGATAAAATTATCTGTGAGTGAGACGTGTTCAGATAGGACTTTGCTGTTCATTTATACACCTAGCTAGAAAACTGAGATGCTTTTTAGCAAAACTAGGGTCAGGTTTCAACTGAGCCCTCAGTGAGGCTATGGTTTGAGTGAAAGTTCCCTGGTTCCTACAAATAGACAGCCTAAAGCTCAATCATTTTAGCACAGAATTGCTTTGAGATTTGGGGTTTGAATCCTAACCCTCAGTGCAGAATTCCTGAGTATGAATTCATTCAAACCAAAGCCAAAACAAAGGTTTTCATGAAACCCAGGAAGCCTGAAACACCAACTTTCTTAGTAGTGCTACAAAGCAAGCTCCAGAAAACCACAGAAAAGCATAAACACGGCAAAAAAATTAAACAGATGGAAAATGTCATTTTCTGGAAATGCTTATTTCTTCCTACAAAACTGGCAGGTTCTCTAATTTCTGTTTGATCTGCTTCGGAAATATACAGTTTCAGTAAAGTTCCACCTAAAGTTTACCCAGCACACACCTGGTACCAGCTGCAAATCAAGGAACTATCCCATCGAAAGCAGAATCTTAATCACCCGCCATAGGGTGACAGGCCAGATAGAGGTTTTCAACACATTCATGGAAAGCTATCAAATGTGGTGCCATGTGATTTCACATCACAAATATTTTTTTGATGGAAATGGAATATTCTTGGGAATTTCTGGAGAACTTGCAAAATGAGACATGTATCCCAGCATGGCCCTGATGAACCAGATTTGCACCATCTGACAGAATGTCGCTGTCAATTTATTTGGGCTCTGGTCCAGAGGAATCATCAAGCAAGTATTCAACTCGAAGCATGGCAGCAATCTTGTCCAAGGATTCATTTGTTTTAAATGAAGAACTTTCTTCAGCGCTTCACAGAGGCTGGAGCTACTTTAAGAGATGAGAGAGAGGTAAACCTGAAGCTCACTCTTGCATAAAGTACAAGCACAGACCTTTCCCTTTTAGTACTTTTCTCCGTAATCAAAATGAGCATATAAATTAACTTCTTAGCCCTGTCAAAATCAAATATGTGACACGGAATAAGCAACAAGAGTGATTCTGCCCCCCCCGCCCCGCACACAGTTCCCATTCTCTTTTGGTGGAAACTGTGGGAAAATTCAGTCCTGTGTATCTGTCAAGCCAAGTCTTCATCTGTGACCAGAACAATGAAGATAGAGAATCTGGAGATCATTTCCCTAAACGCTGTCTTGGACATGCTGATATTATCATGATGCTGTTGAGCATCCATACCTCCTATGTCATGATTATATCGCTAAAATATGTGGGCATATCTGCAGAGTGATTCACTATTAGGTTAAAATGAGTAAAGTCAAATAGGAACTTTTATTGCCCCTTGTTTCAGAATATAACAGAAAATACTTGACATCTGGTCTCTTTTAATGGCATCTGGAGTTGTGTCTAAGCAGACACTGCAAATTCAGTTTCTTCAATTGCGTTTGAATTTCAGTATGAGTTATTTTAGCAGAGACACAATCTCTTCATTTTAGAGCTAGTTAAACTTGCAAAGCAAGAAGAAAGACACTCTCTAAAGATCCTTTGGTTAAAATCAGTGCCTGTACATCGTACACCCTTTGATCTCTGGACAACAAAGAGTAACCTCAACTTAGAGGCAGGATGAGAAGCTGAGGAAGTAAAACATTCATTGAAAGGGACCATCAGCTGTCATTCAGCCCCAGAGTGGGACGCTTCCTGCTACCTTTTTGGATTGCTTTTTGATTTCCAGCTTGCTTTCATTTTTCTTTCAGGGGGAAAAAAACTTACCAGCAGCTTCTGACACGTTTCAGATGAGCCATTCCACCATTCTACAGCCTCCACTCAGCATTATCTTTCAACCTCCAGCAATCATTTGGAGAGCCTCCTACTGCTGGTGTGGTACTGCTCCTGACAGACACAGAATAACATGTTCGGGCTCACTGGCAAAGAGACCGTACAGGTTCAATAGATCTCATGGCTGGTGCATGGACATGGGCTTGTAGTCTCAAATACTTGTGCTGTCTTCAGTGCAACTAGTTACATGAATTATGTGAATAAAAATTCACAGAGCCTGACTCATGAGGAATATTCAAGGCATTTTGGTAGTTAATTCCAGCTCTGCAGGGACCGAGTCATAGCTCAGCAATCAGCAATTAGTTTGGATACAGTATCAAATTCATAAAACTACTATGTTTTGGCCACTAGAAGGGACACAGATCTACGGAGTTACCACCAGTCAGCTGCAGTGCAGCATCAATGCTCTCAGACTGATGGAGTTGGAGGCAGAAAGACTAGGATTAAAACTCACTGACTTTTAATCTACGTTACATCAGTTTACAACTAGGACAGACTTAAGACAGATATGGCCAGTAACCAACAGTTACTGCAGCTCTGCTGCCAGGCAGTAACTTAATAAGTTGCTATAACTCAGCTGTCTGTCTGAACCCTAGCACATTCGGTTAATGAATACTTGTTAATTTTTTTTAACCATGCTGAGATTTCTATTAGAAGCATGCAATTTGGGTTTTTGAACACGGCTGCTGGGCTTTGGAAAAAGAGGAGGAAGTTATTTAACTTTTTCTCACGCACTGAGAAAAATCAGGGTTTGGAGTTTCTTCTTGTTTTCCTGATTACTATCAAATGGCTCCCACACTCACTTTCCAGAAGGCACTTATCCTCAGCTCATTGCAGATACTGTTGCTATTTAGCAAGGAAAACAACGAGTTCCAGGAGCACCTTGACTCTGTGTTCTAGCTGCCCAAATATTGCTAACCTACCAAGTGCAAAATAAGGGTTTTAGAACATTTAATATGTGGTGACAGAACTGAATATTTGCAAGTATATCAGTGCATTGCAGGAACATCAACAGCAATAGGATAAGCTGTATCTCTACTCATTGGGCCAAATTCTGCTGCCTGTTTTCAATGCAGTTATCCCAGCGAAATCAGCTGAGTGACTCCAGATTTATATTCATGTATTGGAAAGTAGAATCTGACTCACCATATGGAATCCATTTGGAAAGAAGTCTAGTTGTGAGTTTTATCTACGGCTTATTGAATTGTTCATTTTTCTTATTTCTATTTTTCTTGGTTTCGTTGCAGGTTGATAAGCAATCTGAATGCCTGCTGAGGACTAAAGTTATTATTAAACATCTGAAAGTAAAGGTACCTAGAGAAATAGATGGGCTATCCTATTTCCAAAACACCATCCAAGTTTCTTTTTGTTGTTACCACACAGAACTCTGACCCAAATCATCACCAGCCCGAAGGGAAAGCGGGAGAGTATAAATAAGTTATAAAAGAGTATTTACCTCTTGAATAACCTATTCAGGACCTGCTGTATGTTTATACAATCACGGTTGTTGCAGAATGGGAGGAATTCTGCTCCTCGGGCTGAATACTCCGCAGCCCTCAAACAATGGGCTCAGCGGCTCCCGAGCGCTGCAGCCCCTCCTCCCAGGGGGTTTCCGCACGTCTGGATTTCTACCACAGCTACAGCGCCAGGTTCACCACAAGACCCCATGCCCACCACACAGGTTACAATAGGCACGACAGGGTGGCAAACCAGTGTGGCTCCCGTCTTACCGAGGATGCTTTCAAGCATCCAAAGAGAAATCTTCTGACACTAAATGTCAGCTGGATTGCCTGATGAGGAATGTCTTTTCTGTGGCTCTCCGCTTTGACAGCTTTGGAAACGGAGAACAAAACAAAGACCTATGAAATTCTGTCCAAATCAATGGGCATGAGATTTGTGCTGCCTATTCCAGTGGAAGGCCTGGGATGGAGCTCATGGCAGCATTTGAGCCCTAACTGTGTTTTTTTCCAGAGAAAAGAGAGAGTATGCGTGTCTGGAAAATCATTTTGAACCCGTGCACTTAAGATACAATTAAACATTTATAGAATCATAGAATAGTTTGGGTTGGAAGGGACCTCTAAAGGTCATCTAGTCCAACCCCCCTGCCGTGGGCAGGGACATCTTCAACTAGATCAGGTTTCATTAATTCCTTCTTAAAAAACACAGATGTAATATTTTAATTTGAAAGGTGGAACTGATCCTAAAACCTAATGTTATTTTGAGGTATAATCTTCAGTTATGTGGGTTTTTTGTATGAAATAAAGGAACAGATGAAGTCAGTAATACAAACAATTGGCCAATAACTAAATGTTCAATAATGTTATATTTGGCGAGTGCTGTCTTAGGGTTTCCTATACCTGTTATCATTCAATGAAAGCAAAATAATCTTCCTTACACAAGTAACCAAGAAACATGATAAATAGCAACTACAACAGTTGAACATTTTTTAGCAGTGCAACCTCCTACAAGATTAAAAAGAGAAAAGGCAAGTGAAATTCATGAAATTGCAAAACTTTCCAGAAATTACTTGGAGACGGACAAAGCCAGTCCTATGCCAATATTTAAACATGGTGAATGAGACACGGTAGAAATAAGTCTGAATAACTGGCATTATACTTTACAGATAAAGCAGCAAAGGAAAATTATTTAATTAGTGTCAACTAGTTAAAGGAAAAACCTAAGTCTAATATCCTCTTCTAAAGATAAAGGCAAGAAGCAACAAGTTTGGCTGATAAAAGTAATATCAGTGTAATACAGCAAGATTCATGAAAGCTGTTTTATGTTAATACCCAGTGACATTTTGAATAAGAAATGAGCACTCTGCTAAATTTATACAGCCTTATGAAAGAGCCTGAGGCTGGACAACTGAATAGGTCTCCAAAGAGAAATGAGAAAAGGAAAACCGATTCTTAGTTCTACAGAGTTGAAATAAGCTTGAGCAGTCGTATCCCTGACTGCTTACTTGATGAGAAAGTTGAAGATGACACAGAAAGCAAATACTTAGGAAACCAGGTCACAGATACAGAGTCACGTGGACCGGTGTGTGAAAAAGGCACGGCTACAAATCTGAGTTGCAGTACGGCCAAGAGCAGGACACCCAGCTATGCAAAGTGAACGCTGCCAAGACAGCAGACTACATCTGGCAGGTTGTAGCTCTGGAAATACTTGGGGTCTGGAGGTGTCCCTAATGCTGTGCTACAGCTGAAAAAGTTAATTTATCTGAGGGTTAGGTTAAGAAACACGATACTAATAAATGGGACAAGGAAAGTCACCATACATTTACTTTTGGAACTGGTGTCCAACTCTGTACTGAGTACTGAGGAACCGTGAAGGGTGCAGAAAAGACTTGGAAAAATGAAGCAAAGGATTGAAATTTTTGCCTTATACTGAAAAACTCGGGAACTCAACGGATTCCTGTGTCAAGGAGAATATAAAAGGGTGACTTGCTTGGCAACACCAATGTTGTAATTCTTTGGAGTCGCAAAAGATCAAATTATAAGAAGCTTAACTTTCTGAGCACTGGAGCTAGACAAATTCTGTACAGTGACTGATTAGCCACTAGGACAGCTTAACAAGGTTATAGTGATTCCCATCATAGGCCATTTTAAAACAGGACTAGAATGTTTTCTAAATCAGATGCTTTTTTGGAATGAGAAATAGCTTACGAAAGTCCTATGTCTAAGTTATGCTGGAGGTCAGACTAAATGATCATACTCCCTCCATCTGGTTTTGTAGTCTCCAAGTAGAAGTCTCAGAATAAGCTTCAAAGGAAAGAAGCTGGCCTCCTAACATGTCTAGCTAGCATCTATTTGAAAAGTATTTGGTTCTGATTGACAAAATGAATTCTTCAATGTTAGTCTGCAGCATACTTTTTTTTTTTTAAATCTTACTACTAAATTTTAACAACCAGTCTTTATTAGTTTTGATTGTCTTTAGCAGGAATACTTCACTTGTTAGGAAGAAGCTGTCCTCTGAGCAGCTGGTAAATTAGACAAATTCCCTTATAAAAGAAGTTTAGGACTGAGAGGAAGAGACTTTGTGCAAGATTAGATTAACATAACTATTTACTTCCAAAAGGAAAGACCTAAAGGACAATGCCATAACATGCGTATCAAGTCACTTGTCTCAGTTCCAGAACTAATTACTATTACAAATATTGACTCTGCACATCCTGCCAGCAATCCAACAAGATGTCTCTCACTAAATTTTCTGTTGAATCAGTCCCAGCCTCAGATCTATATGAGCCTGTTCTGCTGATGTTTATACAGACCTCAGGCCAGAGCAAGTGATTAGCTCCGGCTGCTTTGACTGCTTTAGCAACACAGGATATCTATAAGCCGGACCCCATGATGCATTAACTGAGTTTATTGTTTGTCTCATCAGTGAATTTGCTGTAGGTGAAGATGTACAGAGGCCTTTATTTTATACTTATTTTTCCAGCTCTCAGAGTTTTCAAATTTATCATTTCTTAGCACAAATGAAGGGGGGAAATAGTGAATAATGGAGTGATGTTTTTCCTTCTAGCAAGTTTTTTCAGCAGTGCAAGTCATTGCTACAAAGTTTAGCAAAGCAAAATGAAACTATTTTAGAAGATAATTCTGTCAGGGGACCAAACTCTTCTTCCCCACCCTTTGTGACCGAGGTTCCTCTGAAGAAATCAGAAATTTTCTTTCTTTTGGGGAAAAATTGGGGAATTCTTTCATTTATTCTCATTTGGTATGAGTGTCAGGACACTTTTTTAGCCTCTGTTAGTATCTTACATTTCTCCATCTTCTGGATAACACTGGATGAAAACAAAATTATATGACATAAATACACAGACTAAAAATGCAGCCTAAGAATAAAAAATCTCGATCAGCTTTGGCAACACCTCAGCCAAAAAAATTAAAAAAAAAAAACCAGAAAAAATGTCCACAAAAGTCAAAATACTTAATCAGGACATTTCTAAAATCACATGCTTTGGCCTTTCTTCTTAATTTTTTTTTTTTTAATTAAACTGACCTAAATCATCTAGGTAGAGTAAAAGCAAGGAGTTAAGTAGCACCTCAGACAGGGTTTCTACAAGTTAAAATTTTTGGATCTCTTAAAATTTTCTCCATTCCTTTTTCTTCTCATTCCTTTTTTTCATAATGCAGCTATGGAATGGAAAAATCCATTACTCATATGCAAGGCTAGAATTCCTCCACTAAATCAGTGATATTATTCTTTCTAGAATAATTTAAATACTGATTTGATTTCCGCAAAATTGTATGGGGAAGGTTCATGCCTTCAGTTAAGCACACAGTCCTAAAACTGTTGGTGATAATTGCAGTGAAATGTAGGGTGTACTACATGGTGAAAAAGCATCAGGTGCAATTTCTTCTGCAGGACTGAGTTTGCCAGTTTAACTTTGAGTAAACAATTTGTCAGTGTCTAACCCTTGTAGATCTATTTGTCCTGGTACATATTAACTACCATTAAAAATGCTGAGGGTTAAAAAATGGCACATAAGCATGGAGCATATCTAATATTGCATCTGAAGCACTGCTTTTCCTTACTCAACAAAGAGTGCATATTAGACTATGTAAAACTGACTACTTTCAAAGTATGAATCCCCATGCTGTGCTAACTCAGAAGTGTTTAGAAATGTCAGCCTTCTCTGGAAGTGAACTGTGTAACTATACTTTAGACACAAATGCTTAATGTTGCTTAAGCTCAATTTGGGGAAAGTAAATGCAAACTCTAATTTTGGCTTCATTTATTTTATTTCTTTTTTGTGGGAGGAGTCTTCTCTTTTCTTTCCATAGATAGTATAGGATCATCTTAATTAACCAATATTTTTAATAAGAGAATGGTTAATCATCAATCAACTAGAATAACTACTGATTATTTTAGTGATAGGAACTCATTAACTGGGCTCACGTGGGCATGTATATTTTGGGTTGACTTCATACTCTGTGGAAAAAATACTTCTACTTTTTTGGAAATCTGCTACTAACCAGATTTTTAAAACCTCATTTAAATAAAAATAATAATGTCTGTACAAGATGCTTGTTTATTAGTTTCTTGAAGGACCCTAGAGGAGGAGGAGTCCAGTACTATCTTCCCAGTGGGAAAATAAGATGAGAAGGGAATGAGAAATTTTTTCCTCGATACCAAACCTGGTGATGAACATGCCGGGTGTTCATGCAGCACTTGCTTTGGACGTGAATTCAGCAGAGAAGAAACATAAGGCTCCGCAGCACAGAGACACTGTTGGGAAGGTAGCGTGTGGTACCCCTTTGAGAAGGTTCAAAATTACTCTTGTCCAAGCAGTCATGTACGTCTATTTGGAGCAGAACACCATTCTGCATTGTGTCTGAGACCCAGGAATAAGACTGAATGGTATGCCAGTAAAAGGCAGTTCATTTTCTTTGTATTGGCAATATAGAGTTTGAATGTGACTCATATTTTCATCAAATTAGTAGTGGAGCAGATAGTAGACAATTTATCATGTAGACCATCTTACATCTGACACCTAAAATTCACATTGTCCAAATTCAGCACTTTATTTTGGCAAGTGGTTATGCGTTCAGCTTTTAGGTCTTTACTTCTTGGACAGCAATTCAGGAAGTAATATTTTAAATTATCCAGTACAAGGAATGAGGCCACTTTCTCATATGCTATTGGAACCATCCAAAGCTATTCCCTTCATGGTCTAAAAGAAAGGGGAAGGGATAGAAAAATGTTCGGAGGGAACTGCCAGCAAATGCCATACATTTTGTATTTAATTTTTCAGTCTTTTTTAGTGTTCAACTGTCCCAAGGCCTGAAGCATTTCATTTAATAAGATGTTATTAATTTTGGAAACAACACCAGATCCGATCTTCTTGCCAAGTAGACAGGCCTGTTTTGATATCTTAGTAATGAATAGCACCTTCAGCCTTGACTATTACTAGGTCTTGTAACGCTAGGTTGGCATCATTATAATGTTCATAGGTCTTTTCTTTCCAGACCAAAAGAATGAAAGATTTTATCAAGGCATGAAGTACATTCCAGCAGTATGGACAATTTCTTTATTGCTGAAAGTGTAGCTTTAAAAATCTATAGATCCTACTTATGAAGAAAAAATTCCTTATACAGCTGTATTGTGTTGTTTCCACATTTGTTTAAACACAGGAGTCTGGCTAAGGAATATACAAATGATTCACAAAAACATGCCTATGTTACACATGTGTGAACCACATGGACAGTAACATGTGGATTTCAAACTCAGGGCAAGGGTTTTCCTTTTTATAACTATCCGAAGTAAGAATATTCTAAGTAGGGACATTTTTTCAATAATGTTTTTGAAACCTTAACCTCAGAGGGTATCAAAAATGTCTCTCATGAGATATGGGGCCACACATATTGCAGACAGCTGTTTGGAAAAGTTAACATCCACCTGAAAAAGCAAAAGGGATGAAGTCTCCACAGCTCATTCCTTTCAGTAAGTGAGAACCATACCTGGAAGATTGAGCAGAGGTATCTTCCATTTACCTCCATATCTATTAACTGCACTTTAAATTCCTGATCAAAATGTAAAAGTTAGCTTACTCTGTTGACACCTTATTATATAAAGTTAACCAGGAGATAGGAGTAATAGTTCACCAGTCACTGGCAGCAATGAGGACCTCCATTTTCATATATGGAAACTTCGGGTTTGAACCTCAGTTCAGTGAAATCGGTGCAGGACTTTCCACTACCTTTGGAAAGCATCGGGTCAACCTGTCTAGCAAGATTATTGTGCTGAAGTTACATGTTTGAAAAATGCAACCTTTCGGACTAGTGGTAACCGCTTATATCAAAAAAGGTGCTTATTATTGCCCAAAGAGGTAACAGGCAGTTGCTGACTAATAATTTTACTCTCATAAGCTAGGATGTAATGTTGCTCTGTTTATCAGTCACACAAGCATGCAAGGACATTAGCTCCAACACAGCTATGCTCAGTGCTCAACCAGTAGAGAGGTCAAATGAAGCTTTATCCTGTTTCACATGCAGTCTCTGTTGAAGCTTTCCTCAAGCCACTTGGCTTTCAGTTTCACATAAACTGTAAATCATCCTGATTTCTTAATTTGTGTGTGTGTGTGTGTGTGTGTGAACTGAATTACTCTGGGTAGTGTTGTATCTGCACTTGTGTGTTCCACAGTGCAATAACGACAGGAATCTGGACGTTAGCTGTGGCTCAGATAGGAGTTCTGCATCCGCTCTTGGGACCTGACAAGAAGGTCTTTCCAAGCAGGCATCCAATGAACACTAGAAGGCTGCTCCTTGTGCTGCAATATCTTCTCCAGTGTTTTGTTATAGAGCATTACATCTAAGAGCGAAGAATTGTAATTTTAATATCAGTCCACGCTATCTTACAAAACGCTTCTTGGCTTTGCACTCTGCTTTTGCTCTTATGAAACTGCCCTACCACGGTGCAATACCAAGAAAGATCATTCTGGAGTGGGTGCAAACTTAAATTCAGACAGCATTAATAGTAAATATTTTTCAGTTATTTGAAAGGCAGCAAAAGCAAGTCTTCACAGGGTCAGATACTGTGTTAATGAGCACAGCAAAGAGCCTACAATGAAAAAAAAAGGAAAGATGGGAAAGAAGGCAGCAAAGAGAGTGAGAAAGAGCAAGAACAGGTTTTGATAGGCAGGGAGAGAGAAAAGCTCCACTTTTTTCACATGGCATAGATAAAATGAGCGTCCTTCCCAGTGATCTCAATATTTTTGTTGTAAATGAAGAAGTGAGGTAAGATTATTTTAAGGGATCAGCAAAGTAGGCTCCAGCCCCTATTCCATCTTTACACATTGTTGATGGAAGGGCAGGGAGAGGGATATAGATGGACATAACGTGGGGGTCATCACATAAAAATGAGGACTAAAATAACGTCTAATATTTCCTTACGGGAAACCCACTGCATGGTGCAAATAAAGTAAGGCAATGCTCTAGCGGTCAGAATAGTGACAAATGGTAACTCTGGGGGTTTCCCCTATGGCTTCTGTTTTGGGACTGAGAACAGTGATAACTATCGACAAAAAACCAAACTGCATTTAACTGGAGATCAATAGGTGCAGCTGTGGAAAACAACCATCCTAAGGCAGGGCCTTAAATCACCTGGCACTCTGAGGCCAGGATAGCTGAAGTGGTGGCGGATCCCATGTGCCAGAGCTGCCCTGCCCTGCGTCAGCAGACAGGAGCCTGTGCGTGCTCCAGTGGAGACATCGAAAGTGCAAGCCACATATGTAACTGTTATCATGGAAAGTATATATTCCCATTGGCTCCACTGTCAGATAGTCTGAAGCCATGGAAAATGCCACAAAAGATAAGCCATACACCTCTTTGTTCGTTCCACTTGTTTAAATTGTTGTCTGCTCTGCTCTGCGGGGTCTTTATCTGAGCCATTTGTACAAAAGGCATCAGTCTGCTTCTGATAAGTATAGCTGATATCATTACTGCTGAAGGATTGCTAGGGGCATTTATTTCTGAACAATGAACAATGGGCCATCGACAGCATGTAATCAGTGATTTATCCACTTATCTATTAAGATGCTTAGTTGAATTTTGGGGTCCTGCTGCCTCTTTGTATTTGAATCACAACTCCATCTGGTCATAAAAACTCTACAGCTTGGAGGGGCGGAGCACTCCGGATCCCACTGCCTCGAATGCAGGACAGCTCGCGACTCAGTGGGGCTTAGCAAGCTGGGAAAACTCTGGTTTACCCTCTCAGGCTTGGCAGCGGGGGGAATCCTGGGATCATTATTCATTTTAACAGTACTAAATTTTTATAGGACAAAATGCTGAATCAGAGCAACATCACTGCATACCTGATAGCAGAAATACTTTTTTGACTTGAATGCTAGCAGAGCAAATAGAAAGAATTTCCTTGGCCTCAAAGGGGAGGGGAGAAGAGGAAGAAGATCAGATCCTGTGTTTGTCGAAGGAGAATTAAAGAGAAGGTATCTCTGCCGGTCTCTCAATGACAGACAAGTATGATATTATCTCAAATACACCAAAGTCACAGGCACACTGTGAGATTCATCAAAGTCAGACTATCTGCTATCCATCTGAATGTTTTTTGAAAACTGTAGCTGCAACGCCATCAAAGAAAAACAGTTTTTGTCTGCTTTTTACTAGCTGGTATAATTTTGAAGAAAATAAAATTGTACTGGAAATTCCCACTGAGCCAATCTGGTTATTAAGATGATGTGCCACTTGGTTTCCTAGAGTTGCATTAGAAACATCTGGCAGAAAAGGTTACTTCTTGATCTGTATTTAAAAAAATTTCCTCCCCAACCCGCTTCATTAATCTTCAGAGACATTAGCGTTAGCAATAGTTCATTTAATGTATTTCAAAAATAAAAGTTGAAGAATGATCGGCGGGAGATTATTTTGTTGAAAATTATGCCGTGTCAATAATAGCTCTGTAGCTGTTGTAATAAACCTGGGTTTTAGCTCTTCTTAATTATCCAGGGTAACACAGTTCACTAAGCATGTCACTTGGCACAACTCCCTGCAAGGCAGAATTTTCCCAAAAAGTTTGTTTATAAAAGAGGTAGGGGAAAAAAAGGGGGCTGAAAGTGAAAGACCCAAAGCTGGCAAGCACAATTGCCCATTGACGCTCAGGCCCTAATCTTACACTGAACAGCTGAGGTATTGCTAGATGAAGCCGTTCGGTTTAGAGCCACAGGACCCTGCCTGGCTTAACGGTAAGACACAACGCTCTCCCACAGTGCGTGGCTCTGGGCTGGGGAGCCATAAGGGACAAGTGCAACTTGGAACTACAGCGTTTTGCAGAGGTCCCGAGGTTGCCCAAGGTGATTTCCCTATAGCCGGACTGAACTTTAATGCCAGACAATATAAAATTGCCCAATCCATCCTGAACGCACTGTGAATATTTTTGTGGCGTTCACTGAGTTTTGAATCTGATCCATTAAATACGATGAAAATGAACCTGCTACTACCTGTGATAGCCAGGTTTAAAAAAACCCCACAGTTTTACGTCTCTGTTATTTGGCACTGCTATGCTTGCTAGCTAAGATGCGATCACTGCATGAACAGGTGGAAGGGCAAATAAAACCTTTAAACTTTGCCTTTGTTATCAAGAGACCATCTAGTACTGCCTGCACTCAGAGATGTTTAGTTAAAAATAAACGTGTCAGTGTTTAACAGAGCACCCCAATCGTTACCCACAGAGCTGCATGGGACATAAGACTCATTTAAATGCATCCTCCCTCTGAAAGGTTTTTAATTTTTTTTTTCTGATGTTAAATTTTTCTTTGACTGCAATTTTGTGATGCAACAGAGGTTTATACGCATCATCAGTTTGTCTGAATAGTAAAAAATCTTTAAGAACAAAAAAAATATATCAGGAATGTTGTAAGACCATTTCTGAATTTTACACTTAATTTTTACGTGGGACATTTTCAAATTTAAACAACTTCAACCACTCTGCCCAGGTGAATTTTGAATGTGAAATTTTACTGTTGTAAAATTTTAAAAAATTTAATGAGTTTATTGAGTTTACTATTTAATTAATCTATACAAGCATTAAATGAGTCCTAGTCACAGGCAAATGAATTGAAATTAAAGAGTTTCTACCCAGAATCAAAGATGTGCATCTGATTTTTTCTTTTTTAAAATCTAAGCAGTTTGAAGTAATATGGAGTTAGCAATGAAACTACAGCTATTTCTAATTATTACTGTGTCTGACAGGATGCATATGTTTATGGAATAATCTATGCATAACATGAAAAAGCTCTTTTTACTGTTTTTGAAACGGTGTTTACATCAAAGTAAAACATATGTGTGATAAAAGAACAAAGCAGAAATCCCTAGTTGCCAGTCCTATTTGAGAACTATATATAGGATATTTACAACATTTTCTTGGTGTGGTAGAACTCTGTGTGTCAGGATGATTAACTCACAGACATGAAAAGTTAAAGGACCGTGAAGGGCTGCGGAAGATATAGCATCTCCTAAACTATCAGGATAGGTAGAAAGGAACACTAGGATTTGTCAGGGGCTTGCTGCAAAATTTTATTATTACTCAAAAGGCACCTGGGCCCAAAGCATCAAGTGGAAGCAATTTTACAAATCAAAGGAGATAAACTATGTGAAAAAATTATGAGTAACCAGTTTACTCAAAGGACTCGTAACAGGAACTGGAGCTTTCATCCCAGCCCAATTAACAGTGACCAAGACTAAGTCTCATCAGGAATAAATTGGGCAGATGTTCCCATCACAAAATCACCACTACAGCTGACACCCATTGACTTTCTTATTGGTCATGTCAACAAAAGAGCCAATGATTACATGACTATGAAATATTGTCCTTCCAGAAAGGCTTTAGGATGGCTGAAGAATGATGTCTAGACTGTGCCTAAACTGGGAACAGACATTGCTTAGGCTCCTGTTCAAAGAACTGTAATTGGCCTGATTCTTTTATTGGACACAGATAAGGTAAATCAGGATTGCTGATTTACAGCAGCTTCAATGATATCCATGGAAACGGTTCAACATAGAATTTGTAGATGGAAGGACTGGGTTGGGTCACTGGGTAGAGGGGGCTCTTCACCATTTTTCTCACCCAGTAAGTTGCACACAGTGTCACCTGAGGAAAGAGAGGCTTCCCTGCTGTGCATCCCTCCTATCAAGACCTCAGCCGGTAAAGCTGTCAAGCAATGAAAGAAGAGTCTGACCAAAACATTTTGTTGGTAAATGGGAAATGCTTTGCTAATGAGCCTTCCAGTTCCCTGATGGGGTAAGACACACAATGATGAGTATGCCTCCTCTAGCTCTCTGATGACTGATATTTAGCCATTCAGATATAAAAAGGCATATTTTGAACTATCCTAATTTTCCTTCACTTTTTCTTTCATGTTTTCCATACCTCCCATTAGTTCTATAATTAGAATAATATTTAGTTATCTAAAATGACATGGTTTAAGTGTGACTACTGTGTCTGGAGATAATGTGAGCAAACATCGACATAAAATTTATAGGTACAGAAACATAAATAATTCTTTGATAAGTCCTTTCAATCTTAATATAATCAGTGGGAAACTAAACCAGTTGCCCCCCCCCAACCATGGAAATATAAACTCACAGGAGGATTGGCTGATCACTGAAAAACTTCGTTTTGGATAAAAGCCATTTTTAAGCAAAGAGTTGTTTGCTTAGCCAGGGAAGTTTGGCTGTAGCAAGTAGACATCAGAATTGTTTATTATTGGAGCCCAGAAGCACATTAATTATGTGATTTGAGTGACTGGGTAGCATCAGCCCTGCAGGCTTTGCATGTCAAATGCCCTCATCTCGCATGGCGTAAACTGACCCCTGAAGTGCACGTCAGTGCACTAGAGGTTAAAGGAGGACTCTCCTCCATCCCCACCCAGGGTCTGCCAGGGTGGCTGTGCTGCAAATTTATGTTTTGGGGAGATCAGAGCGCTTTGATATACTGCACGGGGCAGCAGCGTAGCTTCAATTTCACTTACATGTTGTGATTTCCTATGAAAGATCATCTGTCATTGGGAGTTCTTGTAACACATTTGCAAATAAGGTCAAACAATTTGTTCAGAGGTGAACACGGTAAGTATAAACACATTGTAAATATTTGAGTATGAGTTTAATGGTGTTTGAGAGGCTCGCACAAAAAACCTCACAAATAAAATCTCTATATTTAAAAACAAATTAGCAACTTGCACATTATTTTAGCCTTTGGTGGGCATTCATCATCATTACGGACACTTCTGTTTATTTTGGTTTGCGCTGGGGAAAAGGGAACGTTTAGACGGGTCCAGCGAGGGCGGCCAGCGCAGTACCGTGGTGCCGGCTGGGCCCTGCCGGCCGGGCCCCAAAAAAAAGCCCCGCACCCGCTCGCCGGGGGACGAGCCGTGCCCTCCCCCACAAAAACCCATTAGGCTCGCCAGAAAAAAATTTTTGGAGAGTGATTATGGTATACGGGAGCACCGGCTCTGGTTTAGTGACACTCTCGGATGGGAACAGCCCAGCGATGGGCAGTGAAGGGACGGGCGGGCTCTGCGGGCAGCGCGGGCCTCACGGCGTTCCTTGGCTCTCTGGGTGGGGAATGAACGGTGTTTCTGTATGAAAAACGGCAAGTGATCGCCTGTGCTGCATTTCGTGGACACGCTTCACGCTCTGGGGAAGATAAAGTGAAGCTGACCCCCCTCAAACCACCTTAGCATCGCTATTCTTAGGACTGGAGAAACCCCTGATTTACCTCAGACATATCGATCACAGCACTACCGGGAATTTCTTGTAGATCCTGCTCTGATGTGCCATCCCCAGTCCTGGCATAGCCTCTGTAGCAAAGGCTCCTTATAGAAATACTTATCGCCATGTTCCTGCCGAGGAAATTTCTTTCACGAGGGCTTTCGGGTCCCCTTCATACCACTATATTTTGATATGGCTTTTAGAGAGAAGAATGAAGGAGGAGATGTTTCCAAAGTATTTTCCCCGAATTTACATCCCTGAGTCATCTCCAAGCAAAGCTAGATTTGAAGAGTCTTAAACCTATTGATTTCTGATTCCAAAAAGGTTAAAAAAAATGGCCTTGAATTAAGTCTGAGAGTCATGATTTTCAGGTCTGCAATATCCATTTTCTGATTGTTTATACAGGACCCAACCCTGCAAATACTTCTCCACGTAAAGTGAGGAAAACCATACCTGAATGGAGGCATTTGCAATCTTACGTCTCCAGCTACTAAACTCTTTGAAACAGAGAACTATGTGTATGTGGAACAGGATCTAAAGCATCTGGCACATTTAGGGGCACTATAATAAATCATAATATTAATTGTATATAAATGCGCAAATTGTATTATACAAAAAATGTAAAAAACAGTGGATTAAAATATAAATATATAGGTGGGACTCCTAGCATCGAAAGCGACCTCTCTGTCAAGTGAAATACTATAAATGGTATAGGTAAAGAATTCCAGTTCATTAATCTTACTTTTGATCTTCTTGAGTGAAATTCACCCCAGAGTTTCATTTGGTGTCTCCTGAAGCCATACTATAAATCACATGATGTATAGCACATAAAGATAATTATTTTGCTAAGGTTTAGGCTAAGTATTCCACTGCCATGTTGCCATTTTTAAGATTTTTTTTTTCTTCTGTGGCATTATAGATTGCAATGCTCAGATACGCTTCATACCTGTTACAGGTTTAAAAAAATGGATTTTGGGTGCCAAAAAAGCAGGGAGTGCCGGCAGCTGCTTTGGGACCTCTGCATTAGCGAGCCTGCACGTGGATAGCCCGTTTCCTTCGTGGCTGCGGCTGGAGGAGCGAGCGCTGCACAGCCTTTCATGGCTCTTCAGGGAAGGGCGCGCTATTGCGTAGGGACGGACCTTCCTGTCAGCCTGTGAGACACCATAAACCAAAACTGGTGGAGGACTGGACTTAAAACTGTTTCTTCTCAGCCAAGATCACACCCTTCTGGAGATTGCTTTGTCCCAGCACAGAAGTGTGAGCTGCTGCAGTAATTCTGCCATGAATGAGAGCCTTTCTTTTGAGTCATATACTTTTGTTTCCAGTCTACGGTGTCTTGGCTTACTACTGAGCTGGGGATTATCCCCACAAAAAGCCAGAGCCTGGAAAATGAGCCATTTTCAGCAGCTATGAAGCTTGGTTTTTAAAAAGTGTTTCACTCTTTATATACATATATATAAACATGTATATAAAAAGTTGGTTTCACTACAGTGAAACTAAGTAAATGATTGTAATAATAAAAATAACATAATAACATATTTTAATACTATAATGTAATAGGAAAATGTGGTACCAATAATATTATCATTAATACTATAATTATTAGTAGTAGCATAATACTCTTGTAGTTAAAGCTTCATTTTTCTGGGTGCTGGTCAAACATAATGAATTAGACTGTCTTTTTTCCAAGCAGCAAAAGCCCCAACCTTACAGGAAGCTCCATGCGGACAAATCCCAAATGAGCACAGAGGGGTGCTCGGCAGCTTGGGGAAATGACCCAGCAACGGCTGTAGCAGGACTGGGATCCAAGTAGGGGCCATAGGAGAACTGATGAGGAAGAAAAGGTGGGAACCATTACACATGTACGAGGAGACGTTTATATCAACAGTCTGGATTCAGTTCTCTCCTCTGCTACCCTCAAAATCCTACCAAAACCACTGCAGGCAGTAGCAGAGTCAAATGGGTACAATTTATGGGCAGAATTTGGCACAGTGTGTTTCTCCATTCCACTGGGCTGGGGTCCCTCAAAAGTCTGATCAACTAATACATAAATGCCTTGTGTAGTTATATTGTCCTGTATTAATGTAAGTGAGATAATATATTGTTATTACTTCATAAGGTCTAATACAAAGTTAATGAAATAAAAATCCTTGGCACTGCAGAAGCTGTGAAACTGTATACACTTAAAAGAAAATACTGTAACACAGAGCCGCTCTGAACTCTTTAATGTTTTTAAAAAATTCCTCCAGTCCTGGAGGGTCTCTGGAATTTCTTTCATACTGGAGCACTCCAAAACATTACATGTCACGCACCAGAGACTAGGCTGAAATCATGTCCTTTGCTCATCCTTTTAATGCCTTACTTTTGAGTCTCCCGTCAGGCCCCCTAAAAGAGGATTGTCAATGGCACAAACAGCTATACCTCTGACTACATCGAATGCTATGTTGCAGCCTTTCTTCATCAGAATCAGACACTTCAGGTTCTACGTTAAATCTTGAAACGCTGTGTGCTGGCTTACATATATTAACCCTCCCTCCTCCCCAGTTGCCTTTTAGTAGCATCCTGAAGCGCATGTCAGGCTTAGGGCTCTGTTAATACTCATTTAACTTGCTATTGGCTACAGAAATCCTTAAAAAGCCCCATTCTGCAAGAGTCTGACTTTTATACAGATGTATCAGACTGAGTGGGGCAACAGGGCTGAAGTGTGCCAGCAAAGAGAGCAGAGTTCACGTCTGTGAAGAATTTGTTTTGCTTCCTTTCCCAGATTTATTTCAAGGTTATGTATATCTGGAGGGGTGGCCCAGAAGAGATAAGTCAGTAGGACATGCAATTTTAAAAAGGGAAAGGAGAGAAATCTTTATGGAAAAGCCAAATGGAAATAAGAAGGAAAGACAAACAGAAAAAGACCACAGGGCAGAGAGAGTGAGGCTGCAGGAAAGCCATGAGGAAAACCTGAGGCTGGAAAGAGCATGGAAGCAGGAAGAATGGCCATGCAGTAGTAGGAACAGGACAGTCAAACTAAACTTCTGGAGATATTACTGCCCCAGCTGTTCACCCTGAAATGAGAGCCAGCTTAAACAATCTGGCCTGAAAAACTGCAGCAGGTCAGCAGCTGAGTCACAAACGGGTCTTTCTTGCTTCAAGATAACAATTCATGACACAAAGGTGGAGTGATTGGTATATCTTCATCCATCCAAATCCAAGCTGATGCTGTAAGTCTGCCCAAAATCTAGTCTAACAGCTGCATGGAGGGAGAATAAAAAAGATTCTGCCTTTTTCAGGATGAAAACGAACTTAGCAGAATTAGCTATCTCATGTGAAAAACCCTGCTTGCCAGAGTCACATTATTTAAAGCTTTTGATTGACCTGAGAGACTTCCTAAACTTTCTTTCCTCTGCCTCCTACTCCCCGCGCTATGAGTCTATTTTATTTTTAGACGTATCATGACAATAAATTTAAAACTCCTGGATCTCTCAGCTCACTCTTCCTAGTTGGCGTCTCATTTGAGTAATGGGTCATGAAGTTGACATTCCTCCAGTGATGTATTGCTTGCTAGAGTGGCACTGACCAGGAAAGGCAGGTCAAATAGTCTTTTAATTTAATCTTTTACAGCTAGAGATGAGAACACTATAAAAAAATGCCAAAGAGGATATCCACGTGATACTCTCGCTGGGGAGAGTATCCATGGGGGAGAGAGAGAGACAACATCAGGAGCCATGGAGAGCTATATCTCAGGAAACATGGCTTATTTTGGGGACGAGCCAAAGATGAAATAACAAGTGAGAGGGAAATGACGGAGAGGTTCTGGGGAATTTTTCACTAGCTGATTACCTTCTGTTTAAAGGTTTGGCTCCAACTTCTTTTTAGGTGGCTTCATCCAGAATACCCTTCACAGCAGAGGAAAGCTGTTACTTCTGGGAAGTTAAAGCTGAGTACATTGAACTTGGTTTTCTGCCTGTGATTTTGATTAATAGAGTTTCTTAAAATATGTGTTGTTTCTGTTGGGCCATTACTCTTGACGGCATGGTCCTGAAGTTTCTTAGATTGTTGCAATTTATTGCACTGTTTCTTAAAGTTTAGTGTGTGCTCTTAACTTCATGAGGAGCTGGAGTCCACACAAAAAAACAAGAATAAAAAAAAAAAAGGAAGAAAAATAGTGGATTGCTTAGCAAGCCACTAGCACTTTGCCTAGATTAGGAGGCTATGTTAACCATTTAAACAGCCACATTCAGGATCACATTATTTGTTTTTAACAGTTTCCACTCCACCTGATGGAGTAAAGTTTGTCTGATGAATTCTATTCATTTTACAATTTGAGTAGACATTCCCCAAAACCGAAGAAGAGAAAGATTTCCTTTTCAAAGTTCTGAATCCCTTCTCTCATCATTACTTCGCCATTTTATTATTCCCCAGGCTGCATACAAGATACGTCCTTGGTTTTTAGCTCCTTCTAAAAAGGAGGTTTAGCTTTAGCTTTCCTGTCTCATTGTCTCTCTTTCACTGAAACACAAAGTTTTGTAAAACCATCATCAGGAAACCCATACACCAACGCTTGTCTTGAATGAGCAGAGACACATGTGCTGTGTTTGCTAAGGATACTGCTATAGTTTCAGCAATCTGATTCCAGAAAGGAGATTAATGGTTCTGACAACTGTCATAGATGAAGGGCCATATTTCTGTTCAGTCCATAATAGTACTTTTTGTTGTTGTTTCAGCCCCACATATTGTTTATGCTGATCCATCTCTTCATGCAGAAAATGAAAAGTCTATATTTCATCTTTGCTGAAGTCACCCCATAGCATTTTAAAGTTTGAGGAAGAAATTCTGACACTGCTATTCATTCATCACTGACACTGGAAAATGATGAGATATTATGAGAATGTCTCAAGAAAGAAAAATGTTTATATTTGACTTCTCATTTCTTGACCCTCTGAGGTTATTTGCTTCATATTTTCAACTTCTATCCACATCCTGGAAGGCTAGCAAGTCACTCTATTTAACGGAAGCTTAGATTCTCATGAACTTCCCTTATTCCAGCAGCTAGGGCACAGAAAAACACAAATATCACAAGACTTTATGATAAAATTGAAAAACCTGGCAGCACTTTTGCCTCCTGCTGATTAGCTCTTTACTCCATGAGTAATCTGATATAAACCAATGGAGTAAGTAGATAGTATTCACTGTGAGTAAAACTGGCAGAAATATGTCCTGTTTGAAACAAAACATGCTGAAGAAAGCTCCCAACCTGATAGTCTTGGTTATAGGACATACACTGTATAAAATGTATGCACATATACACACACACACATATATCTAGATACACACATATACCTGCACTGTTAAAAATAGTGTACCAGGTTCCAGACTAAATAGAACTACTTGGGCTATGGTTCCAGTATGACCACACCTTGTTAAATAAAAGACCGAGTGATTATTTCTCTGTTAATCTTAAACCAAGTGAACTGCATCTGTATGAAAAGAAAGGAATTTGTTTATGGCTTGCCTTTTAAATGCCAAGCTGCCACAGAAAGAGCACAACTGCGTGATCACAAGATGATGCACAACACGAATGGACACACATACACCAGGTTGGCTAAAGGAAGCACAATCTTATAATTACAAAACCCTGTTTTTTGGAGCATTTAGATTGCTTGGTTGTATAGATTCCTTGATGTATAATAAATACATGTGGCAGCCTCTACTTTAGACAGGACACTTGAAAAACCTCTTTCTCTCTCTTCTACTTGATCACTGATTTTGACACTACTTGTAACAACTTAATTGCCTTTTAAACTTCAGCTCCCTCTGTCAAATTTACTTGAAATCAGCTAGTGTTGTAAAAAAGATTATTGTGGGGACACAGTGTGACTGCAAAATAAGAAAAAAAAAAAGGCATGTATTCAGCTAATAGAAGTAATTCTGGCTTATTTCTGTGTTCTATCACAAATCCCCATGAGAAGCACTAGCTGGCATTTGTAAATGGCAGCTGCTGCCTATGAGCTAGCGCAATCAATCTTCATGCTGCTGCGGCTATCCACATAAGAATAATCAGTGACTGTGAGTCAACAGGCTGAAGCATGTACCATTTATTCCTACCCACTTGGAATTATCAAAATAACAGCTCACCAAGGCAGAAAAGAAGGCAGTAGCTTCTCATTTTCATGTCATAGCTAATATGAATACAGTAGTTTAATACAGGGCACTTACAAAGTCTCACCTTACACATTCATTGCACTTTATTAGTTCGATATATTCAGAGGCAAACGAAACCAACCCAATAGACAATATTGCATTAACGTCTTAGTCATTCTGAACTCTGGTGTCAACTGCACTCTGGAAAAACTTTATAAACTGATATTTGGTTCCAAATATATAATCTTATTTATCAGTAAAGACCAGAGTATGAATTCTCCAGAGCATTTATACTACTGACTATAGGACAAAGTTCTGCTAAATGATATTATGGAATTGCCATCACTGGTAACATATTTAAGGATAGGATTTTTACATGTATATAGATTTAGAGAAGATACCTTTCTATCAGGGATAAAAAACAAAAAATAAAGGAAAATAAATAGATGGTAGAATCCTTACCAGTCACAAGACTTATACTATTTTGTCAGGAAAAAATGAGGAATTGTCTTAAAAACTTAAAAGTTCCTATGTAGATTTGAAAAGCTGAATCAATCCAAACCTTCGTCTATTCAAATAACACAGAGGACCCATATTCAATTTTGAATGTTATGCCCATGTTTGGGCAGTTACCTGTGCCAATGAATCACAAATTGACTACTATTAATACTAGATAAAGTAGTATTTTCTTTAATTTAAATGTCCTGAATGCCTTGCATCTGAGTTTGATCAGATGCCTTGTTATGTTTGTACGGTGGGGCAAAGAAGAAGGAAATTGGTGGCTACTCTTCTCATTGACATTCATTATTTTGTGTTTGAAATCGTATTTTAGTCTCACTTAAGCCAGTCATTTTCAGCTCATGGGCTGTGGATAAAGGGATTGATGGTGCAAAAAGTCTGCAGAAGGTAACTGCAAAAAAACAATGTCAATGGCTCTCATGAAAATGGGTTCCCATCTCTCATGCTGAAAAGGACTGACTGTGCATCTGGGAAGCATATGCTCATTTTAAGCACACAATAAACCCACAGATTTGAATGTGGGCGCTCCAAAGCTTAAATTTAGGAAAGTGTGTTTTGCCTGATATTTTGTTAACCTTGTCTTTTGGATGTCAAATGCCCATAGTCGAAGTAATCATTCATATGAATCTTCACATAATTTTGACTGGTTTTGTTATTCTTCTCCAGATGCTTTCTATGCATAGCATGTCCATTTGTATTGAGGCATCCAAAACTGAACTGAGGTGCAACTGGAAATGTATCATTCATAGTTTTCTATTAAATCATTATTACAGTGAGATATTACTTCTGTAAAGTATTTCTTTAATCCTTCTCTTTGTTAGTTTATTTTGGAAAGGCATATTCATTAAGCTGTAATACTCACAATGATTCATATCTGTTTCCTCAGGGAACCATGTTAGATCAAAGTCCATTACGATAATGAGAAGTTTATTATATTTTCTAACATATACTACTTTTCATTAGAGCTGCCAGGATGCTGATAGATGGATGGAAGAATGAATGCTTTGGGTGAATACAAGTATTTCTAGGAGTGTCTAATGGTCCTCTTTAGTTGTTACCGATCCAGAATAATTTGTTAACAAATTGCATTGAATCTCTTTTTCCAAAATAATTCAAATAATAAACAGCAGCCCGACATGTTTTCTCCTTGCTCTTTTAGTTTAAAATCGGTTATTTACTATGAATTCCAAGCATCCTATAGGTTGGCAACATGACTCGCTATTTATTTTATTTCAAAGCCTCTCACACAGGTTCCTGTCAGAAGCCTTTTGAAATTCCACATAAATTATGTTCGAAAGATACATTTCATCTCTTACTTTATGCACTTTTTCAAGGAATTCTTGAAAGATAGAGCAGCACAATTTGCCCTTACAGAAGCTGTGTCAGTTGGTCCTTATCATATTATGCTTATCTTAATGTGTAATCTGGTCTTGAAGTAGATTCCATTTGAGGTCTTATCTTTCCCAACTAGGGTAGATTAAAGAGGAAAGTCTTTGTTCATTGAAGTGCTGTGACTTACTTGCTCTCAAATCCTTGGAATTCAGAGACAGCCCTGCAAGACCGCTGTCTAGCGAAAGGTTTTATGCAGTTGCTTAACCCTGAGCACAAACAGTCTCACTGCAGCCAGTGGCCCTCTCTCTCTTGCTTAAAGTTGCGTGTGTGATCAAATACTCTTCAAGCTGTATTGGGCAAGTAAAAAAACTGAACCTCGGGCGAAGAAAAACAGCAGAATGCAACTATCTCAGGCAATCAGCACTTTTTTCCCCTTTCAATATAGTTTTCATAAATCATATTCAACACTCGGATCATTCAGAAGCTTTCTCTTTAAATATCCTATTTCATTAGTTCTATCTTCCTCAAACACAGTTTCTGTCATACCTAAGGAACTGCCAAATGTTTCCAAAAGAAGCACATGATGAGAACATTTATTAGTGAGAAAAATGAAAAGAAAACACGTGTCTGACTTTTCCAAAGCCTGATAGGAGTTCTGTCTAAATTTCTGTTTTCCTCACATGTACAGCTTCGAAAAGAACCCTACGCCTAACACCAAACCGACAGAATTAGCCTTTTTGACATTTTTCCAGTGACTAGCAGAAAATATGCCCCCTCTACTCCACCTTCTGCTATATCTCTTACTGTGAGGTTGTTTAGTTTCGCTGTGTTAGCATCCAATGCAAGTCATTTTTGCTGCGTGTAACTGGGTCTTTTAACTGTTGTAAACCCTTTGAAGTTTCCTCTTTCTGCCAAGAGGTCAACGCGGTCTTTCTTTTGCCCTTTCAAAAGGACCTTTCATTCATTCCTGTGTTTGGTCAAGTTGTTGTGGGTTCTGCTCTGGCCTGGCACCACAAGTCCCCCCCTACACAAGCAATTGCTGCTTTCGTTGCTACTGCTGTTTGTACTCCTTATTGCTTCTTTCATTTATCTTCGCTGACACACCAAAGGAAAGAGGGGGCTGAAAGGGGAGAATTTGGCTGTAAGCTAAATTGATTGCATGTTATATTTCATGGAAGTCTGGCAGGAAGAGTTGAGTGATCTCAAGAGTTTCAGGAATATTTTCGTTCCTATTGTGCAAATCAATCAAAGCGCGGCTCAGCCGGGGCTGCCCGCCCCCCGGCAGCCCATAGCAGAGCTTGCTGCATTGTCAACAAAGGTTTGAATAGAACAAAAGTCTCCCAAGTGGACACTGCATTCACTTGATGGGGTCGCATATTACCCAACATTTAATAAAACTCACATGAATTTGAAAAGGATTCCCAGATAGATCAACGACTGGAAAAGTAGTAAATTCATCCGGTAGAAGGGATGCCCTAAAATCAAGGTGATGCTGTTACATGTGGCAGTTACTCTTCCGTTTAGATAGTACGTATCATGGGTGTCTTGGGACTATTAGAATGAATTCTTGCCAAATAAACATATCTACCAGTTTCCTGTGATGGTTCCACCCACCCTGGATCTGTCACGGAGGAATTCATTTAGGGTGGGTTGCTTTTTCCCAAGCCTTCATCCACAGCACCAGCTGAACAGGCTGGTTTGTATCCTCCGCGGCTTTACACGCTTCTCTGTGGCACAAGCGTAAACCAGTAGAGCTAGCGGCTTCAGAAAGGATGAGGCTCAAGCAACACCTAAGCGATTGTCCCTCTACGTGCTTGGGCAGAGATGGCTCCAGCAGATCATGCTCCCTCCCTTTGCGCCAGAGCACTGTCTTAACCTTTTCTGAAAAACAGAACAACTGCTGCCCTGCCCCTCTCGTCCTGCCTTCTTCTTTTAAGCCCAGGAGATGCCCAGGCTCTCCTGAAAGTTATAACCGCTCTGCTGAGCGGGTCTTCCACCAGGGCCTGATAAAAAGGTGATCTTAGTAACCCTGGTTGCTGCTAAAGTAATAAACTCTTAATTTCTGGCACATGTGAGGTTTTAATTTTGTGCCTGAAAACAGAAAGTGAGAAATAATGACTCTGCATTCTTTCTTAGCGAATGCACGGCCTTAGGCTATCTAAAGAACATAAGGCCATATGATGTGTCACTGTTCAAAAATTCAAAAGGAATCCAAAGGAGTACTTTGTGCTTGTTCCCCCCACCTTATCTAGTTCACCGCTAGCCTTGGCAATCACTGTCACAAGTAAGAGCTGAGGGAATGCTGCGTCTGGAGTCATCACTCAGCTAACAAGTTAGTGCTTCTGCAACATACACGGCAACTTGCTGACTGCCAGCACCTTATTTTGGACACAAGTCAGACTAGAAAGAGGAACGGATGCAAGAACTTGCAAAAACTCGTGGCTCTGGGCAGGCCTCCATGCTGCAAAAAACTTCATGTGCCCGGGTTGGGTTTTGAAGGGCAAAGCTTGTAAACCCATTTGTCAGAACCTCTTGCGTGTGGGGGTCATATTAATCACCCCCCTCTGCAGCAAGCCACAAAATATATCATTCATTTGGAGCGTTTGCTTTTTAGTAACTAATTTTCTCAGAACAAATACATGTCCAATTAACATATTTATGAGAGGAGGAATATGCAGGTAGAATTTTAAATCAATATAAATGTGGAATATGGGGAACATAAAGATCAGAAGAAAATCCCTGAAAAGAGACATATAGGGACATACTTTAAATGTAAGAATTATTGTCATACTGTTTTCTTCTTTGTCTTTAAAGAGCAATCACTTATTTTTAGTAAAATATTCAGGACTAAGTTTTCCAGCTGGCTGCCCGAATTCTTTCCACCAGCGCCATGTTTCTGCAGCCAGAAGAGCAATAGTGCACAAAATGTGCATAGGCTTGCCCTTTACCCTTGTTATGCACAGTTACTCTGTGGAGTAATTTCACACCACCACAGGGCAGCCCCCTGTTTGAAGCCACCCGATCCATCCCAGCCTTGCGTATTAACACTAGAAAAGAAAACACTGTCACCTGGCACACTTCTGCATTCCAGCAAGGATGCTAACTGTTGAATCCATGGATGCTAAGCTAAATGTTGTTACTAACCAAAAGTAAATAAATCGCCCGAAGTGCACAGCTGTTAGATCGAAGAATAAGTACATGGGATATACTTTTACTATTAACCTCCGAGTTAATTGTTCAGTTCTCTGCCTGCACCATCAGTTATCAAACCAACTTTGTTGACTAGTACTGAACGAGCTGCTATGTACCAGGGTTCAAAACAGAGGCATGCTGATAAGAAAAAATGTGTGCCTAAAACTCATCTGCTGTTGGAAAAACTTCAGGGCATAAGGTAAATACTTCTTTCACTGTGTCTTAAAAGCAATTTATGAAAGAAATATACAAATAAATTATGAACAAATGATCATGAAAAATATATTGATATTGCGTCGACGCATTTTAAAATATTTAAACCTGCTTCTGATTATCTTATGAGCTTGCCATTTGGCATTTACTGCTCCTGATTATTTTACATGCTTTCCATTTAGCATGTAACAAATCCTCTTGAGTCTGATTAAATGTAAGCTAAAATGAAATACTTCCTATTTCCACCAAATACTATTCTGACTTGCATTGTTTTGTTCCGTGGTTAGTTTGGTAAAGGAGGTTGGTGGATAGTTTAAAATCTGTTCTCACCACCAGCTGGCACACCCCATCAGGGGCAGGAGCAGGGCAAGGGAGCACAGGAAGGGGGGGAAGGAGATGGAGGCAGGCGTGGGATGCACCCCACGTCCTGGAGCGCAAAACCCTGTAGGAAAAATTACCTTCAGCCTCAGTCAGGGCTGCGGCAAGCCCACAAGAGTTTGTTTGATGAATTTCGCCTCTTTCAGACATGCAAGTCGATCACAACTCAGTCCACTTAATCAGATAAGCTTTTAATTTTTGGCTGGAGTCACTGATAGGCACGTTTGGGTTGTGCTGCTTAGAGGAGATTGGCCAAAAGGCCTCGGATCGATTTGGCTCTGTTTCTGCACTGAATGTGTGAATGACTACATCCGGAAGGAACCATTTCATGCTTACCTTGAAATGTGCTTCCTCAAGTTTTCCAGTAACCCACTTTCTGCAAATATTTGAGCATGTGAAGTCTGATCACACAAATGTTATGGAAAGCAAACACCAAACAGCTGTGAGCCAAATAAATTAATTTAAAATCTGGGGAGGACATTTGCAGAATTCAACCGATACCACTATCTATAGCTCCTGAGAAAAAGAGATCTCGGTTCCTCTTGCTGAATGTGTGCTATTATTCTGTGTAATTAACTAAGTTGTTGATGGATCAAGGATTTGAGCCCCAAGTCTGTGATATACTGTAAGGGGTCAGTAGTGAGGAATATTTCTGTCTACTTAAGCTTGGGCTTAGCCTGTAGTGCCACTGTAGCCTCACAGGGCTTTTGTGTGTAGGCACTGTGCTGAATCTAGAGCTGTGCAATTTTAAAATACCATTATACAATCATTTAAATGTGGGTAATTTAAACTAGGCCTCCTGCATTTGGTGGTTCCTATACTTTTCCCCTTCTTTTTTTAACTTTATTAATTTAGTTATTTTCTATTAGAATTCTGGAATGTAATCAGCTGGAAAACCAGGCACACAGAAAACAGCGTTGTGGGGCTTCCAGCCAGCTCCAGCGCTGCCCCAGGAAACACTGGGGCACCTTGACTTTGCCTGGTATCAGGAGGCACTCAGCACCTAGCATGACTGGCCAATGTAAATGAATGCTGGCAGGAGATTGATACACTGGGATTAAAGGTGATATATAATTAGTCCATATGACTTTTGCTGATAATAATTGCAGGTAACTGGCTGCATTCTGCTAATCCAAATGACTATCGCTGTGGGCTGAGGGCATATGCTATCTGCAAAGGTTTCATATTTCATTTCAAACAAGGAGTTATCCATTAATAAAACAGAAAGCGATTACATTAATGTGCTCTCTGCCAAGACTGCCTAGCAAAACACGTGCGGAGCTTTTTGCCAGTGCTTCCCTGCCGAGCAGCACTGCCCCTGCACCTCCCCTCTGCAGCACAGCCAGGCACAGGAGGGCTCCCAGGGAGTGGTAGAAACGCCTGAGTGATTCACTGCGGGGAAATGCAGCAAGTAAATACTTGAACTGTGGTGTCCAGTGAAAAGGAAACAAGACCATCTTGCGGTGGGAGAAGGGGCATGAAAAGATGTTAATCGCATGAGCAGTAATCTCTTGGGCTGTTCAGTGTGCCACACTTGGGCTTTGTTTGCCTTGACTTATCTGGCTTACTTATCCCAATCTGTGTGATCATGGAGGTGGTGGAGGGCTTCCTTAAGTGTGCACGAGATCAGCTACTGGAGAAGGGCAATGAAACGTTAAGGAGGAAAGGTGGTATCATAAAAAAAGGCAACCTTGAAGGCCACCTATCTAGACAAAAGGGCTCAGACAGGCAATAAAAGCAGAAAATCACTGAGACAGCAATGAATTATGAAGGCTATTAAAACCCACAACTGAATTTACAGAATCAACTTCCCCTGATGTATTATAAAAATGCTTTTCCCCAGGAGCTGGAGATACCAAAATTTGTATTGCAGATTAATTACGGCTTTATTTAGCAGAACCGGGGAGGGGGAGTTCAGCTCGGTCAAAATAGCATGGATATTAATAGTGTTAAACTTTCTGAATCTCAAATACTGCCAGGAAATCATTAACATCACATTTAACAATTTCAGGTACTTCTGGTTTTGAACTCCAATTTTATTATTTATGGAATCTTGATTGCAGAAAAAACATACCCAGCACTTGTATTTAGATTCTGTTTACAAAGGAGCTCTGTGTTCTCCCTAGAACTTGCATAAGAACAGAAAAGTAGATTATGTGGTTTCTTAATAGTTCTTCACAAAGAGTCTTCTGTTTCTTACAAATGGTTTATGCAAATGTATTCTCTGTACTGCTTCAAGCAGTACTCATGGAAAAATGACATTTTGCAATAGAGAACAATGAATATTCAATGCGTCATTTCTTAGGTGAGCTAATGGACAGCTTGTATTCCATGGCCGCTGCCATTCTCTAATTTTGAAATTTTGACAAAGGGCAGGGAAGTATCAACTGGCAGCGGGAAATGAAAAGCACAGGATTCCAAGAAAGGCAATTTGGGACTTTAAATTGCAGACTGGAAGAAAAATTTCAGTTTCTGCATAGTAAACTAAAGGGCTGTTTTACAAAGGGGCAGTATGGATAAAAAATGTAGCTGCGTCCTTGAAGTCACAGCTACTGCTGGACTGTGGAAGGGCAAGAGGGTGAAGGCTTCACAAAAGCCTCCCACAGATATTAATCCTTGGTGTGAATGGCACAAAAAAGAGGCAATTTGGAATGTACAGGCCGTATCTTACAGGCCTTATTCATACAAGCAGGCACACTGAAGTCAATGGCTTTGTTTGTATTGGGCTAGGACTAGCCTGAGAGCAAAGGCTGCGTGAGGAGCCCTCATTTTGCAGTCCAGTTCAGAAAGGATGGGTTGGCAGTGGGAATTTGACCTTTTCAGGACAAAATAGGCTTAAGCCATCAGTTCGCATACAACTGCTGTATGTGAACGGTAGTGTAACATGGTAGAGAGCAAGAAATCGAAAGGAGTAAGAAAGGCAAATTAAAGTAGCTATAATGTGAATGTTTTACACCTCCTTTGCCTCTCATGCACCTCACGTGACAGCAGTAAGCTTTTTGAGTTGAGTCCCATGAGTGAACATAACAGTTTAGGGAAAATAGCCAGGCTTCAGTCGCTCCGCCTCTCTGTTCTGCACTCCTGCAGTTTTTCGCAAACGTTTTTCTAGTTTGGAGATAGGACGCGAGATGTTCTCAAGAGTGAGGGAATCTCAGCTTGTCCAATTCCTTAGGCATTTGTATTTCGTTCTTACTAGTCTTCTACAGTTACCAGGAAGCTGGATAACCATATCTTTGAAACTTAGACATATGGAAATAAAGAATCATTCATAAAATCTTCATGCAGATTGAAAAGAGGATCAGATCTCTTATGTTCATTTAGAGGAAAGGTATTCAGTGTATGAAACAGGGTAATACCTTTGATCGCTGGGCTTTGCAAGTTTATCACATTAAGTGCAATTGGAGATTGGAAAACAATTTCATGCATATAAATGTCCTAGTAAGTATGTTTGATTAACAGGTGACCTCAAAAGAGAGATTTTGGACATGCTTTAAAACTTGCATTCCAAACAGTGAATTTAACAGCAATGTTGTAAAAAACCAGACACATTAGATATTTCATTTCCACACAGTCATTTGAAGTTAATAGCCCAAATTCAGTGTTCAGTTACCTAACCATAATTCCTGAATTAGTTCAACCTATAATCCATTCATTCAACAAGGTAATTGTGGACCAGAACTCAGCACTGAGATTAGAGATCCTGCACTACAGGATCAGATAGCACTGAATCTGCTTCAGTTGTTTTTACAAACTATGTCCAGAAAAATCAGAAACTTATTGCTTAGTCCAGATCTATACAATAGTAATATATGTCAAAAAGAATGCAGTATTGCACTTTTTTTAGTTCCATCAGCAGTGGCACTTTAAGAAACTTTCCTAACTGTTCAAGAGGTGAGTAATAAGAAATTCCAGTCTACACCTAGCAATATCGTCCACTGCTAGAGGTTTAAATTAATCTTCAAGGATGGTGAAAAGCCCTGCCTTCTTTGTAGAGGCTGAGGCTTTACTAAATATATGTTTTTAATGGCCTTATGTGGACTGTATGTGCTAATACCAAGATTCTAAGCTGAGCATTGTTTCCAACTTCCCTTGGACCGCATTTCTGGCTGACGAACAAACAAATATTGAAAGTAATTCACAGAGGAAAAAAATTACTGAAAATACCAAAGACGTGTTCCATTTGTAGATTTAATTAAGATACCATGTCAATAGAAAAGCACTCAGTCACAGAATAACGATTTCCTGCTGCTGTATATGTACCAAGCCAAAGCTGAGGAGTTTATTTTCAAAGTAGGAGATATTGGTCCTGCCACAATTGCCAAGACAAGTGATATGACACTCTTGTAGATAATGACTGGAGTGGGTTTAATGATTTAACCTCGTGAAAATCCTGAACTGCTGCTTGAGTGTCAGAAGAAGGGTCAGGTC
>NW_008825306.1:585416-585890 GCF_000699105.1 Pygoscelis adeliae
ATCAGGGTCATTTTGGAGCAGATGAAAGTTGTCTGGGTGCCAGACTCTCAGTGTGACCACAGTTTTGGATACCTAACTTCACGTGATCCTTTGAAAGTCAACAGGACCTTTGGAAAGCTAATTGCTGCTTAGTGTGGGGGAAGGTACTGGAGTTTGTGTCATCTGCCCAATTTGCTTACCTGGCACCATTCAGGAGAAGTCCAATTTACCTTTAAATGCAATTTGCATGGTGCAGCTGGGGCTTTCTCACAACATAAAACCATGGCCAAGAAGCTGCACTGCTTGCTATGGGTCACAGCTGGGAAAGAGAAGGAAATTGGAGAGACTGGAGTTGGTGGATCACTCCAAAAACCTCGCAGGGGCTACAGTCCTCTGAGACCTGTTCAGAGCCCGAACAGGTAAGGAAGGCCTTTTGCAACACATATCTAGGGCCAGAGTGAAGACAGATTCGGGATGCTGAATCCAGTCCCAACC
>NW_008825306.1:585984-589717 GCF_000699105.1 Pygoscelis adeliae
AGCTCAGGCTATGCACAGCAGAGGGTTTAGACCAGCTAATCTATTTTTAGCAAGTAGAAGGCCAGTTAGGTTATTTTCAGCAAATAAAAATGAGATGTTGTTTTGATTTGCAATTTCCAGGGACTATTCCCTTCTGAAGAATAAAGAAATAAGTATGTATGCGTCTTAAACATTAAATGAAAGTCCTCAGTTTTCCCAAATTATTGCACGTCAAGAGGCAGCTAAAAAGGCAGTATTCTCATCTCTCCATCAGGCTACTGCATTTGTTATAAATAAAACCTTGATGCAGACAAAGCCAGAAAACACTATGTCCCGATAACTTTCCCCAGACAGGCACAGATAGGTAGTATTATGTTTGCGAATCACATTTCTGACACTGAGCCTAACATGAAGAGAAGATGGCTTAAAACTTGACCAGAATCAATACCGAGACTATAACAGGAACTGGAGTGTAAACTCAGGCTCCTGTTATTGTAACCTCAAAGTTTCTCTCAAATTCCTTCTTGGAAGTCATGCTTGCCCTACTTAAAAAGATACTAAAATACTTCTTGTATAACTGTTCAGGAAAAGCTGTACATAGGGAATAAACTACTGAGCTGGCATTAATTTCATTTTACTCTAGTGTTCTGCAATATGACATATTTTACATCAGCTCCACTGCGTAGGGTTCTTCTATCTATCAACTTAAAGAGAAAAGTTTGACATTAAATTTATTTCTTGGATAATCTACTGGATGCTTCTGAAGTCTACGCTGAAGCATGAAGTGATAGTGTCTGTTGAAGCCATCAGTTCCTATTGACAAGTCTGGTTAAATTATCAGGTTGTATGTAATTTTATTTGAGCGTAGGAAAATGAAGGTTATAGCCAAGAGCTTGGTGGGGTTTTCTTTCGTGAGATGATGATTTATTCATTTTGGCTTCAATAGCTACGGTGTCAGGCGTATTTTATATTTTTCCAACTTTGACACTTCAAACATTTGATTTCCCTTTGCAACTTCCAACCTAAAACATGTTTCCCATTATAGATATTCAAGTGCCTTGCGCACACTGACTCATGAGGCTGGTTTTTATTTTCACAAAATATATAACCCTATTTGAATAAAATACAGATGGTGTCCAATACATTAAACACAGCAAATTTGCCAGTCCCTCCTTCATCTCCTCTGTGTTCCGTTCCCCAGATTTTCTGTGGCTGTATGAAATCTTATCAGCCTCAATAGCTCCGAGAGGACATGGCAACAGAAATTTGATGCCATTCATATTTGGTTTGCTACGATAAATAATGTGCAGTTTTTTAATTATTAGTATTTCTCTGTAGGAGTCTGCATTCGGAGTTCTGCTTTAAAAGTGAGCTGCATGCCCCTTGGAAGGTAGCTTCACATGGTCCTGTGGTAGAGTTTGAATTAAGGGCATTCAGCATGGAATATGGCACCAAATAACTTTCCTTCCCAGGTGACAGCTGGAGCAGTGGACTCTTACATTGCCAAACAATTCGGAAGAAACAAAAATGCAATATACTAATAGTATAGTAAATTAACTGATTAAATTAGTAAAAGCTGCTGAAATTAGTTGAAGAAAAATTGTTCTGGGCTTGCTATGAAAGCATAAGGATCATAGTATACACACGCATAAAAGTTACTTGGAATGCACAAGATCCATGTTTTTGAATAAGATTCTATCAGCATCACTAGATGGCATTGGAGGGTGCTTTATCTCATCATAGGAGAAAGGTAGCTTTTGTCAGCAGTCCATAGTAACTTTTATTGGGAACACTAGTAGTTAAGGAATTTATTCCAAGCAAGCTGAAGGCATGTTCTATGCAACTTTGGTGAGGGAATTGCAACACGAAGCAAGAACCAAGGCTGGCTGAGCAGTCACTGCATTGCTGCAGTTTCCTTCTGTCACACACAAGGAGTCCACTATCTCTGAGCTAGATCTGTAAGACTGGCATTCGGACAGAAATAAATTGCTAAGGGTACTGAAGAAACTGAGAACTGATATTACATGGGCTGGTGGCTTCAGAGAGGTAAGAGTTAATCTGTTCCTGAGATTTAGGGTGGAATTTTTGGTACTGCGTATTTGTTTTCCCCCCACAGCAAATTATACAAATATTTATTATATAAATGGTATCTCTGTTTTTCTTACACCTTTTTTACTATATAGTTCTCATGTCCCTTTCCTATTACTTTTAGAATGAGATATGTTTGCCATCCTGTGATATTTTTGTTTAGCATCAACATCCACTTCGGAACTACTGCTAACTTTAGTCGTCTACTCTTGCCCATTGATTGTTACTGCAAAGAAGCTCTGTGGAATCAGTTGCACCACAACTACAGTGGTTTCTGAATTGCAAAATTATTATTACACTTATAGAGTTCTCTTTTATTCATACTCTTTAGTAGTTGGTAAAAAGAAAGCAAAGAAGAGTTTGTTCCCATATAAACACATGATTCTAGGACTGTATATCGGAATAATTATAGGTCATGGAACATATGTTGCAATATAAGGCAGCAAAATGGTGTTTCTTTTCACATCTGCCACCTTGACCCACAATCTAAGTCATTAAACTTTTCAATTCTCCAGGTAGACTGTGCAGAGTCTGTTTGCAAAATCATTGCCTATACGACAAAATGGGCATTATTTTTTTGCCTCTGTAATACTCTCTCTGCTTAAGAGCTGTCTTTTATCTAATTTCTATAATGAATCAGAAATCAGAGCCATATACAGGTGAAAATCTGACATTTAATTGAAGTGTTTCCATTCTTCAAACAGGCTTTAGGTGTGTCACTCTTACGACAAAAGGCCAGCATGGTAAAACATGTAGAAATAGTAGCGTCCACGCTGAACAACAGCTTGTGTCCAAGAATGAGGTAACACCTGCTAGTAAGTCATATAAGGTTTTTAATAGGTCATGAACTCGCACAAAGCCAAAGTCTTGTATAAAACATTAAGTACGCCCACTTCTAAAAGTGCCACTGTGCCCCTGGTCATCTATTTGTCTGACTGGCTGCTCCACATTCTTTCTAGTGTATTTATAGAAAGAAAGCTCCAATTTGTAAATACCAATTTGTACCATTATTTCATACATGCCAGGTGCTCGTAATATTGAAAACTGGAAATTTTTCTTAGGGCATACTCGAAGTCAGCACAAGGATGATAAGTAAGAATGGCATGATACCTGTTAAACAGTGAGTGTAAATGTGTCTAACTCTTATTCCTTTCCTGAGATTATTTATTAAATAGTATGTCTTTAATTTGCTGCATCTTGATAAAGCTTCCATCTTAAAGTAAGGGAACTCTTTACGTTGTCACTGTTTAACTCTCACAGGAACCTACACGCATGCTCACGCACACACGTGTGCGTACATACGGGAAAATCAGTGGGGTTTTCCTCACTTACATGGTCCAAACATTTAGGTCCAAGAGGCAGGTTTTATTTAGCTCCTATTCCATACCTACTTCAAAATCCAACAGTCTGATTCTGTTTTGTGTGAATATAAATCAAGGATTAACTGAATTACACTGGTAAAATCAAGCTAAGTAAGATCAGACTCTGGCTTTATCATTTCAAGTAGCCACCGGATAGTTTAGTCTTCCTTCTTAGCCTCACAGTCATTTGCTGAAAAACTGTGGTTAGCAGGGATTTTTTGTTTACAAGCCACAATTTCTAATAAATGTGGTGTTTGCCCTCTGGCTTGACATCAAAGACAGTTTCATGATGAGGGTGGCTCCTG
>NW_008825306.1:589733-626638 GCF_000699105.1 Pygoscelis adeliae
CAGTTTGCATGGGGAAGTGGAGCACCTATTACACAAAGGCAATTGTTGACTGCATGCAACTACAAAGGGAGGAGATACAATGTTTTGTTTCCTTCATATTTTTAAAATGCAGCTCTTAAAAGCATCCATGTCAACTTGAAAAAAGTAACTTGTACTTACTTGCAAGCAACTTACTCATTAGAGTCAAAATGCCATGGTCCATGTCTGTGCTGAAAGATGGGTACGGACCCTACGTGCCCTGGGAGCTCTCAGAGGCAGCCAGCCCGAGGCAGCCCAATGTGTCTCGTTCCTGCTTAAAAACTCGGAGAGAGAAAAAAATATGTTGTCTTAAAAAAAAGGATCAAATGATCACATCTCAAAAAACATTAAGCAGAGTGTGATTGTGAAGTCTTTATATACTGCCTGCTTTTCGCAAATCTTCCTCTTCTTCTTTGAGCTCCATTTTCTTCTTTCTGCAGTCGATTGATGAAAACTCCACTTGAGTCTTTTCAACCCAAATTTGTTCAACTTCTTTTAACAGTGTTTCACGTTTTGACCAAAAGGTTAGGGATATGTTTTCCTGGAAAAACTTGTGAACAGTCTTGCCGCTCCATTTTTCCTTCCCCCCCCCCCCCCCCCCCTTAGTAGGTTTTAGTTAGTCTTCAAAGAATTTAGTGCCAAAGAATACAAAATAAGGCGCTCTCCACCAAAGTTTGAACATCCCTTTATTCATGTATTTCTTCCTGACAGGCAACATAACATGATCTCTGGATGTTCGCTATCACCTTCCATATGCTTTGAATTACAAGTCCTCTAAACCATTTGCTTAATCTAAATTATTGTCAACAAGAGTTTCTTTTTTGCTCCAAATAGCAACAGTGCATGAAGGTGCAGGACCTTATAAACATTAATAGGGTCAGCACCCCACATCCACCAGTAGAAGTGGACTAACAGTATATATTTTGCCCCTCTGCAATTCTCCTTGTAACACATGCCTCCCGCATGTCCCCAGGTTACAGCAGGCTGTGGGAGAGGAGCAGTGCAGGACAGTGCCGCGGTGAGCTGCTGGGGCTCCGCTCTCCATAACCATAGCAGAGAGCCCACGTGGGTAGCTATGTTTTTCAGGATGCTTGTCTGTGACTGACTGATTAGTCCCCCAAGTCTACTCCTTTGGTCACCTGGTATGAACACAAGGCTGCATTCACTTACCATGAGCGGCGGTACAAGTTGGTAACGGTGAATTTCAGAGGCAGGGACAAGGTCTTGACTGTGCATCTACCATGGTCAGGTCCTACTCCAGGACAGTGGTCCCCAGCAGTTACCACACCACATACAGTAGCTGGCAATAGAAGACCTCCTGCCTTCACTCCGAGCTGCTGTCCTCCCTGCACCCCACTCTGCCACCCTTCTCACAAATCTTATGGGAAACTTGGTGGTCACGGCTGGCAGAAGTACTAAGCAAAATGCCTCAGTGAAGCAGGGAGAGGCAGGGCAAAGCACGTCAGGAATAGCCGTACTTACACTAAACTCCTTTATCTCCAAGGTTCTTCGCCAGTGTCTCACTGCCCATCCAACCCCTTCACTCTCTACACAAACTTATCCGAGCTCCTCAGCTGGCAACAGGGCCCGCTTGTTTTCAGGCTTTCTCTCAGGGTGATGAATGCTCGTGTGATATGACTAATTTCACCACAGATTTCTCTTAGATGTGATGTGAGTTGTAACAACCTGTTTCTGGAGCTGAATACGAGACCTCAGCTTTCCACTTAAAAAGACGCATTGAAGTTGGGGAGAAAGCTTTGAAAAATGACCAGAGAGAAAACAGTAGGCTCAGACAAGATACAGAAAAATAGAACACATTTTTATTTTGGTCAAAGCAAAGACCAAAGCTCTCAGTGTGTCTCCACTACATCCCTCGGGACGTAGGGCCAGAAGTGATGCCGAGCAGTGCCTGCTTCATTGCCTGGAAGTGGTGGGGCTAGTGTCACCCCTTCACCAAACTGTTATGGAGATGGAGGGCAGCTCTTGGAGGCGCTCTGAGCTGCAGCCCATCCGGGGCATCGCGGCACTGGACGGGACCGAACGCTCAGCACAGCCCCTCACAGAGCCGCAGCACCCACTGCTTCATGCAGCTCTCACTTCTCCAGATGAACTCAGCATCCTGTTTAGCACTTCATTTTGTGCACAGCCAATCGGTTTTTCACTGAGGAAATAAGCTCTCCCTGTTCAGCGTGACACGTACATAAATACGTATACACATACACACACGTGCATGCACGCACGCAGACGTCAGTCGTTTAAAGCCCTGTGGGTGTCTTCTTTCACATTTCTACCTTGTGGCTTGAGGAAGCCAGGAAATGTAAAAAGCAGTCAGAATGTTAGGGTGAAAAAACCAGGCAGAAATGCCTTTTCCACAGAAAACATGGAGTAGCTCCCACGCTGACTGGCCCAGACCTGCCAGCTCACTTTGTGCCTTGCTTCCTCCTCCTCTTCCTCCTTCTCCTCTGTGGCTTCTCAGGGGTTTCCATGCCACAAACGCCAGGCAGGCACTTTGCTGAAGCAGATCCACTGCTGCCAAACACACTTTCTCCCCATAAATTCCGACTTTTGCCAGTGCTTATTAGAGCTATTAAATTCACTTATTGTAGTATCATGCCTCTCTTACTAAGATTTTAATCAGCATTTCCATTGGAAAGCCTTACTCTCAAAGAGTTATAAAGTTGATTACCGCTGAAATTTAGAATCCAGCTTCTTGGCTCATGGCTATGCTTCTTTCTTGCTTACTTGATCTCTGTTTGCAAAAGCTGATGTAAATTGGTTTGGCAAGTTTGTTTAATTCCAGGGATAAACAATTCCTGACTTGAGGCTTTTTTTTCCACTGCGCGGAAAGTGATGGAATGAAATTATCCTAAGTTACCTGCCTACAACATTAAAGAATTACCCCAGATATCTCTTTTTTTGCTTTTAAATGTTGATATTTTTTACCTAGGAATGCAACTAAAGAATTTAACCGTTCACATTGTTTTTAAACGCTGTGTATTTTTGGAGCAGCGTACAGTGCTTAATGGTAAGGCAATCACGGGAGGTTAAAGACTTTCAGAATACATACCAGCACCTCAGTGCCAACAACCCATATCACTTCAATGAACTGTGCAGTATGTGTTGGCATGATTTATGTAGCAATTTTAAAAGAATCTGTAGTGTTTGTTTATTACCACAGCATGATTGATGGGTTCCTAAGTGCACGGCGACACAATCAGCTGAGCTATTACGGCTGGGAGTTTGATAATTTGTGAGTTACAGCCGTTACAGCATGTCATTTCAGTCAATTGCCAGAAGTCGTTAGGGTATCGGTGACCTCAGAGAAACCGCGGTGAGACGAGACCCGCTGCCGTGTCACCATCTCTCCTGCGTAGTCACACAGGCTATGAGCACTTCTGCCCAGCTTCCCTGGCTCTCCTGCTCTCCTTCTCAGACCCTCCTTGGTAAAGCCCGGTAAGAAAAACCACCATTTAGCCCCATGAGTAATTCCTTCAGATTCTGCTCTCATCCTCATCCCTTCCAAATGTTAAAAGTCTGCTACTGATGTGACTCAAAACTACAGAGAAAGAAAGGCTGTTGAAGCCTTGTCTTCCAACGGTTGCTTGCTTTGCGACAGGCAACTGCGTAGACAAAGCCACCGCGTACCCCCAGAAACACACCCCTTACTGGGAGCCACTGGAACAACATCAGTTCCTTCCTGGAAAAAATATCCCAGACTGAAGTTTACATACAATACGTTATGTCTAAGCCTTCACTGGATGTAGGCATTTATTTGCAACACAAAAAAATCGAGTATGAAAGGAATTGTATTTATCTTTTATTTTTTTTTACAAAAATAAACAATTTGAGAAACAAAAGCACATTTTTTTTCCTGACTGTACAAACTACAAAACAGTATGACATTGGTCACTTTAGCATTTACTTTATTGCTTTCACTGAAAGCAAATTCTCTAGACACACCATGCCTGTAAAACGCATTTTATATAGAATTAAGGCTAGCATTCATTTGCCATTATTAAGGTCATTTACTTCATTCACTCTAAGAATTAGCAAGCGGTGTCTTAGAAAACCAAGGATTTGATGATAAAAAATACGAGCAACTGCAAGATAGTCATTAAACTAGTACCGTTCCACCAGCTGGATTGCTTTGCCAGTCTGTCAAAGATGTGGCTTCCTGAACAATTCAAACTCGATTCAACAAAAGTCTTAAGCACAGGCTTAATTGTAAGCATATGCTTAGGCCTATCCCTATTCAGCAAAGCACTCGGCACTCGGGTAAGTCCTTACCCTTTCAGTGGGACTATTCATATGCTTATGTGATTTGCTAGACCTGCAAAATGGCTCTTTTAAATTAAAAATGAAACTTTATGATAACATTGGAAGCAAAAATGAAAATTAGCTACAGTCCTGCAATTCTAAACATAACCAATTCCTTCCTTTTGACAAATACGCCAGCATTGCATATTTGATAGCTTTAACACAAATGCTGATTGTCTTCAGAAACGTTTGCTATTCAGCTTACAAACTGATATGCTTCAGTTACTCTGTTGTGATTGTACATGCCCAAATAAATATCAGCGCGGAGGATACAGACTTCCCATAGAAATGATCGACTTTCATCCCTGTGCACACATGCACAGGTCAGAAACATTATGCTAACCTTGGTTAGAAAAGCCAGAGCTGCCAGCTGATTTGTAACCAAAATTATACCCTAACAGTGTATCGTATCTTGTATTTTGCTTTGTTTTTAAAAAAATCACATTTTCAAAATGTTGTTTTATTGCACATTAATCCTGGTCATGCAGGTTATTTCTTTAAAGTTTTGTTTAGCACTCTATAGATTAGAATGAGTAATAGTGCAATTATCTCTCCGGCCACAGCCGCCTTACACCTAACAGCTGCCTATATTTATACACAAACAGCTCTTGCCACTCACGTGTCAGACTGAGCCACTTCAGCTGTCAGTCTGTCACCTTCACATATGTTATCTTGTCAGGATCAGGCATGATATGATTTGAGGCCATCTTGAAGAAGACAAGCTGCCGACCTGCACCGAATAGGAAAAGGCAGGGGTGGGGAAAAAAATTAATTAGAAGTGATGAGCAAAAGGTTGCAAACTTTAAAATATTGACATTTCATATTCTTCTTCAACCTACGCATTCTTCAGACAACCCGAGACTGAACTCTTTCTTAACTTCACCTGGTATAAAACCGAAATGCTTTCATCTAAAATGACACTGAATCTCCCCTGCTTTTGGTATGTTTACACTTGATCTAATAATGGTCAAGATACGGCTGCGCACAGCTAGCACGGTAAACGAAGAAACGGCCTGAAGATTTTAATACAAATGTCACATGATCTTTAAAAAACGTATTTAAAGACTCTACCACTGATAAAAACAGGCTTGGGTTCAGGGCATTCATTTGATTGTACAGGAGCAGAATCATCTTTGCGTGCTTGAATCTTTGCAAAACTGATCAGTGCAATGCATGTTAAACATGACTTTCTCCGAAATAGCTCTTGCTCATCACTCCATAGCTCTGGGTTTTAAACAAGCTGGAACAAGGTTTCTACCCCTCATACAAAAAGCACCAGCAAGTACTAACGGCCTGGGCTGTGTAAGGCACCAGCCACGTAGACATCCGAGGCCAGCGGGGACTGAATTTGGTGAGGTTTCACTCAGCGGTATTTGTGGGAGCCGCAGCACAGTTCTTTTATCTCCGCACGCTTACTGACCTGGCATCTTATTCACATCCCTGCCTCTCGATGAGTACCTGCCGTCCCACGGACCCGCACTGTCATTGCCTTTCCTTGGAGCAGAAGCCACAGAGAGATTTTCCACAGCGATTCAGCCTCTGCCTTCCCTCTCTCTGAACTTCAGAACATCAAATGCTATCTACTCCCAGCCTGCCTCTCTAGGGGGCTCCCATAACACTATTTTCTTGAAAAGTATCACACAGCAAACGGGATGCGTCGACTACTGAGCAAATTTCTGTGCTGTAGATTTCAGGGACTTGAGTGCTTATGCATCAGGAGCGACAAGGTAAAGGGAACGATAAGTAAGACTAGAAATATTGCTAATATGTCTCATTTGCTTTTAATATTATAACCTGAAACAGGAGCTGCTCTAAACTTCCTATGAACTTCCCTGTGCCATAATAATTACTTTTTTAGTATATTAATTAACTTCAATAGTCTGACTATAAATAGTCTGACACGATGACCTAGTAGTCACCAGTTAGCCACAAGCAAGCTTAATATAAATTAGTTTTTTCTAGGTTCCATGGAAGTCTCTGTTCAAACCTCTCAGAAGCACAAGAAATGCAGAAAGCCGTAGCAGCACACTGCCTAAACACTCTGAAATGTATGAACTGTCTGAAGTTTCTACTAGTTCGTGATGCTTTCAGAGCTGGGGACCTGCTAGGCATGTATATAAACCTGGCTTTGGTGTGTATATTTCTGCTGCTCAGCTAAGCACAACTAAAGCACCCAACTGCACACAGAGTAAATTGCGACTTTAAGGTTAAGACATGTTGTGATCGCAGAGGTACAGACAGAGAGCTGAGCCTCAGGCCCTAATTAACTTGCCGCACTAAAGTCTCTGACAGAGCAATGACTTCAGTCAGCTTTCCCAAGGTGTGGCTAGCATCAGCCACCCTTCCTCTTGAAGACAGGAGCAGGGGAGCCGATCTGGCCCTAGCAGAAAATGGCAATCGCAGGCAGGGAAGCAGCGTGTGGAGACAACATACAGAAGAAAAACTCACCCTGTCTTCGGGGGGGGGGGGGGTATCTCGGGGGAAGATTATGAAAACCTGGGGGGGGGGGGTTATCTCGGGGGAAGATTATGAAAGAACATGGATTTGGTCCACTGCACCTTATAAAAACAAACATGTCTTTTTTCTTTACCCTTCAAAGGGGTGCAGTTTGCCCAGGGGAACACTGCCACCTAAGCTGGCCAGGGCCGGCCACAGGGGCACGCAGCTCTCCTGGGCATGCAGGGAAGGGGCGAAGGGTTGGGAGCCGACTGTGGCATTCAGCTCTTTGAACCCCTCAGCCACTCCGGAGCCGCAGCTACTGGAGATTTTTAGCAGAGACTTGTAACATTTTTGTTTCTCAGAATGCTCTGAAGTTGCCTGAAATAGGCACAAGTCTGGTGCAGAAGCAGCAAGCCAGGGCCAATTCTCCACTTGATGTCAATCGGCACCGACTGTCTGCCTTCAGGGGAACCACATGAGGACTGCCAGGCCCACAGACCTTTTGGAAAATGTATTTCTCTTTTCAGCGAGTATATTCTGTAGACAAGAAAATGAGTTGTAGTAGCAAATGGGATTTTCCTCTGGAAGTTCTATGTCTACTTCTGTGTCTGCTTGGTTTTAAACCCTCCCTCCTCACTGTCCTTTAGCCAAAGCCCTACTGCTGGAAGCACAGTGCTCCCACCAGCGGCAGGGCATCTCTGACACCAGCTGGGAAGTCCCAGCTAGATCCATGGGAGAACCTGCTGGTTTTGTGTCAAACCGCAACAACCATATGGATTGGAAAGATTTCTTTAAATCCAGTATGTTGGACCATGTCCTGCACAATTAACTGCGGAAACAGGTCACAGGCTTTTGTTGTTGTTTCTGCTGCTGTGTTTTAAAATAAAATGTCAGACCCCACGGTTTGGAGACCTATGGTCCATGTGCTCTAGCCCTCTGGTGCCAGCTCCTTTGAGCCTGCCCGCAGGTTCCTGCTCCCCCGACAGCAGGCAAAGAGAAGCCCCACCAAAAATCAAACCGCCTCAGCTGGAGCTTCAGAAACTTCTAGCTGCTGCTGGCGGCTCCCACAGCCCAGCGCAGCACGCTCCCCAAACCGTATTAAAACACCTAAAGCAGCCAGAATATGTGACTCAGATGCTGTTTCTGCTCAGCAGCATCCGCAACCTACCTGTCCAAGTCGTCTGGTTAGTTAAGACGAAAGCTTTGCACTGGGAGTAGCTGTCACAGATTTCAATGGCTTCGCTGACATCAAACACGGAGAGGAGGCAGCCCTTATGATGGTAAGATGGCCAGCATCTGTAGTTCTCATCAGGAATAAAAGCTTCAGGCACCCGTCTGTATTCTGCAAATAACCACAGCAAAGCAATCGTTTTGAAAGCTCTAGCAAACTGCTTGTTTTTAACAGGCAAGGTTTATTATAACAGCTTAGGAGCAGGATATATGACAGAAAAGGTGACGGACTAGACTGTACCAGCCTAGCAGCCCCAGTTTACTCCCAAACGTGTTTATAGCTCTGCACCTTACTTTCCTTTTCCTTTCCTCCTTTCTTCTTCCCACCTTTTTTTCCAGAAAGCATCTGTAAATAAACAGTCTGTGTACAAAACCCTTTCCCCTTCCCCACTGCGTAGGAGAGGCTTTGGTTTTATTAGGAATTTTACAGGAAGAATGTCCCATTGAATAAACAGAATCCACTTGAATGAACTGACTCACTGTCCTACTTCTTAACAGTGAGCGGGATTGTCGGGGTGAGACCCGACCAGGCGTTCCCAGCCCTCCCTCTCCCTCAGAAGAGCATGCTATTTTCCTCCAGTCCCTTTAGAGAAGGAAGAAAAGACAGGCTTTTAATTAAGCAAACTTTTTTTGCTTGCTCAGATTAGCACAAAAGAGGAGCCGCTTGATGGGCCTCCGAAGAGAAGGGGGAAAAAAAAAGTAGCGGGAGCATGTCAGCGTGGTCCTCGCCCAGCGCCTCCGCGCTGCCCTGCCGATTACTCCTCTCCCTTGGCTGCCGTTCAGTCTCACTTGCCTTTATGAGCTGCCTCTTGTTCTCTGTTCACAGCTCCTCTCACTTTCCCAGCCGCTGACGGGGGTTTCTCTAATGAATGCATCAGCAAATTCAACTAATCATTTATAAACATTTCTATTTAGCGTCCAGACGCACAAATTGACGGTTCCACCCCGTCTCTGCCCCCTACCTCCTATTCAAAAAAATAAATAACATTCTATATTTCTTCTAATTGTATCTATTATGGAAACCAGAGCTGCCAGCCCTGACTCACAGCCTATTCTTAAGTCACTTTGGTTCAGACATTTTCTGCCTGACATTGCAGATTCAGCCTGCTAATATTTCAGGCAGCACATTGTACGAACACCACCGAGTCAGAGGCGAATGCATCTACTACTCTAAACTGCCAGTATTTCAACTGGGAAAAGTCGTACACATCCACAAGTGCTTGTTCACACCACACAGTCTGAAATAGTGGGAAACAAATGCAGTAAATGCACTCTTTTTTAAAGCCTGGATGATTAAAAGTATCCTAAGAAACATTCACAAACAAAAAGCAAAATCAGAGCTTATCATGTCCCACTTAATCAAAGGCAAAAAAGTTTTCAGTAATTCAGAAAATGCAGACTCATACAGATGAAGGAAAAAAAAATATGCAGTTTTACATTACAAATGGTCGTGTCTCCATCAAAAATACCTATGTATTTCTTCTGAAGAAAAGTCACAGCATAAATCAAACTGCTACTGGCTGGATAGGTAAAGTCCCCTTTTTTCGAATTTCTGTATCAACTGTACAGTGTAACAATAATTGAATGTAACTGAATAATATTCTCTTATCTCTGTATGGTAACTGCTGAGTATTGATTTGTACCTCACAGCCAAGGTCAGTAAAATGATATGTGCAAATGAAATGCAAAAAAAATCAATTCACCATTGTTGGCACCATATACTACTACCCGTATCAGTGTGCGTGCCACGTTGACTGGATATAAAATGTGACTATTCACAACTTTTCTTTGCATGGCTACAGAAGTGCCACCTAACACTGCACTGCGCCAAACCCCATGCCACAGAGGGTGTTCACAGAACACTTGCTAGGGCAGCAGCAGATGAAGCATCTGCCTGATTCTCCATGTCAGCAGGGAGCATGCCCCCGGCCCTTCCCGCAGGCGCTCTCGGAGCCTGCCGGGCTCCGCGTCGGGGCTGGGAGGGAGCTGCAGCATCCCTCGGCACGCTGTCAGGGCGCTAAGCAGCGCAGCCCCACGCCACGACATGTGGTTTTTCTCCACGCGAGGCAGCAGCCTGTCTGGAAGACCCTTATTTTGAATTATCGAACAATTTTTAAACTCTTCTGCGCACAGATATGCCTCTTAATATGCCCATAGCACTTTCTTTCTTCTCAACACTGTTCCCGGTACAGCTGTCAGGGGTTAGGCTCTCGGCTGACATAAACAGATTTCAAAAGAGCAGCACTGATTTACGTGACCTGAGGCTCTGTCAGAGGTAGGAGATAAAGTCCTCCCTTTCCATTGACTTCTTCCAGGTGACTGAGCCTGGTAAATCATTTGGGCAGCTTGGACACATTAATCGACAGAGTTGGGCCAGCAATAACTGCGATGGTGATGGCGAGGTCCTGGCTTGTGGGCGGCAGAGAACATGGAAACCTCCACACTGGTACTTAGGGTGGTCTTGCCGTGCGGCAGAGCCCCGTGGCTGTCCCCCCTAGGCCTTGCTGCTCCCCGCCAGTTCCTACATGAGGGAAGCCACCATCATCTGCAACGACCTCAGGGTGCCGCACTTGTGGGAACAGGCTAGCGTAACAGGTACCCAACAGCGCGACCCACATGCAGAGAGCATTCTCCTCGGCTGGGAGATCACCAAGCGCCAGATAGGTGAAAATGCAGCCACTGGAGTCTCAAGCGAAAGCACACAGGCACACAGGGTCTGCAAAGGCAGCCCCCGGCAGCTCCCCCCAACTGGCACAGACTGCTGAATGCCTGCAGTTTGGGGACCTGAGCCTCCTGCCTACGCTGCCTGCAGGGAGAGGAGTGGGATGCAGCAAGGGGGAAAGGCAGGAAGGCAGCCCCTCTCCCCGCTCGCGTGGTAGGCAGCAGGGATGGTTGCCCAGGAGCACCTTCCCCTGGGAGCATCCCCGTGGGAAGGCGGCCACGAGGAGCAGTGAGTGGGACATGCGATGGCCCCGCACCCTGGCTCACGCTCCCAAAGCAGCCAGGTGCTCCCGCTGCCCCGGGAAGCCAACACGGGATCTCCTCTTAAACTATTAGTCAGAAATTATCAGAAACCCTGCAACGCCAACCGAGCGCTGGTCTGAGGAAACCGCGCTTCCCTCCAAAACTCACTTTATCTCAAGCAAGGCAAGGTACCTGCCTTCCCCATTCGCACAGTGAAGGCACATATTCCTGGAATCTCTTGTTTACACAGTTACAAATTAGGGAGCTGACCCCTTAGCCCTCATTTGTAGGAGTTGTGAAGAAATGCACTCCTCTCACGTGAACTAGGAGGGGTCGGAAGAAGGGTGCTCCTGAAGGATGCCCCTCCGTTGAGATGTGCCCTGGCAATGCCAGGCACCTGCTGCTCCTCCTTGCACTCCATTAGCCCCAGCCAGCAGGAGAGCTGGGCTTCCCCTACACCTTTAAATGATCACCCTGGTCACTACGGTGCAGTTACTTGCTCAGTTAAGCAATACTCCACTGGTTTATGGACAGCTCCAGCTCAGGTTTTTGTCCTGCCAAGACCTGAAACTTGCTTAAATGGAGTCCGTGGAATTTGAAGGCTCACGGCAGTAAATCACATCATAAAAAGGTCAAAGTTCTGGTCGATTTCCAGACTAATGGTGTTTAAAACCAATAAATACTTGCCTAATACTATAAATGCAGCCATAAATTTACACTTTTGCGTACATACACGTAGCTTGACACAGAGTACATAAAGTCCATCAAGGTAATAGCAAGGAATAGATCAGATATGCAAGATGCTCCTGCCGGTATCACAACGGAAAAGGAATCCTTTTCTCCATCTACTGATTTTGTGAGGATTGAAGCAAATAAATGTACGCAGTAAGCCTGATCTTGATGTCACTTATGACAGATTTACTCCAGCTTAACATATGGGAGCTAATTTGCTGCTCACTGTTATACAAATAAATCCTCCTAGGAAACATCCTTCCTGCCCCGTTAACATTTTGAAACTTCAAAATATCTTGCTATGCTGAATCTGGGCAATCCTCAAAAATTTTGTTTTGCAATATTTTTAATAGCTTTAAAATATTTTTACAAGTTTGCTCTTGTCAATCAAAATATGCTGTTTCAATAGGCCAAAATCTTCTTAGAAGTTTCTCACAGTGCTAGGCAGCCCCCACAGCAGCCACAGCAATTTTCCAAACGAGCATCTTCTCGTGTCAGGTAAGAGAGGCATCTTTAAAAGCAACCTGCAGTATCACTGACCAGGGCAAGAGCTACAAAAGAAGGTCAATGCTTTAAAATCTTGTTCTAAATTTTTTCCATCAAAAATCACCTGCGTTGTCCCAAAGCCGACTACAATCTATAAACATACTCATTTTCACTGTACTGGACTGAATCACATAAATAACTCCACAAGTATATAATAAACTATGTGAAACCGCCTGTGGTTTCCCCCTTTTAGCTTGTTTGAATCACCCTAAATCTGACTTTAATCAGTCCTAATGACCGTTTATTTCAGCCACAGCAGCCAGATTGCATTTTTACTACCAACTACAGCTACTCATTGGAAATTTGCCCAGTCCTCTTTTCTAGTTATCACCTGCCAATACACCATGGGTCAATGACACAAACGCAGTAATGTTCATCCTTGAGAGAGAAATCGTGTTGCTCCTTTTCCTCCCTCCTCTTTTCCTCCACTCTCGAGAGGGTCACTGGCAGTCAACTCTGGATTTGCTTTTAATTGCTTTGCTTACAAGTAAGCAGAAAGAGCCTGATCTTGCCAATCTCAGCAAAAATTGAGCAGTGTTTTGCTCTACAAACAGTCCCCACCGATTCCCAGGGAGCTTATGGAGAACAGAATCGGATCCTAAATAGACAAGAATACAGTTACGTTTTTAGTACGCTTCATTCTATGCTGAAATTTTCCTCATGCTTCAATATCTCACATTTAAACATGCTTCTGACAATGAGCCTTGCAAAGCCGTATGCGCAGTTGCGCTACGGAAAGCTGTTTTTTGGTATGTTTGAGAAAATGACATGCTAGGCGTATCCCGCGTGTCTCTGCTTTCAATCATTTCTGACGAATGCCAACTGTTTGGAAGGACAAACAGGCCTGGCAGGACATGGGTTTGCCGTCAGACCAGGAGATAGCCCTGCTTCTCTGGTGAGTATTTCTGTCCTTTGGCTGCCTCCCACGTGCAGGCTGGAAGCGAAGTAAGGCTTGCCTCTTTTTATTGCTTCTATTGTGCTTACAGTAGAGCCATATTTAAATCAGTATGCAGGCTGTCACCGAAACACAAATAAATAAGGAGAAGAACGACATGTTCCCTTACATTTTATTCCCGTTAACATGACACAGCTGGAGTGTTTTTCCTGCCTCGTGCCCCACGTCCCAGGGCCGCTCACCGGGCTGCGGAGCTGCTCCGCACCCACGGCCGCCTCTGCAGTGCACACCGATTTACTGAAGGCAACTAGCCCAAACTAGTGCCACAGATGCTTGTAAACTGCATCTGGCCCACTTGCTCATAAAAACAATGACGCTGATGATGGATGAGCCAAAAGGTGCCTAGGGTCACGTGTGCGGGGTATTTAAGCTTAAAGACAGATGCCTACAGGATTTGTAAAAGACACTCAGTGACTTCTTTAGTGTTCTTGAAAGGAGCTGAGGACCTAACCCATCAGCAGAAAGCATTTTGCTCTACGCTGCCAAGTTGGACCTGGAGAAGTTTAGCGACAGCAGAACACGTTGCTCAGTGAACAGGGCATATGGTTTGCACGACGGTGGAGATACGTGTGAGCAACAACCAACCGGTCACTATACAGCCATACAGCCCCACGGTATTTCCAGTGCCGTATGGGTGCAAAGGAACCTGCTCCTGTATTCCTCCGTGTGCCAGGATTGCCCGGCTGCTGCTGCAAAAGCCCCCTGTGCAAGGCAGGGCGTAGAGGGAGACTTTCTGCCCGTGCTTGCAGCCCTGTGCACCTTTCCCCCTCAGCCGGCCACAAAGCAGCCTTGACGTTCCCGGGAAAGAAACACCGAACGCCCAAGTGCCAGATAAAGCAGGAATCTGGGCTGCAAGGACTGGGCTGCAGTATGTTCCTGGCTGAGCCTTCAAGCACCTTCAGCAGCATACTTTTAGCCTTCGCACTGTGGCCTGCCGTAGGATATACAAACTGCCTCAAACAATATTCCAGCAACCTTGCAAAATTTCTCTCTCGCACATACACATGTGCACAAACACTGCCCCCCTCCTCGATTTCAATAATTCTTGGGTGGATTTACAATTTCCTAAGCAGGTTGCTATAGTGACCCTGCAGAATATTTTTTCAAAACACTGTTGTACTGTAAATGTTTACATACAGCATAATCCTGCCAAATTGTCTTAAGACAAAGAAAAACATGAAGTGTCTTTGCTTTATGTCCAGCCTTCCAGCTTTTTAGGCATTGAGAATGTGCTTTCAACTAACAGCAGCAGCTAATTATGCCTTTCTTTGGGCTTGCACACCCTCAGGCCTAATAATGGGTCATCTATTAGCTTTAATGAATAACAAAGCTATCGGATTTACTAATGTTAGCTGATTTCACGCATTTCTGAGTAAATTCTGAGTTAACAGAAGGGCTGGGGCTTAGCTCAAGGGCCAGACACCCCGTTGGTACAAATCAGTGTCACTTGATTGAAGTAATAAAAATGTTGATACAGGGGCAGGACTTCACTGATGAACGTCTGCAGATTTTTTTAGTCTTCTTAATCTGGGCAATTAATGGAACGATTTAATCATTTTTAGATAACGTATGTCAGAAAAAATACATGATTCCTGTTTTAATCCACATTCTCCTGGATTCCAGCAAGAGAGACCAACGGTCAATGGAATATAAAAGTATTTGCTCATGGTGTTGTTTTAAACACTGTAATGCTCCTATATCAACATTAACAGTAGTGTGATTTATGATTACAGAACACATACATAGCTATCGAATGTCTCCCGCGCCTCTACTCTGTTTCTAAGATACTAAAGCAAAGTCCAGAGCAGAATATAATTTACAGCACTATAAAATCTTTTACAACTGAAGCACAGTGAAAGCTTAATATCCAAGACCTTCTGTAATATGACTATGTCATCTTGTTAAACTTTATTTATGGGAACACTAGGGTTGACAAGAACTTTATGTCACTTCCCTACTGATTATCAATATCACCTTTCTCACTTCATGGTGTTCATAGGAAGAGGTCTTCCTTTCAAAAACATAGGTTCAGATAGATAACAGACTGTTTACTCAAAGTTTATGTTTTAGTTATGGCCTTAGATCACTTGCCCAAGATCGTGACCTCTTCTTTCCTAATACGAATTTACAATGCTCTATCCAAGACAACGGATAATTCAAAGCATTTAGAACCAAGACAAATTCTGAAGCACCGTTACCTGAACCTTCTATGGTTTCTTTTCCCAAAAAACCAAACCAAAATAAAATCTAGCAGTTCTTGTATCTGAATTCTCCTCCAGTTCTGCTTTTATGATTTCTATCATAAAAGATATCTATCTCCATCATCTATCAGCAGTCCTGGTTAACGGGGGAGGTCCCGGACGACTGGAGGCTGGCCAAATGAAAATCTAGCAGTTCTTGTATCTGAATTCTCCTCCAGTTCTGCTTTTATGATTTCAAAATAGATCATACACCAGAAAGGCCTTATTTTGTCACAACCCTTTAGATGCCAGAGGAGACTGGCATCGTTAATTCTTGTCTATTTCTACTGCTTGAGAGAGTGAAAATCTTGGGAGCCAGTCACCTTGTGAGACTTCCATCATCTGGAGCAAAATCGGTGTGAACTTGTGCCTACCTGATCTTGGCACAAAGGCGTACGAATGCAAAGCTCTGACTCCCATCTGGCCCGAGAACAAAACCATCACCTCTGGTTTTATCTTAACCTAGCACTGGCTTGGAAAACACTCTCCTTGAACTTTCATTACGCTGTAGAGCAAGGCAGAAAAGTTTTTTAAAAAATCCAACAATCTTAAAAGTATTTTTTCTTTGCTTTCAGATTAACACAGTTACTAGACCTCAAATAGGGCCAAAGCAAGACCTCAGCTGACAGCTTAGGAAAGTATCACAGTTGTCCCTTTTCCCACCCACCTCTACCTCCACCACCCACCAGGAGTTACACAAATTATTCGACCTGCTCGGCATTTCAGCCCTGGTTTCACTGGTCAGGACACCAGCTCAGCTGGGAACGTCCTGCCAGCGGGAAGAGGTTGATCACTTGGACACCGGTCCTTTCCAACACCACTGTCACCCTCTCCTGCAACTTCACTGTACCACAGGAGAATTTCTCATTTCATAATCTCTGGATAATTTCTAATTAATAATTTCTAATTCCATAATCTTCGGACTGAGAATATTAAAAATTAATTCTAGCATGGTATTACCAATCAAATACTGGTTGAGGAAGGAATGTGTTCAGAATAAAAGTGATACGAATGAGTAGGTAGGCATATTTTCACCCTCACGATATAACTTCTTCATACTTTTCTGGCAAGGAAAGAGAGGCTTAAAATAGAAATAAATTACAACCCCTTTTCTGTTTGGTTAAAGTAGCCTTAGAACAAACAAGAAACAGGCCTGCACATCTTAAAGGCATGGCAGCTAAGTCTGAAAACACATCTCATCTACATGTAAATTCCACTAAGATATCCGATTCCTCGGGCTTGCCATTGGTTGAGAACATTTTCCTATCAAGGAATTCAATACTACACTCACGGTCTTTCATGTAGACTGGCCAAGTATGTTACACAAAGCATCTATGGATTTTTAACATCTTTGCTCACGCTGTAGAGTGCCTAAGTCCATGAGCAGTGTCCTACAAATAAAAAGGGCTCCTTGCACAGAAGGGCTTTACTAACCGTGAACACAGGTGGCAGATTCTGCATTATATATTATCCAGGACTCCTCAGAATTAACTAACACAAAAATGTGTGACTATTACAGTACCCAAATATACATGGAGATCTGCTCCATATTAGTAGAAATCTGCACTGTTACATTTACTACCGCTGTCCTAAGCTTCAGTCCCCGAGATACTTTATAAACACAACAGCCCTCTAAAATTCAAAATTTCATCTTGTCCTGATATGGCAGTTAAATCTGGAACCAACCAGCACCACAGAAAAACTTCAGCCCTCCTGGCACTTCTTCAACAAAGGACGTGTTTGTACTATTGATTGTACTGCTGAAAATAATTTTGCTGTGTTGACAGGCCTCACTCAGCACAGATTGTGATGAAAAGCTGAAAATTAGAAAGTTAAATGAACACCTGCAACAATTTTCCTGCCAATTTTACAACAAAATAAATATTGAATTATTCTGATAAGTGGGTCAAATTCATCCTTGGTGTCATGGCCCTTTGAGGTTAACAGCACTACGACAGGGATGGATTTGGCTCCTGTGTCTCTTTCACAGAGCAAATGCTTCACGGAACTATTCAAATCCCCCGTGCCAACATTCATCTTCATTTAGAACCCATCTTTCCCTCTTTACTGAGCTTTTGCAGCAAAGCCATAATTTTCCTATCAACTTGCAGTCAATTATGTTGACAATTTGACACGAATATTGTATGTACACAAAAATAATTAGCAAAACAGCTTTTCCAGTTGTTAGACTTAACAGTCATTTCCATCATACATCATCTTCTTTGATGTGTATAATTCCACAAGCTATCCTTCTGGGAGGAATATGCATCCCTCTGCATCATAGCAGCTTGAATAGCATTTTACATACCTGTGGTGCTGCAGAGGTTTTATGAAAAAGATACTATTATGCAGCTTTGTTTTCATCCTGTCCTTTTTTCTTCTTTTTCATTCTCTTGCTAGCAGAAGCTGAGGGACACATTATTTTTGTGAAGCAAAAATTTTGTTCTCCCAATCTACAAGTGCTTACGTAGCAAGAAATTCCTGTAAGTCCCAGGAAATCCACAGAGGGTTACGGCATCTTGATTAGATTCCCCCTAACTCGTGTTTGGGGAGGCTCTCACAGTCCAACAGCAGAGAAGTGTGCGGATGTGATGAAAAACATTTTCTGCAGATCTGCTATGGAAAGCAACGCTCCGTTGGATTTCTTTATCCCCATTACAGCCTGCTCACACCTATGGATGTGCAGCTACCTCATTTAGTGAGAAGGGTTTCAAATGGTGCCCAGGAAGCAAAAGGCAGACAACAGATTATCACATGCATGACTTCAAGGGCCACCGAGCCCCATTTTCTGCACATTCGCCCTTTCAAACCTCAAAATAAAGACAAAGTCTCTGATTTTAAGTTTCAAGAAAGACTACTTTACCAGCTTTCGGCATCCGGGTTGTGTTCTGCAGGTACTCTCCACTCTTATACAGATTCAAAACTCTCTCTAGCTGAGCAGCCGTCTCATCTATTCCCCAGTGAAGTTCTCCTTTAAAAGCACAGAAAGAGAATGAGTTAGATGAGGAGCAACCTGCACAGGACGAAAACGAGGTTGCATTAGAATAAAGCCCTAAGCATCAGAGCCCAGCGGTGCCCTGCTCTACGACGGCGTTATGATGTGGACATGAAGTCCATGAGTTACTACAAATTGGGTTTCACACCTGACATGAGCCAGGCACGTCAAAGGCTGGCTCATCCGGCTGGGAACCCCAGGCCTGCGGGCAGAAAACACTGCGGTGAGCTCCCCACGAGGGACGAACTGTAGCCAATACAGGGAACTCAAGAGGCTTTGCTTGTTAATTAGCTATAGCCCAGCACCATTAAAGTCCCCGTTGAATACACACAGTATAAGGTATAAAACCCCTAGAAGAATGCACTGAAAACCCTCAAATCAGATTTACAGGCACATGCAACTACTCTTGTCCCAACAGCACTGTCTTGGTAATTAGTAAAGATCTATGGTAATGTCACTCGCCTCTGGCTTCTGAGGTATAGAAGCACCACCGGGACCACTGGCAATGGGGAAGTACCCTGGTGTTACCATTAAACCTCCCCTTGAAATAGACAGGGACTTCTCCAGATCCCACAAGGGATTGCATTCTGATGCAGTTCACCCCAGTGCTGAGATGTCAACAGGAAGTATATACCTCTGTGAAGCCTAGATAATATCTCAAAATGGGATTTCTCTGATATAGGGGGCCTTCTCTGTATGGGGGGAATTTTACCTTGGATAGAAAAACAATCTGGTTCTATTGCAGTGAACATAAAGCAGCATCCCCCACACCCCAAGCGTGATAGTCACACTAAAAAAGGAAATCCTTGGCTTTACCATGTTTATTGCAATTACCTGTTGCATTGACTATCTTATCCAGTAACGGTCTCAGTGAGGATGGCGCACTGTGTGGCAGAAGATATGTAAAAAAAAACCTGCAATGGAAAAGTAACCCATATCGAAAAATTAAAAAAAAAAGAGTTTACAAATGTCTGGTAACTACTGAACAACATAAGGAATAAAATTCCTATTGCTTATAAGCCACTGACCTATTCAGGAAATATAATCGTATTCTATAATCAAATAAATATATAGCTGAGACTATTCACATAGCTGTCTGGCATACCTAGACCATGCTGTTATATACAAGGCGGCCTTGTAACTATGTGTAAATGTTCCATTAATACAGAAATTTGCTACAAAGCCCCACGGATTGTAACTCTTTGCAAAGCTGTCTGTACGTTAATGAACTAAAAGGACACCATCAACCCCGGAAGTCTTGGGGTTTTTTTCAAACCTTGAAAGCGCATAAATCAAATTTCTGCTCATTTCAAATAATTGACTATTATTTTCTTTTCTACAGTTTTCTTAGACTTTCAAATGAATTGCCAGGAGAAAGCCGCCTTCTATTGTTTTAATGCCACTGCAATTCAGAATGTCTTCTCTGTTCTCATCATTTATCTAAATTCAAGATGCATTTACGTAGATATTCATCGATGGATGTATATTCTCCATTTCAACATTTTTAATTACAAAAGAAGAAACAATATGCCTTCACCATCACCTGAAGTACACTTAATTTTCACATTGTTCCTTTAAATTTCTATTACTCTGCCAATATTACTACCCACTGCAAACGGGGTAGTAAAAAAAACAAAACAAAAAAAGTTCAGGATCTGACAATATAAACAGAACTATCAGACATAAATATTAGGTAATGAGCAGAACAGGAACACAATCGGGAAATTGCCCTGCTTTACATCTAACCTGCAAAGCAAAGTAAACACTTTTTCATATACAGAGACCACATTGTCAGACAGAAACCTCCAGGGACTCATGCTCAGGAGGGAGACTAGCCGACGTCTTACATAAGCACAAATTAAAAAATTAGGCTACTGATAGCAAAAATTGATCATAGACACAGGTATTATTGAGCTGACATATTCCACTTACACAATGAATGTTTCCTTGAGATTTTAAATCCCTTTTTCATCCCTTACAAAAATAATATTTATGATTTTCCCAAGTGGGATTATCCCCAGGTAGGTTTTCTTAGCGATAAGTATGAAACAGCCAATATAAATACATACAGAAATCTAAAGAGCAGCATAACATTTGTAATTAATAATTAGTCTGGTAAATTTTACCTCACTTTTTTTGCTTAGAGATTATCCATAAAGCAGAGTCCGACTGATTGTGAATAGTTCTTTGCAAAAATTCAGTAGCTGTCATTTACTTTGCTAAATGCTGGATGGATGCGAGTCACGGAGGTTATTGTTTTTCCATGGCTATAGAAATATATGACTTGTTCTAATGCAAACGCCCACATGTGAAACTCTGACATGTAGAGACACTGGCGCCTGCACAACTTAATTGCAGGAACATTTGTTATTCATTGATTGCAGGGCCAGTGGCATCCCTTGTGATCTGCATAACACAGATTGTCAGATCCTTTTACATTTGTTCTACAGCCTTTCTTCCTTTCTTTCTTTCTTTCTTCTTTCTGAGAACTATCTGATCTTAATTTAAGAATTGTCAATGATGGAGAATTTGTCTCAGCTATTGGTTAATAGTTCAAAATATTAATTATCCTTACTTTTAAAACTGTCCAGTGCTTTGAAAATTGTTCTTCCAAACATTTGGAGGAAAACCCATAAAGACACATTTGTGACAGAAGGTAACCATCTGAAAGTCAAGACGGGCCAGTTCTTGCACAGCAGAGTTTTTTCCAAAATGTTTTCTCTCCTTTAATTATTTACCTCATAAAGAAACCAGCTAGATAGGCTGATTACGCTTTCAAGGCTAGGGCCTGCTGTATTTTAAAATTACAAGGGGTTTATGAAGTGTTTGACATATTGCTGCTTTTGACTTCCACCTTACACCAGCAACCCTTCCCTGAGGGCAATCTCTAACCCTACAGCAACAGAGTGCACCCATGAAAATATGAAGTTTAGTAGCCTATACCTAATGAACGGACGATTTAGCCTTCCAAGACAAGTGCGCAGAGTTTGTTACTAATGCCCTAGCATGGGTGGTCACAGCCTACTATAGCATGAATCTGCTGTTGAACAAAAACCCACTGTCCCTATTGAATTAAGCAAAAGCAGGGGCTGAGAACACTGGGGCACTGTGCGTGCGTTACACACTGGTGTGCGGTTCAAAGGCAATATTAAGAACTGTAATAGAAAAAGACTGCTTCCTTCAGCGAGACCGGCAACCTGCCGCAAGCCCACCACACCGCAGACATATCTCCACTTACGACCGAGATGGATGGGTTTCCCATTAAAGGTTTCTTAGCCAGACCAGTAAAACGGTCTTAATCAAAAGCTAGCAAGCTAAGCAGGATCTTTAAGCCAAGCAAATGGAAACGGAAAATTTTGCAGGACACGTTAAAAACTGTGCTGCACAACTGCAGATGGCTGTCATGTGGTGCAGCCCATTTCAGTGTGGTCAGCTAATGCAACACACATGCTGGTGAGCACCCTGGGACCAAAGCAGAAGACGCTCTTTGGAGCAGCCTCTCTTCGCTGTGGTCTGGCAGGCAGTGAATGGCATGATACTTGAAAGGGAAGTCTAAGAAATGAGCACACCATTATAGCATTGCTTTGAGATCTTCCATCCTCCTATCTGGATCAGACAAGGCGGCCGCCTGCCCCAGCAGCGCCTGGCAGCCGGAGCGGCGGCGGCAGGAGGAGCGCGGCACTGAACATCGGCTCTCGGCTCCCCGGAAAGCAGTGACACGGCTCCCTCAGCATCCCGGCCCAGCCCTCCGAGGGGGGCGATGGCCGACGGGGGAGAGCCGAGACCACAAACACAAAGCCATCACCCAGGAGGACTCCGCTGTAAATTTGGAGAAACCCTTAAAATTAAATTCGGAAGACGAACGCATCGGCTGAACGCTTTCTTCAGCGTGGCCGACTGGTCCAGCGTGACCCATCACCTACGTGTTCCCCATCACGGGCACGGCGCTGCTGCAGAGCGGGAGCAGCACCGGGAGCCAGTCCCCCAGCACCTGCCCACGCAGAGACGGGGGCTGTGGGCAGAGCGGAGGGGGGCAAAGGGGAGCAGCCCTTGCTCTAAAAGGTTTGGGATTACGCCCCAGATCGTCAGCAACTGAGGGTGCTCTTCGTGGCCCCGTGGCTGCACCGGGGACTGTTATAACCCTACCGAGGCAGGCTCCGGTGAGGCAGGGAGCATCAAGCCAGAGCACAGGGCGAGAGCTGAGCTCTAACTCTGCCTCTGAAGCCAGCCCTTTCCTCAGCCGGTGGTGGAAAACGCGTGATGACCCTTCTTAACTCACACTGAAGAAGAGCTGCAAGAATTGTCTCGCCACAGAGCTAAAGGGCCCCCACCTCCACAAGCACCTCTGTTTCACTCCTATGAAAATTTCTACTCGTGTGAAGAATTCAGTGGGATTCAACCAACGCAAAATTAGACTGAGTGGTGAATCACACACAAAGTATGCAAAACATTTCCAAAGTTATAAATGCTACGTATTTTCACAAACGAAACAATTATTCATGGCTTCACTTACTCTTGGGTAATGGTTCTGAGACAATACATACTTGTTGATGTGAATAACTACAGAGGATGCTGGAGACTTTTGGCCCACTCTTAATTCTCTTTTACCTTATCCGACCATGTACCTGTAGGCGTTGTAGAGATTCCTCTTTTCGTTCATACTCTGACACCGTCCCTCAACCGAACAGGGCAGGGTGAAGTTCCTTGCAGGGAATTCCATAAAGCAGTCGCTGTTGCTGGTGCAAGAGCTCTCCTCGATGCTGGCATCATCCAGATCCGTCACCTTCAGTTCCCCATCCACAATCACAAACTGCCGAGGGCGAAAATCCAGTAATGTCACGGAACCAAGAGGAGAATGAGCCAAATAATGCAGAAGCCGAACTAAGCTGAGACATATCTGAAATGCAGAAACGCGGGTACCTTGCGTTATTTTCTCAGTACAAAGTATATAAATGAAACCACTTTAGCTGAAGATATATTCATAAATATATGACTTAATATAAGCATTATAACTTATCCTCAAAACTGAATGCTGCAGCTAAGGTATTTTTCAAAGGATTAACATAGTTGATTGTAAAACCCTTAGAGACTTGAAACAAAAATAAGCTTCTTTACCAGTGCTTTCCCACACTATTCTTGACGCAGAGCTCATTGTTGCTATTCTTACTTTTAATAGAAATAAAAGCATTAACTTTTAATAACACATTACGCACAGGCCTTGACCATGCAGCCTGATTCTGCTCTTTTACAAACTCCAGGTCTGGCAGTTCTGGCCAGCCCACCCTGCGCCCACGCCTGGAGCTCCAACTACAGATGGTCTCTGTATTGCCTCCATAGTGATCCCGCCTTTTGGCTGCTTTTGTAATTTTTTTCCACTGATTCTTTATGTTTGCCTTTTTACAGGGGAGAAGGAAGCAAATTCCCAGAAAGAGGAGCTCCACAGCTTCTCTGTAACTCTTCACTGTGCCTCAGGGTAAGCATATATATCCATCTGCCTTGGTGGGTCTACCTTGGTGGACCCTCATGTGCCACTTTGAGGCTGGGGTGGGAGCTCTGTGCTGATGCTGCACTTTTTAATTGCACGTTAGAAACCTGAGTAACTATTACTAGACAGCAAACTTGATGAACGTTGAAGTCAGCCCCCTTACCAAAGTACTGTTTTCAATTCATGCATTCCTTTAGAGCGCACTATATAATATACGAATGCAAACGTAGCATTAATATGAACACAGTTAAATACTGGAATTTTTATTCTATGTATTAAATTAATAACAGGTCTTATCCAGTCTAGCAAGCTTTTTATTGTTTATATATAATCTTTGTTTTCTTTTAAAAAAGAAAACAAATGCACCATTAAGGCCACGTGCATTTAAGTAGTCAAATCCAAATCCAATCTTGGGGCATAAACGGTATACTCGGGGGAGCACCTTAATGCGTCCTTCATAAGAAAGCTGAGCATGTCTGAAGTTATCCCTCACAGACCCTTCACCTGTGGGACATGAGGACTATCTCACACTTCTATAAGCATTCTCCTGCTTGACCAGACTAGAACATTTTTATCCTACTTACAGGATACCACAGTTCACATGGAGATGCCTGTAGGTGTAGATGAACACAGGCCTGGTTATGGGACACCAGGCTTGGACCACCCTTTCCTCCCTCTGGAAGGACACAGGATTCATGCATGTGCCATCCCGCAATATGCCCCTGCTCCTGCACTGGCAGCCTCTGTGACCAGGCTGAGCCCCGATGGGCTGCTGCCCCTGGGTACCTGTGCCAGCCTGGGACTGCAAATGCCTCTGTAGGACAAGCTTTAAGCACACAGATGAAGGCTTTGCTCAGTATCACACAGCTCTGCTGAGCGCAGAGGTGCTGATCTGGGGAGCAAGCTTCCTGCCGAGTCCTTCAACACAAGGAAATTATTTGTAGGAATAAGGTCAATATTTATTTATGCAGACGTTTTCAGGTCTGGACCACAAACAAGTCTCACATATCAAGAAGATAGAGTTTTATCTCCTCCTTCTTCTCTGCGTTAATTGCATCCTAGACAAGCTAATGAGCATGACGTTATCTAAGACATCATTACAGCGGTCACAGGAATGTTTCATCTGTAATTCCACCTCTGTGAATCAGCTCAGCACCTTCATCTAACTCTCCTTCATCTCCCTTTGCAATTACTCACTCAGAAATATCCATGCTGGAAGGAAACTTTCCTGTTTATTACCCATAACCTAACAGATCTCTTGGTCATTTACTTTGTACGCAGTTGCCATCACAGTCCGTTATTTGCATTCCCTGGATCAGATGAGCCAAAGACAGGTCCTGTATTTCGGGAGCCGTGACGAGTACCTCTACCACTTAACTAAGTACTTCTTTCAGGAAAAGGGAGCTGAAGCTTAGCGCAGGGAACACATTTGCTCCATCTATATTAGTAAAATAAACTCTGCCAGGGAACATTCCTAGGCACAGAAACTTAATCCCACACGCACACTTGCTAGCACGGTCTCTGGCCCGGGTCTGACCGGGACCAAGGCTGCTCTCCCGCACAGTCCCCAGATGCGACCCGGCACGGCCCAGGGACCATTTCTGATGGGCGTCCTGCGTGCAGCCGCCCAGCCTTCAGGGAGAGCAAGAATTCAATAGTACAGACGTGGGCTGCACACCTTGCTGGTTCGTCTCCGAGATCAGTCAGGCCTACTTTTAGTTTTCTGGTACAGATGTAGCCATGCAATCCAAAGCGTTTTAGATGAAGACTGCTGCTGCCTTGCAACGTCTTAGGGAGTTAACCTCGGCCGACGACACATCCCAATATACACTGAACGAGACAGCGCTGTCTTGATCAAAGCACTGCTGCAGTCTGGCTTCATTTTGGACAAATTAAGTGTGACCTTTGTGCTCCTGGTAAACTGCCAACGCGGTGGACAACCCGGGCTTGAGATTTGTGTACATTTATTTCACTCTTCCCCCAGTAAAAGACAAACAGAGCAGGAAGCAGTAGAAAACAATTAAAAAACCAACCTATGATAAGATCAGGAGAGAAATGTAACATCCTCCTATTGTTTAAATCCCAGTTGCAGAGCACAAACCTCAATGCCAAAAATCCTGGGCCTCGAGCTTTAACAAGTAAGAAATGTTTGAAGCTATCATGTAAAAAGCATATAACCGGCTACAATTAGATAACATCGACAGACAAAATAGCACAATATCTTAAACGCTGCTGAAAGGGAATGCTAAATGTTGTTTCTAAACCGAGATGTAATCATAACCGAAGCAAACGTTTAATAAATGTGAATTGCACTCATAGTACATAACCCATTTCATGCTTGATGTTATTTTGCATTCATCGCTCTCTCAAAAGTCCTTTTAAAACAGTTGTTACTCACTCGAAATCTGTCTTCCCAGGAAGTCTGTAAAAGCTGAATCATCTCTAAAGGCGAGCCTAGTTCAGTGATGGTCGTCAGCGTGTCTGGGATGTCATTGCTATCTTGGTAACAATAGCCATAGAGCTGAAAAAAATCACAACCAGGCACTATCAGTGTAACGTATCTTGGCATGTTTTTACATTTCTCCGTGGATGAGGTGCAAAGTGAGCATTTCTTACACGGCTCTGAGGTCTACACATTGTATTGCCTTGAAGTCCGCCCAGTAGCTTTTGTATCCTCTCATTTGAGTGACGCTCCCTTGAAACTCCCAAATTAGCTAGCAGAGTCTCTTGTGGGCATCGTAACAGCACAAGGCCAGTGAAGTGCCCGCTGCATACCCCTCTGTACAGGATCTTATACCAATGAATGTTTAAGAGAAAAAAAAAAAGATTAAAATATCCATGAATGCAGAAGCAGAATTCTATTTGAGGAAAAGTAGTTTAGCCTATGCAATACTTGGCTAAATAAGACTGATTTTCTGCTCAAAAGACATCACAAAATAGCTTTTAATGACATTTCCCATAGGACTACTGTTTGTGCATTGAGTGGCAATGTGTATTTCAATGACACGGTAGCTTGAAAAGCAATTGAAATGCCAAAACTTATCTTTTCCCAGACAGAAATTGCCTCTCACTATACTCGGTGGACTTTTGTGTGCAGTATCGTTAAAGAACGGCAAATACTCCAAAATATTATCTGCCAGTAGCTTCTTCAATTTAAAAGCATTTAAGTGGCAATTTTGGCCATGCTCCAGCTCCTTCTTGTATTTACTTTCCAAAGACATTTGAATGATTAATTTTCACTTGCACAAATAATTGCACAAGAAGAATATTTAAAGACTGTGGAGAAGAGATGTCTTGCTTTATATGGAGTGGGACAATGTCTGACAGGGCTGGGGGACAGGCTTTTACAAACTCCCTGCCAAGCCCTGGCAGAGAGGCAGTTAAATGAGCCTGATAAGGATCTGATTGCAACTTTCCAGCCAGAACAGCATGCACATGAAATAAAATTAAATGTAATCTCTGCCCCCAGTCAAATAAACCATACAGTAAAAGGGTCTGTGTGAAAATGCAGCATTAAAAAATGCCCTGCTGCTATTCCTCTACTGCCTTGCCCTGAGTAATTTGACTTTTCAAACCTCTCAGTTTTAAAAAGCTCAGGGAAGATGATGGGGGTCTCCTCTGAGCGGAGGGGACTCGGATATGGCCCTGCAGAAGTAGCCAGGCTCATGCAGACAAGAATGGTGACCGACCCTAATTCACCAGGAAAGCAGAGAGCCAGACTAGAAAGTGCCATTGCTGGAGGGAGCGGGGTGAGGCTGAACACAACCCCTGTGAGCAGATTCGAGTATCAAGCACATTCTTACGGCTTGTGACCCTCCCAGACAGAAAAGCAAAGACAGCAGTAAATACAGCGTTTGTTATGAACCGTTCTGCTAGCTCTGACTGTAGCTGTCTACATTTAAAGGAAAAAAGGGTGCCAAAAAATGTAAAAGAAGTAAACAATTTTTCTTTTTGGTGTAAAAATGGTGCTGCGTTTCAAAACAGCTGCTTAAACATGGACATCAACCTAAACAAAAAAAGAGCTAGAAGATTTTATTTTAAAACATGCCGAAAAGATTTTGGCATCGATGCACAAGAGAATTTGTGATAGATGCCAATATGAACATTTGAAATAGGACAAGGGACCTTTCTCTTTACGGCCACAACCATGACAAAGATTGCAACAGCAATCATTTCTTAATCTAGAGCCATTCAGGCCAGACTTGGGTTTGTTCCTTAGCATCCGTGACGCCATTTTTGTGCAGCTTATTGACAGGAGTTAAATCTTTGTGTGCCGCTAACTATCTTAGAGGATCACATCAGCACAATTCTGTTTAAGCCTTCTGAACTAACAAAAAAATGAAATTAAATTAAAATATTTAACACAATATATATCTTTTCTCAGAGACAAGCTGGATTCTGCTGTTCTTACGAGGTGTTTCACGTCTCTCTTGCGTGGGGGTGTGGGGGCAGACTAAGAAGGCAAGAGGCAGCTCGGTAGGTTTGAAAACCCTCACTTCTGAGTGTCAAAATCTAACATCTGTTTCCGTATCATCTGCAGAGTTTAGTGCTTGTCTTCAGCGCAGTAATACTATCCGTTGGGGAAAAAGCCATACGGGAAATTAGCAAGCAATCCAGACTGGGAAATGACAGTACCGCAGTCACTGTTGGTTCACAGTAACACTGAATACAAAAAAGATCTCAGTCTTCATTACGCATTCTCAACGTTTGTGAAAACCATTCCAGGGACAGAAATATGGACGACAAACAACAATTATACGTTCATTTGATTATAAAAACATAACACATACATATCTGTACACACTAAATATTGAGAAGTTTTCTTACTATCTATTTATGTGCATATGAACACAAAAGTAGAAATGAATTACAGTATCTATTTGTGTCTATTTTATCTCAATCCATGAATGCCAATAGTAATAATAATGATTTAGATCTGTTCTCAAGAGAGCTGGAACTTCGCTCGCAAGTAATTCTTTCATTTTAGTATCCAATTTGTACCTTGGCAAAAGTCTTCACTGCCCAAGTATCTGAGTATTTGGTGTATATTTTACTATATTAATACCCATTTAATCACTTCAGTCATTGTGGAAGCTTAAATGACCTGATCCAGTTTTGGTTTCATATTAAACTGCTCTTTATTCTCACAAGAAAATTTTCTTGCGTAAGTACTGCTGAACTTAATCAATCTTACAAGCTGAAAAACAGTACTGAGCAAGTTAGTGTAGGTCTAACTCAAAAAATATATAATCCAACCTGAGCCCTTTATTGCTTTTCCTTAAGTGAAACCTCTCCAGATGCAGTGTTATTACATAATTATATAGAGTTATAAAAGCACAGAAGTCTGAGATATAAAGGATTTACTGGGCCGTACTTCTACTTTTCTAAACGAACTCCTGAAACTAAATGCAAAAATGCACATGTAATTACGTGGCCATATTTGTATGTGCAATTACCATGATTACAAACTGGGCAAGTCCCAACAGCCAGTTAAGCATCTAAAATGGTTACATTCATCCCCTCCTGATGAACCACCACCCAGCATACAGATGTTACAAAGTACAGAATATATATAGATGCAAAATATTCCAAGACAGTAATTCTTAGGCCTTTTGTTTAAGCAGCTGACTTATTAAGAGACAGAAACAAGTACAGAGGTACTACGCAAAATACTTTTTTTTTCCCCCTTCCTTTTGTTTTTGTCCAATCCATTTTAAGGTCTGAAATGAGACAAAATGGTTTGTATTCCCAGACGGTGAAGTAAGAAACAGATAGCTGGATGCATACAATAACAAGAAAAATAACCACACGGGGAAACTGAATATAGCTGGAAGCAAAAGATGAGCCAAAATATCTCCCCTATCTAAAATTCTATTAGGTTGGACATCATTCTCAGCGTTGCAAAGCTACACTTTAGATATATTCAAGAGTGATGGTTTTCATACGCCTTTTCAGCATGGTTCCAATTAAATGAATGGAAAGAAATACAATCCCACATCTTTTTGCTATCTCGAGTCACTGCATTTAAATGCCACCCCAATATATTTTTGTGTAGAATCTAATAGCAAACAGTCACAATAGTGGGATGCCTTTCTGTCTGTTTAGAAAAACATATGCCAGATATGAAATGTTGACCTGTTCTCACATCATATGCCGTAATTCATTTCGAGTAGCCCTGTTTACCGAATCCTTCCCTCGCTGTTTGGATTTTCTCAGTCATAAAGGCTCGGTCCTGCATTAGCCTTTATGCACCCAAAACTCCCGCTGACTTCAATAGTTTTTAGGCACGTTGGGCACACGGGGTCAGCCCCTGCGAAAGCTATATTGCTTTCTAGAAGCCCATATCCCTACAGCCGGTCAGTTCACCTCCCTTTACAATTCCCTTTTACTACAAATTATGGGGACAGAGGTGCCCCTTTCAGAGGAGCTGGGGCGGGGGGGGGAGGGCGAAAGCAGAGGTCAGACCCTACACAAAAGCCGACAAGCTTACTGAATAAAAACACAAAATAAAGGAGCTTATTAAGCTGTCATCAGCAGGCTAAGTCTGTGCAAACAACGGGCCCTCCTGCATTAGTGTAGGCACCCTAGCCGGATTTTCAGAAAAATAAATATCAAGCCAGAACCTCCACCAAAGTGTTACATTTCATTTAGAGAGGTTGCTCAGCCGGGAACGGGGGGCCTGGCCACCTTCCCCAACCGGGACTCGGCCGGCTTGGCTCTGCCCGACTGCCGGGCTGCGGCACAACCGCTGCCCCGGCTACTGGAGGGCAAAACTCCCCTGTAAAGATCAGGCCATTTTCCTAACAATTACAACACACCGTGAATCTTTTTCTTTGCCTTGCTAGGTTCTACCCTTGATGTTGACAAATTTTAGATTTTTCTCTACAACCATAAAAGCTGGAAATTTCCCCCTTTTTTCTTTAACGAACATGAGATTTCCATGACTCCAGGAACAGGAACTTCGAGAACACTATTTCCAGCTGTAATGTAAGTGACACACTCAACTGCATTACATCAGAAGTAACTTCTAGAAACCTAATTCTCATCACTTTTCATCCGGACTTGCCCAAACTAACTACAGTAAGGCCTAGCTGCTGCCCACAATAGAAAAGGGCAATTAAAAAAAAAAATCTCACTTCTATGAAGAGCAACAGTAGTCAACACTTGCCACAGCCTTTAATTTCAAGAATACATGGGCACACGGTTACTTAATCAAAACTCCTTGTGTCAAGACTGTATTTTGTAGTGACTTGGTGCCCAGGGGAAATAAAAAGCTCCCTCTGACATTGCTAGCCATTTGATGAGCCGTTTGTTTGAGCTGCTACATGTCAAAAGCAGAACAGCAGATTTTTAGAAGCTCTTGCCCCTTTATTGCTATCAAAGTGAATGTAATATTTTTTATGCATCCAATACTTGGATCCACCTTTCATTCCTGGAGCACTGGGACAGTCCCTGCAAGAGCAGGAACATACCACACTGCTTGATACAGCTATGATTTACCAATACATGTTTTGAGACGTCTATGTCACTCTAAGATCTAGTCAGCCCTTGGGCTTTAAGTATTTCCCTTCATTGCTGATGGTATATACATATATAAATATACACATACACACAAGCACATATATGTATATATTTGTGTATATATGATATATATGCATATGTGTGTTTCTATATATAATATATACACATATTTGTACATACATTTTAATATGTTTTTTATATATTAAAATATTTTTATATCTTGCCATACCTAGTCAGCCCAGAAGCATCTGCAAACCTGTAACATGCATCTCCCTGGAAAAAGGATGGGTTCCCTGAAAGGCCTAAACTTTATTAAGATCGATCCAACATCAACCTTCCTGCTACAGGATATATAGAGATGATGCACGAAAAGTGTATTGATTTTCCTCATTGAAATCTAGCAATCAAGCCCTGCCAAGTGCTGAGCTTCACTGGAAAAAGACTTTCATACAGGGTGTCCCCAGCACCACGCAGAACCTTTTAAGAGCAGGACCAAAACTGTGTGCTGACAGCTGCGAGGCAGGGTTTCCTCTGCTGCTGGATACTGGAACCGAGAGCAAGCAGTGGGTAATTCAAATATTGAACTCTAAATTCACAGCTCTGCCTAGGCTTTTATTTACAAATGCATTATTACGATTAGCACTAAACTCCAGAAGAGCTAGAAGGTACAAGAATCTCATACCTGGCACTGTTACTAAACATGGAAGTTCATTAATAGAAAAATTGGCATGTATTACTTAGAAACACACACGTATGTATATCTAACCATTTCTGTTAGTATATCCACAGAGGTCCACAGACATCTCCATATATTTTATACGTATATGTGTGTATACATATCCATATATACCTGCTGTTCTGACACATATTATCTTGGCTATAATCTTATGATTTAGTAACGTTATCTCCGTTTTACTCTCCCTGCTTTCCTTACACTCTGAAGTGGAAAATTCCTCTACTAAAAACATTTACAGCACTTTGAATTTGCATTGCACTGCACAAGCTCAAGGCCCAACTCTGCAAATATTTAGTCACACAAGTAGCCTACTCTTGCAAAGCCTTCCAGTGAAGACAAATATATCACTCATACAACCATGATTTCAATGGAAACGGGCTGGTATCACTGGAGGTGCAGTTCATTATCTTGTAAATAGCCAGACCAGAAGCTCCCCTGACCTCCATCCACAGGACTGTATTCAGTTCCCCTGCGTTGCCAGATTAACCCTTCGTTATGATGTGATTTTGCATTACAAAACTATCAACCTCTGTGCATCGCATGTGTGGAAAAGCTTGACTTGGATTCATTAGACCCATCTGTATAATTCTTCTTTCTGAGGTGCCTGAGCCATATCACTGTGTACTTTAACATGGCAAGCTTTAAAATAAGCTAGGAGTCTATCTGCAGCTACAGAGTCCAAGAAAAAAGCAACTCTTTCCAAAGTATGTTGTTCCACATTTGGCCTAAAACAATATAAAACATCCATGTTTGGTGTCTACTACCTAAACTGAGTGGTTCAGCTGAGTGTGACAAAAAATAACAACTCCTTTAAAATTAGTCTAGAGTCAATATTAGTATTAGCATAGTGCCTGTGAGAACTAGTTCTTGTCAAGTTTTTAATGGCCACCACAGAAATGAAAAACTGCAATGGGAGTTAGATGCCACAAGGCACTGAACTGAAGCATCAGATGACTGTGTTGGCACAAAAATCCATGAAAAAGACCTTTAAAAAAGCCAGCTTGTATGTCTGACACAGACACTTCATAAGCCAGGGCTGCAACACTTCTAAGTGTGGGTCAGCTTACGTCTGAGTCCACCAACACTCTCTGTGTCTGCGCAACGAGCAGAGGGCCAGAGGAGCAGAGCTCTGCCCTTCCAGGGGTCATCTCCTGCCTCCTTGGCTAACCACCACAGCCCTACCGGCCCTTCCCAAAATATGGCTGCAACAAGAAGACAGAGCACGTACAAAAGGCCCACAACCATCTGTTGCAGGATAGGATAGGATAGGATAGGATAGGTTCAGTTGGAATAGGATAGGATAGGATAGGATAGGATAGGTTCAGTTGGAAGGGACCTGCAACGATCATCTAATCCAACTGCCTGACCACTTCAGGGCTTATCAAAAGTTAAAGCATGTTATTAAGAGCATTGTCCAAATGCCTCTTAAACACTGACAGACGTGGGGCATCGACCACCTCTCTAGGAAGACCATTCCAGTGTTTGACCACCCTCTCGGTAAAGAAATGCTTCTTAATGTCCAGTCTAAACCTCTCCTGGAGCAGCTTTGAACCATTCCCACTCATCCTATCACTGGACACCAGGGAGGTTTACCTAGCTACCTCACATTTGGGGGGAGGGAGGGAGTGAAAAGAGAAACTCTAAAAAACATGTGCTTTCCCTTGCAATTCTGCCCTCGTCGTAACTAATTTCCAGGCCAGGATACTCACAGGATGGAGTGGCCTTGTTCACTCATTGTCATAGGCTGCTTGCCTATGAAAAAAGGCAAGCAGCAAGGGAGAACTTGATCGTACCCACAGCATCCCGTGGCGATCAGTGATCTTCCCGAGCCGCTGCGCAAAAGGAGCAGCGCTGGGCTCCCCTGAAGGAAACTGGATGAGGTTGCAAGTCATCAACTCCCATAAAGGAGGCAGAAATTCAAACCAGAGTCTTCTGGAATTATTTACATGGCACATAAAACTGAGAAGCAATCATAGAAATCATTTAACAAATGATTGGGATTAGTTTTATGAATGCTGCTTTCAAAAGGACGGACTATGTAGCCCTTTTAACTTATGTGATGGCACGTGCCTTATGGAAAGCTGCTCCTGCCAACAGCTTTGCAAGTTGAACACCCTCTGCCATCCCATGCAATTCAATGGGGAAACCCGTTATTTGGCGACTTCAGCATCAAGATGCACAGCTTGCCTTCCAGTGACATGAACGGTTAGAGCCGGTTTGCAATTGTATCAGCTCTGCACTTACAGCAGCTCTGGAGTTCTTGTTAACAGATCCTTTCTTCACTCCTAAAAGTGCAGGATAACATCTGGGCCTTTTGGGAAGCAGTCTCGCAATAAAGAAGCACTTTGTGTAATTCTTCTTTCCTCGCCAAACCGCATCTGTCTGCTCTCTCTGCCCTTCTCCACTCCACCCCGAGCTCCTTGGGGCTGTGGGGACATCTGTTAGCAGCAGCGAGCTGTCTCCACCGAGCCATCAGTAGGTGGCACTGCCTGCTTTTTTTCTCTCCACCCATGTAAACGTCCAGTGCTGACACCCTATATCGACCACCACTAACAATTTTGAAGGATGCCCAAGTGACGTAGACACCTTGTGTCCTGCAAGGTGCACCTACGGCAACGTCAAGCAGTGGAGTGACTGGGACAAAGAAGCAGTTCCATCTCTGCTCGCTGGGCAGCCGTGGTGGCAGCTTTACCAGAGGAACGAGGTAGCGAGCGAGCAGTGCAAACCTCTCCTGCCACCTCACCAGGATTTGGCAGGCTCGTCTGCCCGTGACCTGAAGCTCCTCTGATCCTAACGCCAGTTAAACAGATGGTGTCAGCCCGGTCTTGCACCATGTGTGGTGGCCTCATTCATTCATCTTTAGCCAACCTGCCCCAAGAGCAGCTCAACTGAGCTACTTTAGAAAAACATTAGAAAAAATTCCCGGTCTAAACCAACCCCCCTACTGATGGCTGCATGTGGAGCGCCTGGCCAGACCCCAGCCAGCCCCAGCCCCAGCCTGGAAGGTTAATCCTCATTAGGCGCTTGGTTTTGAAAGGTTTGCTCCCAAGAGCTGTGAACTTCCGCTGCCCCATCCAAAATTCAGCATGACAAATTCTCCATGTAGTCACCCACCAGCTGGTATCAGCAGTCCCAGCACTCCTTCCAGGCCAGCCGCTCCCAAAGCTGTCACGGTCAAACTCTAGCCAACTGCAGATCAAGGCTTGTTGCTGGGAATCCTGCACCACTGCCACCACAAAGGGGATTCAACACCCACCCGCTGGCAACAGGGAAGAGGTCCATGAGTAGCTGTTTCCACCATGGCTTGATCTCCCCTCCTCCCTCCTTTCTGTGAAAACAACAGCGGTTTCATGCAAGAAGGATGGGGAAGGACCAGACCTTCGAGTCCATACACTCCCTATGCAAATGTATCTGCACTGGAAATTAATTGTATATTGACCTTCTTCAGACTTGGAAAGACCGTCTACTTCCACTTGGAATAAGCAAACTGTATACAAAGCTTTACTATTGTAATTCTCACATTAAAATTAAAACTACCCTATCCCGCTGGCTACGCATATGTATAGAGAAACGATCAGGGTAAAGTGTCTGTTAATTATCACATGTAAAGAAAAGAAAACCTTATTTAAAAATAGGTATTTAAAAATATCATGACCGGCTAGCACATCTTAAGTCTACTGAACTTGTCAACAGCAAGCGAGGTATTCTTTTCAGTGCTATTTTATTCAATGAATTTTCTAAGTGATAAATATTCTCACTGTAATCATGACCATTTAAAACAAATCAGACAAATACACTAGAGCTAACTGAACCAATTCACATAGAAACTGCTTTGACATCATAACTCAGATGGTGACTTTTTTAGTGTTGATGCCATCTCGGTATTTCATCTGCGTGTTTTAACTTTACACTAAAGCTAAATAAGCCAGATGAAACGGCCTTATCCGGGCAGTCAGCAAACCAGCGGTTCTGTTAGCAGCTGGTGTCTTCCACCGGCTTCAGACAAAGCCAACCCTTTTCCTTGAGCTTTTGTGTTTGTTTTTAAGAAAGCGGTAGCTCCTTCTTAAATGAATCATTGTGAACTCACACTAGAAGTGCTGATAAACAGCTGCCACAGAAATAAGCTTGCACTTTTCCAAACGTCTGCACTTTCAAACCTTGCCTCCCCTCTCTTCAGCTTCAGCAATGCAAAGGAGGAAAGAATTCCTCCAAAGAACCGCTTATGCCCATGAATGGCTACAGCCTTAATTCTGATACTCCAGGGCTATAATTACATTATTACAGTAAATCAAACATTGCCTTTGTGTCTTTACAATCGCGCTCATTGTTTGAAATTAACTGCAAATGGTTCGATTTTCTTTTCTTCCTCAAATACGGGCAGGGAGGAATTAAAGCACACTAAATCATCTTCCCCACTAAAATGCGTGGAAAGCCAGGATTCAGACAGCAGCATTTGAACTTTGCAAGAAAAGCAACCGCAGCTCGGAGGGAAAGGAAGAGATCAGGCACCGCATGTGACACAGCGCGACTGCAAAGCAGTTAGCGGGCCGCTAAATCCTCTGTTACAATAAATCAGTGACCCGGTTCCCCGTCTTCCCCAGCGCCCTTCATTATAAAACCAACTTGAATGAACTACGTAGCCCTCCCTTCCCCCCTCCAAAGAAAACACCTTGCCACCGCAGTCCGCACCTGCCCTTCCCGGCGGCTGCCGCGCCAGGGAGCCTCGG
>NW_008825306.1:626659-627286 GCF_000699105.1 Pygoscelis adeliae
GGGCCGGGGGCTGCCTCAGGCGGCGGGGCCAAGGAGGGCGACGGCCCAGCGCTGGCACTTGGGCGGGCATGCGAGTGACGGGCAGAGCACGGAAATAAAAAGAGGAAGGCAAGCTGCCTTCGCCTCAGCGTTGGCTAGCGCGAAACCACTCTCCCTCTTGCCGGTTTTCCACGTTTCTTTTGATAGACTTGATTCGCCACATCTGCCGGAGCTGACACATCTGGCTCCTTCCCCAGGCGGAGGGCACGGTGGATATGTCAACATGTTGTCTGAAGGCAGTGGTACTTTCTGGAAAGAGCTCTTTTCCCCTCTATCATATATTGTACAATAATCAAGTCTTTTAAAAGGATGGCTAAAAAAAAAAAAAAAAAAAAAACTGATTTTGACAAGAGACAGGCCGGAATGGGAACTGCTGAGACAGTAAGGAACAAGCCTGTTATCTTACAAACTACACTTCAGGCTGTCAGCTGCCAGAGATTTACCGGAAAAGCCCCTTTCCTAGGACTGAACCTACACGAAACTTTATTTCCAGCAAAAGAAACTCATGAACGCATTCACCCCGAATAGCCCCTGACCGGGGCCGGGGATGCTCCAGAGCGGCACGGCGCGGAGGACAAGGCAGCCCGG
>NW_008825306.1:627654-629900 GCF_000699105.1 Pygoscelis adeliae
GCGGGCTGCCCGCCAGCCCTGCCCTCCCCCAGCACGGCAGGGTGGCAAGGCTACTTCTAGCAGCCGGCTCGTACTTGGGTATGCCGGGAGCCGCCGGGGCGGGGGGGGGAAGGAGCAAAAAAGAGGTAAGGAGGAAAGGCAGAAAAGCTCCCGGCCTTTGCTGGCCCGATAGATGTTGTGTGGTGCCTGTGGCATCTGTAGGCAGTACGGGTCCTACTGCTTCAATGGAAGCTGAAGCGCCTGTCAAAAGCCAGAAGAGAGGGGAGGAGATTTTGAACCGATTTCCTCTCCCTCGGCCGCAAACCCTGGACAGTGATTTCTAAGCCCTGGGCCAGCTTCCGCTGAAAACAAGCTGTAAGTCAGTCTTGAGGTTGGTAGATCCTGTCCCCTTTGAGATTTTAACAGAGACATAATCAGTAAATTTCACGTTGCTCGCTGGTGCCCATTTTCTGCACCAGTTTTACGACTCCAGCGTGACACCAGAGACCTATTCCTGGCCCACACGGCTGCCCCGACCGTGCCTAGATAAAGCCCGTCAGGTCGACTTTTATCGTCTCCTTTCAAGGCAATGTCTTATCAAACGTTTATCCCTCACTCACGCCGCAGTAACCTCGCCCCGTGCGTCCCTGGAATGAAATACGTTAAACAAAACGGCCGGTGATGTACGGGGGCTCAGGGCTCTTCTGGTCTCAGCCAGGCAGCTCTGCCAGGGGGCTGATAGGGACGGAGGGCGGACAAAAGAAAACGCGATGACAAAATCGCAACGAAACCGAAAACATATTTCTGATTTAAGTCTAATCTATGTTTAAACTGGGTGGCGTTAATTAGGGCATGAAGCCCCAATTAACACGCGGGATTTTTGCCCATGAGAGCATTTTCCCAGCACGGAGGCTGGGCGTGTTTCTCCTCCCGGCGCTGGTGGAAGCGCCTGCTCATCCTCCAGCTGCTCCAGCCCCGGCCCTCCTCGCCAAGGGACACCCCACAACTCGCCTTCGCTTCCCCCTCCAGGCTCCACCTGACATCACGAAACGGAGGAGTGAATGAATTACGGCGGCTCCTCTACGGTTTGCTGCAGGGGGAGCGGTGCTCCAGGCAGCTGCAGCGGCGCAGCCCGCGCTGCCAGCCCGCTGCCGGGGGTCCCGCTGCCCACACACGCAGAAACGCCACGGCGGCCTGCTGGGGACCCTTCACAGACAACGCAGCCCCCTTCCACTTTGTGAGGAGGACGAGCTGTTTACAAATCAATCTTTCCAGAGCAGAGAACTACACACGAGTAACACGGGGAAGAAACACTAGTGCCTACCAAAATGACCCGCAAGTTTAAAAACACACGCTTCAAGCTCGACCTGGCCGGCTCGCTTCCACTGAGCAAGAAAAACAATCTTGGGCAAGAAAAAAATCCCCTCCGCGTTTACAACTATAGGGTGTTATTTCCTGCTGTCAACTCAATCAGCAACGATGGCTGCACCCAAGCACGGGTTTCCCAACAAGAATTCATCACGGCAACAGAGTAACACCCTTACTAGGAGCACAGCTCTTTGTAACTTGCTAGATGCTGTTCTCCTTATGTACTATAGTTAGACCTGGCACCACTGAGGAAAGAATATGGAAATAGGAAAGAGGGAAGGAAGGAAGGAGGGAAGGAAGGATTTTTATATCTATTTTCTTGTCGCTGATAAATCATGACTACCCTTTCTTTGAACAGTATATGAAATTCGAGAGCTTTGATCGCTGGGATCTGAAGTTCTCTTGGGGAGCTGGTACTCCTGCTGCTGCTGCTGAAGAAACACAAAACTCCTTTACTCGATTCAGTTCAAAAAGCACCTACTGTGAGACCGTCTGGTCTAACGTTCATTTTTTATTCTACTGCAACGCTCATGCTATGCGAAACGCAATAGGAATTTCCATACCAGCATTTACATCCAAATGGACCCGTTGAGATTCATGCTGATGTGTAACAGTCCTGCTCTGCAGCCCTTCTGGCAAGTGCCGCGGTGTCGGCGCGCTGACTAACAAGACTAACCCTCGGCCCGCCCCAGCCGGTTACTCCGTTGCCCCCTCTGCCTCCTCCTCTCCAGGGGTGCCCGGAGCAAGCGGCGCTTGCACCCAAGACGGCCTTTATTTCCTACGTTTGGGGAGTGCTTTTTAACCTCCGAGTCCTCCCTAAGCCCGCTCCCTCGCCCCCTTCCTCACCTCGGTATCATTTACGAGGAAGAGCGATCAGAAAGCAAGCCGCACGAACGGCC
>NW_008825306.1:631618-631992 GCF_000699105.1 Pygoscelis adeliae
GTCACGCACACGAGACTACAGCCACAAATCACGGTCTCGGCATGGGGTAGCCCCTGCCCTGTTGGAAATGTGAATTGCAGGGGTGAGTGCTAATGACATGGTTATCCATCAAGCCCACATTACGATGCTGTTAGCAACTAATTAACAAATACAATCGGCCCGCGAAACTTCCACAAAGGAAAGCCCATCAACAAGAGAAAAGCCGTAAAGAGTCAGGCGAGGCAAAGTTCGCCACAATGGAAGCGGGCAATCATTTCCAATAAGGGAAAGGGACGAGCCGTTTAGGTAATACACATCGGACATTCCAAAAAAAAAAACAAAAAAAAACAAAAAAACCAAAAAAAGAGAGAAATAAAAAAGGAAAAAGAAATCGG
>NW_008825306.1:633937-634184 GCF_000699105.1 Pygoscelis adeliae
CAACCCATTAAAGCCGGCCACCTGTTTTTCACATCATGCCCCATCTCAAAGCCGGTTTTCTTCATTATATCCCTCCCGACAGATACCATGAAATACATCACTCATTTAGATATGGGAGCCGACCTCTGGAGGACGACTTGCGCGGAGCACTTTGATGTTGAGAGACAGATTTCAAAAGACAGAAAGCCCCTTCCATGTTTCTAATTACCCCGCGCCCGGGGTCTGCCACTGATTAGGGCGGCGGTGC
>NW_008825306.1:634456-636697 GCF_000699105.1 Pygoscelis adeliae
GTGAAAACGGGGCAAAAGCCTCTTCTGCCCCCCCCCCGGCACCCCCCGCCTCCCCGCCGCTGAAGGAGATTCAGGAGTGGACGGTATTTGCTCCCGCAGCCAAGGCTCTTTTGCAAGACGGCGCGCTGAAAGCATTACAGACCTTGCTAACACTTCTGCTCACATGCGAGCCTTTTATCTCGGCAGCGCAGTTGGAAAAGCTGAATCACGGCGGAGAGTGAGGACTGAAGGGTGTTGTTTCACAGGCAACAGGCTGCTCTTCATTTGATCTTCACAGTCCCTATTTCTATCAATATTCCTAAAGCTGAGGGATCAAACACGGAAAAATTAAAACCATGCTACCACGCTAAGTAAGATTAAGATCGTGGCAATATATTGACTGCTCCTCGGGGAAATGATTTTGTGGCTGCAGGAGCCATGGCCGTCCTGGAGGCAAAGCTTGTGTTTCAGGAATGGGCGACAGGAAGGAGAGGTTTGGGAGCCTGCCTCCGAACCCGGCCGGGAGCAATCCCAAGCGCCCGTGCTCCTGTCCCCCTCTGTGCTCCCAGCCTGGCTGTGTGGGCATCGCTGGTCTATGGAGTCAATGAAATTTGCCAAGCTAAGCTCAACTATCCCTGTTTTTATACCCACAAGCAGGCATCTTCAAGCGAGTCCCACTGTTGGTCTCAAGGGGTTTTGACTCCAGGCCCCAAAAAAGAAGTCCTGCGTTTTCAAGCGTGGGTAGCTTCAAGATTTCACTTAAAAACCACAACTGGAAACATGTTTGTGGGAGCTGGAATCCTTCAGAGCTTCTGCTGGGGAAGTTTGTTCTTCCAGAAGTGTTCTGCGCTCACATCACTCCCCTTTGACGCTTAGGAGTTAATTTTTTTTTGAAGGGACTTCGTAACCTTTTGAATTCCTGGCCACCTGCTCTGGCTGCTTGTGTGGAAGGAGAGCTTTTTTTGGAAAGCTCAGCCTCAGCCATGAGGCCAGAAGTCCCTTGAAAACGCGAGTCCATGTCCTGCATGCCTTTTCACTGAGGGCTCCTCCATGTCCAACCCCTCCGTCATTCCCTGCTTTGCCAAGGTCTTGTCAGCTTTCAGGGCAGGGTGGAAAGCTTCTCCTTCCTCAGGGATGTGGGGCCAGAGGTGGGCCCTTGCATGTATATATTTTGTAGCCTTTTGTAAGTTTTCTTACATGGCAAAATCTTTGTAGTGCTTTTTACTTTAAACAAGATCTCTTTTTTTCTGATGTTGTTTCTTCCTTTTCTCTCAGGAAACCCAGTCCCTTGTATATTTGAAGCAAGCTGAGATGCAGCCAATTGTATTAGTTCTGGCTGGAGCAAAAATGCATAATGAAACACTGGATGTGTGGTGTGAGTCCAAAATAAATGGTCACTAGCAGAGCCAGCAAAAAACCTGCAAGCACAGTCAATCTGCAAAAAAGGAAAAGCTTGGACTCTACCTGCAGTGCTCTGCATTTTTCTAAAGGGAAAAATTAACTTGGGGTTTAGAGGGCTTGGGAAGAGATGCTGGGATACCGTGCCTTTTTGATTACATTTGTGAATTGTGATGATCCTTCCATTTTTTTGTGAATACAGCATCTGTAAGTGGGAGAAGGTGTTTTATCTCCTAACCTGTATTCTCAAAGCACAGCAGTGTGGTTTTTATGTGCCAGATGTCAGTGTGCCCTGATTCTTCAGGCAGTGGGATTAAAGCTTCCCTGTATCAGAGAGGTGTTACAAGGATAACTCCATTAACGCGTGTGGAAATCTGGTACTGCAGCGATAAAGACCCTGTAAATATTTACACAGACAGGCAAGCTCATGGAAATTTTACATTATTAGCTTAACTTCATTACAAGGAAGTAGTTGAGAAAGTCTGCAGTACATTACATTCGCTTTTATTTTTAATTAAACATTGACAACATATCTGGTGCTGCTTCAAGGCACAAGATTCAGAGACTCGCTGCTCTAAATATTTTACAATCTGCAGGGAAATATCAAGTCTGAAGCACAGGAAAAAAGTAACATAGCCACTATAAGAATAAATCTTGCCAGTCAGACCTTTTACACTTTTAAGAGTTAATAAAATAGTGGGCAAAGAACAACCAGAGGATATAATTTATTTGGACATTCAAAAGCCTTTTGATAAACACCCGTACAAGAAACTGTTAAGGAAACTTGGTAACCACAAAGTGAGAGGTAAAGTCCTGTCATGGATTAAAATCTGGTTATAAATGGGTATGGAATAAATGGCCAAT
>NW_008825306.1:636729-657415 GCF_000699105.1 Pygoscelis adeliae
CTAGAGAGCAGGACTCAGACCAATATTGTTTAATGCTTTATTAATAACCTGGGGGTGAATAGTGAAGTGGCAAAAGTTGATGTCAATAGAAAAGTACTTAGCTTAGGTCAGGAGCAACTTCAGAAGAATTTAATAAAATGGCAGGACCACGTGCAGAAGTATGAGGGCAGCTTGGAAAGTGCCTTCAAAACCTACAGCAGCGCTCCCCCTCCTCCTAGCACGCTGGGACTGGCAAAGGGACAGGGCCTGTCCCACGTCTCTACAAAGGTGATGGAAGGTCAGCTGAGGACAGGCAGATGTTTCCAAGCATCTCAAGTACTTTTTCACTCCTGGTTGCTGCCCAGCTCCCCTAGTTCGGTATACCAGGAGGAAAGACTGAGCTCCCATATGGGAGGCCCCTTCACCAGTCTGTGAATAATAGCCCCACGAGCTCCTCCAGTAATTGTTTAAAAAAGCTGCTGTGAGTTCCCATGGCTGATTCTTCCCTGAGGACATGCCAAAGGCTCTAGGTCACCTCTCACAGGCATTTCAAAAATTACATGCTTGGTCCGATGAGAGTGACACGGCAGCAAGCCTCAAGTCTGCTTAGTCTAAGAACATAAGCTCCTGGGTGCTGCCTGGCACCTGGAAAAACAAAACCTGCCAGCACAGCTGGGGTGCAAATATCTATATGCAAATAGTAGTCACGTCATCTAGTGCGTAACAGGGTGAAGGCACTGGCAGCTGCCTGAACTTACTGCCACTGAGTGTTTGGGTGAGTTGTTTAGGTGAGTTGTTTACTCTGGCTTTTTCTTCCCACTGATTTCACTCGCGGTGTGGCTGTGTCTTGCTAGACCTTGTTGAGGTGGACTGCAGCATCATGACCTGGCGCAGGCCTGAATTCGCATTGCAAGCTCTTTATTTAAGCCTGATACGCAGACAAATGTACTTAGCAGCAGTCTGGACAACATTTGATGGTATCTTTGTGTAATCTAATTGCTGCCAGTCCTCTGTTCCAACTGTTCTGCCTTCTCCACAGTGCCACCCAAACACAGCACAGGCTCCCATGGCTTTTGAAGGTAATGACATTCATGGAAATTCAAACGGCTGTTTTTCACAGGGATTTATTATTGTTTTGTTTTTACCCAGTGGGTCATTTCCAAGGATACTATTCTGGAAAAGAAAGCAACTCATAAAGAAAGATTTTTAAAAATCCTCTTGATATGACTTGCAAAGTATTTTGAAGTACCAGCCACAAAAGAAATTGTTTTTAAATCCCCTCTTTCATCTGATGATTTATATTACATTAGACATGCCCCGCGTCCCCAGCATCAGGACCCCAGAGTAGTAGGTGGGGTGCCAGTGCTGCTCACAGAGGACTCTGTTCCCAAAGGGAACTGGAAGGAGTCCCACCCCAGGTGGGAAGTGGGAAGTCCACAAGCACGCGGGAAGTGACTTCTCTCTGATCCTGCAGCGCCCAGGAGACAACCCAGGGCTCCCTCCCCTCAGCGAAGCACACCGCCTTGCCTTGTCCCCACGTTTGTAGTTCAATCCAAGCTCTTCATGGCTTGTGGGCACTCTTGGGATTCTTACTTTTACTTCTTTCTTTTTTTCATCATCTGAAATGAAGAACCATACACACATGCACATAATGGCCATTCAGCCTAATAAACAGTAATCTAATACTTTAATGCAGGGGGATGGGCTCCAGGTGTGAACAGGCTTCGTTTGTGGAGCTTTATAAATTGACATCAAATGAAGACCTGCTCAGAAGTGAAGGAACAGCTTCAGCAGCGCAGGCTCTAACCACCCAGCATGTGTAACCGGGGGTTCTGCCAAGGATCAGGTTGGAAAGGAGCAATTTTGCAGGCCAGGGGTGCATGCTGTATTTGCTGCTGAGCCTGAGGCGTGATTTGCTCTGGCCACGGTTCACTGAGTTATTATGGGAAGCAAAATGTTCAGGCAACATCATGGTAACATTTGCACTAAGTATGATACTATAGGAGCATAGTGCGCAGTCATGCAAATGTGAAGGTCACTGAATGGCTTGGGATCAATGGTTTAAAATTGGTGCATTTTACCATTACCACCACCACTTTTCTCCATAAGTACCATCCAAGGAAAAGCTTTGGGAGCTTGTTCTGAGGAATCAGGATAGGCCGGAGTCTGGGACAAACAGTGGCTCTGGGCAGCTGCAGCATTAAAGCAAGAAAGACTAAAACTCAAGTATTTTACTTCAAAATGCGGAGGCAGAGCCCTGGCCTTTCCCTGGAAGTGGCTGCCCCTCTGCCTGCCTCGCTGCCCCCGGTGCGATGGGACATACGGCTGCCTCTGCTGTGTCTTTAGTGCTCCAGGCTCTGCTTGTGGTCTTCTTGTCTTTCCCATCTTCACCACTGAGCCTGCTTCTCCCGACACACCCCCTTTTCCCTCCGTGCGGCAAGCCCCTCCGGTCATCGCTTCTGCTCCTTCCTCCTGCCAGCAGAGAAAACGGCACTTTCTCAGCCCTGGCCGCCTCCTTCTCCGGGCTTTTGAGGGCTGCAGCGACTGGCTGCAGCGACCAAGCCACTTGAGCAGGGCAATACTGATTCCTTTCCTCCTGACTCCCAGAACAATTGGCAAAGGCTGGCATTTTGTTAATCCAGGCATAATTAGTCACCACCAATGTTCCTCTGTTTCCACAATCCTGAAGAGCTTTAGGAGCTGTGAGCTTTTATACATGATTGTGGAAGATACTGATGCGGATATTTTGCCAGGCCATAAAATCCTTTTTTTAGAGGGCTTAAACAATTTGGGATTAAAATCAGGACAGAAATACAAGGGCCAGGCTGGAGAGGTACAGAAGGAGGTTGTCTGATCTTCGTTGTTCCAGCAGCATAGAGTAATGGAAAGGATCAGGAGCAGAGTATTTTGTACTCAGAAGATGATTTCTTGCTATCTACCAGTTCACAAAGACATGGCAAAGAGGAAGACCTGGATCTGTAGTTCATTCCTGTGCCTTTGGTATCTATCTCCAAGGATGCTGGCAGTATAATCGCAGCAGTGTTTCTTAGAGATGGCAATGTGTTACTTCCTATGAGAGTACCCAAGACTGCATCCAGGAAAGATGTCGGGTCGCTTTACAGCCTTTCATTTGAATAGACAAGATGTTTGAATTGTTTCTCAGAGTCACTTAAAAAAAAAGGCATGTGAAAATGTCAGAAAAAAAAAAAAAAAAATCAAATAAAAGCAAACACATGGGACAAATACAAGAGCAGCCCCCTCTGCACGTATTCTCTGTGATACACAGGCTGTTTCCAGATGTATGGATTAGACCTCATCCAACTACTGCTTAAAGCTCAGCCTTAGCATATTGATTGAATACTCACCGAGTCGGAAACTTCTGGGAAAACTAATGCGCTCAGTGGTCAGTCTCCCACTTTCTGCAGTGATACTGGTTGCTGTGTCTATTCTGTGACCCTGTTGCCATCTCTTCATTCCAGTTAGACCATTTTCAAGCCTGCTAAAGTATAGATTTAAAGTTCCTGGAATGTAATTAAAAATGAAAAATAAAATATGTGATTTTTTTTGTCTTTTGCCTGAATATTTTTTAATCAACTGTTGCTATAGTGTAGGAAATATATAGCCCTGACAGCATGAGCAGTGAAGTACACTCATGGTGAAAAAGCACAGCATCAACACTGCATCATGTATAAGAACACAACTGCATCGTGTGAAAAAAAAAACAACCCACAAGTGTTTAAAAGCACTTCAGGATCTGCACTCGGAAATAGTTCGGGATTTTCACATATCGTGTGGATGAACATCTCACATAACTACTTTTGCTAATTGAATACTTGTGTGTGTGGTTGGACCCCAGATGAGAATTTTTCAGACATAAATATGCCTGCAGTAATAGTAAGTACATGGTCAATAGGGCATCGCTGTACTTGTGCAGGGCTCGTGCCCTAGGCTGTAGTTGTTATTACTGCCTAACATGGTGCTTAGTATTTTTGGTCCTGATTCCGATCCTAGCCTGCCTCAGCACTGATCTCTTATTTTTGAGTAATATTGGAATGAACAAGACTAGACCAAGGTTCTTGTGGCTATAGATGTACAAGAGGCACCTCGGCTTTACAACAGCCAATTTTACAGTGCTGTGTCACTCACAGGATTTTTATCTTCACGTTATGCACCAGAAGAGCCTGGGCATCCCAAGAGAGAGGACAGCCTACGAATGGGGGTCAGGAACACCGTCAGGCTGAGAAAAGAGCTGCTTAAGCTCATCAGCAAGTAGAGAGTGCAATATAGAGCGAGGTGCCTGGCTTAAGGCTGAAAGGTGATGCCTCTGCACTTGGGATTCAGACCCTGAAACACCCCTGGGCAGGTGGCTCCTGTGAAAGAGAGGAGACTGAGGCTCTGTACTGCTACCTCATTGTGTAACCTGGTGGTTAGGAGTGTCACCTGCCCTCCGGGAGACCGACATACCTGAATCCCTGTACTGCCTGACCAGAGTTCATCCCTCATGACTACTCAAATTGGGCTGTGTACTAAAAACTATTAGAGAAATTATTCTGCTCTCTGGTGTTTTTTATCAGCTGCTGCGTAAGAGAATTGAGAGTCAGTCTCTGGTTAAACGATGAACAGAAGAAGCAGAGGCACGCAGCGCACACGCTTCCAGCAGCTGGGGCACGTTTAACTCTAAGAGCACAAAAGGTGGATTTAAAGGCCAGTCTGCTGACGTTGGCTTTAGAAGAGCAAATGCCCTGACTCACAGATGCCCAGCGGCGCTCTGTGAGGCCGGCTGAGCCCCGAGGATGGTTGCAGAGTCAGGCCCTCTCCATGTGCTCAAACCTGCACCTGTGGGAGCAGGAGCATCCCGCAGCCTTGGCTGGCAGAGACTGACCTGCCAACAGGGTTTGGGCACCTCTGGGTTAAGGGTCAGAAAGATTTCTGAGGATTTTTCAGGTTCTGAAGATTTCAGGTGCTTAAAGAGGCAGTTAATGACTACATCTCTCTGTGGAGATGTTTTTCTCACCACATTTTGCAGATGCCTTATGGATGTACCCTCAGTCAAACGTGATTACACTTTGCAGGGGGCTTTTTATTCCCACCTTTCTCTAAAGCATTGTAGATACCAGCCAATAAAGTCACCAGCATTGTTTTGCAAGTAGAAAAACTGTATACTTGTGTAAAAAGCCCTTTATTATTCATAAAATATTTCTTGATAATTTGGCTCTATTTATCCTGAGAATTTTAAAAAAAATGCTGTTATTCAGGAAAAAAAAAACACTTAAAAATTGTTTTAGTCCTCAAATCTGGGTCAAAGACCGGAGCCACCTTTGAATCCAGCAAAATCACATTGAACTCAACTGCTTTTCCAGAAATGCTGAGAATTTTGTATTCTTTGAGCACCCTGATGGGCTGAAAATATTCCTGAGAGATTAGTAGGCTCTCAGCTACTGCTCCAATTCATAGAAATTAAACCTTCCATCATCTGGTTTTTATATTTGGAAAATGTCAGCTATACTTCCTATCACGTATATTGTTGCTTCAATGCACTGAGCCTTCCATGAATTTCAAAACACATAACTCAGCTCTCAAGCATTTCTTTTGTAAATATTGATAATGGTTTCAAGTTCTTTATTAAATAACTTTTTAATGAGTTTGAGGACAAAGAACTATTTTTTCACAGTCTCACAAAGATAAGAATCATAACATATCTTTCTGTACCATGGAACACATGGTTCTCAATACCTCATTGTGCAGCATAGGTTTTCCTCACTTTTAAAAAGTTTACTTTAACAAAAAAAAAAAGCGGCCCACAATACCAAGAAATAAAATCTAAGCAAGCCATACTAAAATGTCCAAAATCGCATGCAAATGCTATGTGACAGCTTTGCAGGTCAGTGCGTGCTGGCATTTGGAGCAGCATTAGAAAGCTCCCTTTACCCCTTTAATCCGACAGCAAGAACTACAAAAAGCCACCGTCACTCCTTAATAAGGTTCAATGTATAAAACTCTCCTTGCTCAGCATTATTTATTGCCTGCATTTTTACCAGAAAGGATCCCTGTGTATACACTTAGGATCGAAGACAATAAAATATTACGGCGAGGTTCACCAGGGGAAGTTTCCAGGGAGAGGTTTTTTACCAGTTTACAGGCATGGTCAAAGTCCTGCAGGGGAGTTCCTCTTTGGAGCAGGCTGTAAACAATTTACATGGGGTAGGTAAGAGGAAGTCTTTAGGGTGCCTTGAAAAATATTAAGTTATAGAAGTTCTGACCTCTGTCTTCTAGACCTGGCCCAGAGGACTGATGTTTACTAGCAAGCATGCGGCTCTCTAGGAAACTGCATACTGTCAGTGGAAATAGGTTTATTTTTTTAATACATTTCAATTAGAAGTTGGACTGGGTAGCAGCATACTAAATCAAATATGCTGTACAACTAATTTTCTCTATAAAACCCCAAATGTTTACCTTTGAACTTTTACCTTTGAAATGTTGCCTTCAGGCATATAGTGTTCCAGGCAGCTGTAGTTTAAACGCATGGTGCAGGTTCTGTAGCTTGCTTCTTCATTCAACACTCAAAATCGTTCATGTTTGCTAAGCGGAATTAAAAGCCGGCTAGGAACAGATTACTGGTCCCCTGATATTAGCCTTTCTTCTCACACATTCCCTTGAAGACTTTCAGGTCTAATAATAACATTTTCCTGTGCTGGTCCTATTGACAGCTTGAAACCTTAATGATGATCCATTTGAAATGTAAATACTTGGCCTTATTTGCATGTTTATTCAAGGGAATTTGTATTGAATCATTTAGCTGTGACTACAAACAGAAGTCAAGAGACAAACAAGGAAGTTTAGGTGATGTTAGGTGGTGTTTTAGGCCTGGCCCATGGCGGGACATGTTGCCAAAATTGTGCTTTCCCAGAAGGCAAAGAGAGACATCTCAGCCTTTCCAGTCTCCACCTGCACAATTTTTCTCGTTAAAATTAAATACAAGAGCATGCATTGGCACTGCTGCTTGGTTGGCTTCTTTGTTTTTGTTTTGTTTTCCTGCAGTCAGGATGGCAACAAAGCCACAGAACATCTCTATTAAACATGTAACCAAAAGATAAGGGTTTGGAAAGGAGCTGTTGTTGATTACTGGCTAGCGGGTTCTTATTTGCATCTAGTATTTTAATGATGCTGAGACGGCTGCAGTGTTTAGGATGTGTTAGGGCACCGAGATCATTCCAAAGGTATCTTTTCAGCCGTTTCCAGTTAAGGAGTATATATTACTGGGTTGTGAATTAGAAGAACCATTCAATCTTCCATCTTTGTCATTGTGCCAACACACGGGAAATGACCTCGTCCGAAAAGCTGAGCACCTGCAACTCTCATTAAGATCCGTCTAATGTCACCCATTGCTTTTCAGACTCCTAAAAGGGCCTCTTACAATCTACCTGCTTCAAATTCCCCGAGGATTTATTGGCTCAGAACACAGATTACTTGTCTTGGTATCAGGGATTTCCTTTCTTTTGAACAGGAACACAAAAACACAAAGAAAGTCTACACTCAAGTAATGTAAAAATATTGTGTTTGATTCCAACCCATACATTCAAAGTTAGAGCTGAATGTCTGACTTAAACTTGAAATGCGATGCCTTGACTCTGCATATGATCTTACAGCATATGAAATGTTTGGAAGCCTTTGAAAAAACGGAAATATTGTAGGCTCTTATTATTATGCTTTCTTTAATGCATTTATAGTTGGCTCAATAGATCTTTACATTTATCAAGCTTGGGTAGCAAGTTTCAGGACTCCTGAAATCTGTGTAGTTACTGATTGTAATGGTAGTACCGCCAAGTCTGTTGTGCACTTTACCGATGATGTATCTTTAGGCGAGAGGATCCTCGCACATAAATGGTATAGTCCAAAAGCTTGATACAAATCTTCCCGAAACTTTTCTGGTTTATTTCAGTGACATGCAGCACTGGAATTTATTTCAGTGATACGCAGGACTAAAAGTTTAAAACGCTGAGGTATCCTTTCTTAAGAGGTGAGCGGTAAAGTACAGGTACCTGCAACTTTACACTGGCCTGAAATTGCCCTACTTTCGCCCTTTTAAATTCAGACAAAGCAATAAAATTTAATGTATACATGCACTTACTGCATTAAAATTAATGGTTTCATTTCCAGACTGATTACTGACCATGAGCTTAAATGAAATTAGTTCTCCTAGAAGATGGCTAAGTACCCTTAGAAGTGAATACTGTTTTTTTAGACATAGTTAAAATGCAGCATAGAGAGCAATGAAAATTTCATGCTCAACATGCTCAAATGCCGCAGTGATCTCAGGTTTTTTTGATAGGTCCTGACAAGAAATAATCTCTGAGCTCCATTGAACAGCTCACTCAAGTTTGAGTTAAAAGGAAAAAAATATCAGTCATCTTGAAAGGTTTAAATATAATCCCTTCTAATGATTTTTTTTTCCCATTGCTCTATGTTCACTTTTAATCCTATCAGAAGTCTCTGTAAGAACACCTAAACAACTTTATACATTACTTATTTTAAAGAAGAGACCGTACATTCATCGAGCATGTTCAGCAATGTTCTCCCAGGGGTGACTTTTGTATTACAAGAGTAAAACTTTAAAGCACATAATTAATTAGCAGACAGAGCTGGCTGGATGTGAATGGAAGTGAAGAGCTTGCAATCAGACCAAATTAATATGGTCAGGTAGTTTGCAGAGCCTGCAAGCTTACGGTTCCATTCAGCCAGATGCTGTGTGACTCCTGGAAGGGAACAGTCCCTATCCCACAAGTCTGTTATCAAAAAGAAACCCTTTGCCATTCTGTGAAGCAATCTTCAAGGATTTTAACCGATCGAAAAGCTGATACTGTTACCCATACAAGTACCGATCAGCGGTTCACTCTTCAATCAGTTGACTTGAAATGCACGGAATTCCTTCAAGGCTGGAGTGTGTATCAAGGGGAATGAATGTGTTCTCAGGTAAGACTTTAATCGATGGGAAAAGGTATCTGAACTAGGAGATGACTGGAAAACACAGTGTCAAATAACCTTGTACTGTAATTTCACTGGGACCCCATAAGCTCTGAAATCAAAGCTAGTTCCACTGAATGCTGTCTGTGCTCACAGTCCTATTCAAACACATTGGCAAAGTATTATCTTCACAGCTAGTCACGGTGAACAGTTAAAGTATGATGGCATTGTGTTTGCGTGGACTGTTTATTACACTTGCAGCACTTTCTAATATAGCAATCTTTCCTCGGTTTTGCATTCATTACATGTGCTCATAAGAGATGGACGAAGTTGCGAAATGTGAGTTGTGTATCAAACTTTGCAGAAACATCAAGAATATAGGGGCTCTCCTGTGCATCTTCTGTCTGACATGTTGATAGACATACATGCAGGCTACGTACTTAGCAATCAACATCTAGCAGCCTTCACAAGTTTAGCAATCAACATCTGGAAAGTTGGCAGGACCAAGCTCGGGATTTGGATTACAGCTTTTTTCACAAGGTGTGCAATTGTCCTAGGCAAATAAAGCCCTTAAGCCCCATAAGGAGCTTTAAAGTATGCAATTACTTTAAAGGACAATCATTTAAAGGACACTGAAAGCCTCACAAAGTTTTACAGCCTATGTGGCAAGAACTTCTGGCTCCTAACTGCCAAACTCAAACCAATTATAACAGTTTGTCTCATGAGGAAAAAAATATCCTGATGGATGTTCCTAGTCCTACACACAGTTCAGCAGTTGGGGATCTCTGGATGGAAGAGTACAGGTATTTTTCTTTAGTTCCTTCTATTAGTTACCTGCCAGGGAAAAGAGAGTTGTGCAGGTAACCCAACGTTCCCCTTATATTCTCCCTGAATATGAGCTCCACAGTGGTGCCAGAGAACAGAAGTGTCTTTATATTATATTGCAACAATGGACATATTCCTGAACCTAATCACTGTACGTAAGAAAGGCAGCATTGTAGCTAGGACCCAGAGGGAAGAAGCCCACAAAGTTCTTTTGTAGGCTGTTTTCTTGTGGAAAGGATTCAAAAACGATGCTGCTGAGCAGCTGATGCCTTATTTACTTTCTTGTTTTTGTTTTAACCCAGACTGTCTTACGTAAAAGGAGACTCCAACACACTCACCCAGCGCTTCTCGCCTGAGGCAATGAACCTAGCAATTTCATCTATCAGTTACACCAAACCACAGCACACTTTTCTAAGCTTAGCTTGTTATTGTCTTTCAGGCTGCAGAATAACCCAGGGCAATGGAACAGTTATTGGCACTATAAATGTTTTCAGACACTGAAGCTAGTAATATGCAACCTTATTTGAATTAAATTACCTCTTTAAGAGAGTCTGAAACCGGATGACTTCATATAATTCATTATGTTTAAGAAGGCGGTTTAGTGTGGCAAGTTAAAACCCATTAAATTGCTCTGTAGTTTTCTTGGCTGTGGTTGTTTTTCTTAAGTGAAAGTAATTAAACATAAATATTTACTAATATCCCAGGCTGTGAAACTCTATAGCCAGTAAGAGGAACAAGAAGAACTGACCCAGCGTTGGCTTCCTATGTTAATACCCCACGCTGGCTGAAACTTGCTTGCTGACTTTTCCACAAACAGGGCCGGCCGATGTGAAGCTCTGGTGGGGAATTCAGAAGCCGAGCAGTTGAATTTATTTAAACAGGGGGAGGAAACCACTACTCAGATGTGATCTCTTTTTTATACGCAGGATTAATGTGATGGGCCGTAAGACACCACAAGTAAATTGGCTTTCTCCTTACTAATCCTGTCTAAAGACCTGCTCCAAAAATCTGTTGATGTCAATGGAAAAAGCCCCACTGAGTTGCATGGGTCCAGCGTCATGACCCGACTTTCTCAAGCACTGTAAATAAGCACAGGCGAGCCCAGCCACAGAGGGAGCACTGCCTTCTCCTGCCCTAGCCACCCCATCTCACTGCTGCTAAACCATCTCCCTCTGGCCAGCACGAGTGTTGCTGTGACCGCGTAGGGAACCGATACCAGCAAATACTCAGCAGGGTTGGTGCTGCCAGGTTGGCTTAAGGTTTCTGTTGCTGTAAAGCAAAAGCTTCCCCTTGCCAAGCTACTGCTAAGCTGGTGAGCTGGCAGACGCTGGTAGAGGCAGCAAACTCTGTTAGGCTGAATAATATAAACTCTCGGTATGTATGTTCTTGAAGGGCCTGTCAGGATGCCAACGAATGGGTCCAGACTGGCCCAACATGCCCAGTGAACATCTCAGGGTTAATACTCCAGCTGAGACCTCTTCAGATCTGATTTCCAGGGGCAGGTATATGGGACTTAACCTTGAAATAGTACTCCCTATTCTCTTTTTATACTCCATTTGAAACTAAGGGGCCTCTTGTAACTCTTTAGGACTCCAAGGTAACAGAACTAAGCAGAGTTAAATTATTTATATGCTGTGGTACTTCACTAAGTTGATCTATGGACAGATTTTGCCCTTTCTACACAGACCAGGTCCGCTTGATGCCTATAGACCTCTCTTCCCCAGCATCTGATAAAAGGACTCTCAGAAAAGACCCAAGTCCTCCCACGTTGTCAGAAAAACACAAATCTGCTTAGCTTGAGGAAGATATCAATTGCTGGCCCAGGGGCACTACTCCCAAGGTGCGGTACCGAGCACCGTGAAAAAGAGCAACAAAACCTTAAAGCAGATGGTGATTAGGGATGGACATATGCCTGATCCTCCGCCTCCTCCATACCCCCTGCTTTCTGTTGCGTGCGCATGGCAGGACGCGAGGGCAGTCGGTGCCTCGCAGCATCAGGCTGGGGCAGCACAGCCGTTGCAGAGCAGGGGGTGCGTGAGGGTTTCCCAGCCCCGAGGGTGGGTGCTCAACCCTCTGCCCCCAACACAGCACTTCCATCACCCGAGCTGCGGTGGAGCGCCCTGGGGCCACAGTGGCACCCCTCGACTGAGGGCCCGGTCAAGCAACATTATTAAAAATATCATGAAGCTCTAAACCCAAGCAGCTCGGCTGGAACAGGTGTCAGGCAGCGGGAAAGCTTGAGTTACACAGGCAGGGGAGGTTTATTAGCAAACTCTTTGGTTGAGCTTTTACCCAGAGATCTTGTTGCCGCATGTTTAATACTGCTGATGTGGCTGTGCTTTTTTAAGGCGAATGAGGAACAGTGAGTTGTTACATTCATATTTGCCATCCACATCCACCCAAAACAGACCACAGAAGGTTTGTCTGACAGGGCAAACTCTTAGAATAAGAGTAATTGATTTGTGGAGTGACTTTTTTTTGTCCTGTGAAGTAACAGCCCCGTAAACTATCTCCCCTGTCCACCAAGGAGATGCCCCGTGAAGAGTGGCACTGCAGTCTTCCCCCCTCCCCGCTGACCCCTCAGAAGACACACTTCAAGTCACCCCTGGACTAGTATTTCTTTGCATCTCCTGCCAAGCAGGGTGGCAGTTCACACAAAGCATGCTGTTAAGACACATGATGTATTTCAGTCATGGTTAAGTACAAAACCTTCTGCCAAGAACGAGCTTGTTAAAAGCTGCTTTAGCGAGAAAGATGAAATACTAAGCTGCCTGCCTTTACAAGACAATAGTTCATAGGAGCTGAAATTCAGACGTTTTCCTTTGGAATAAGCTGGCTGGATCATTTCGGTCTTTTGGGGGTATAAAGTGCAAAGAAACTGCCAAAATGATTAAACCATTGAGTTATATACGTGGCTGGGAAGCAATCTGTGTGTTCTGCTGGAAGAGATTACCCCACGCGTGCTCCCAGCTCTGCCCTGCCAGCCAGGCGCCCACAGCTCCAGGCCTTCCTCCTCGTCGGCGTCTCACGGGCCGTTCACTGATGCACTGCGCTGGCTCGTGGTGGGTAAAGCCTAGCTTAACCCAGGACCCCCGCTCTCTTTGGCAGCACTGTAGCGAGGGGCTAATTTTTCTGCCAATAAGGATTGACAGTAAAAGAGGACATCTGGCATTTGCTGAGGCTGTTGGGTATATAGGAAGAAAATCTGTTGAAACTGCATTTATTGAATGAACAAACCCTTATCTAATTTATAAATCAGTCAGCCAGAGTGGCCTTCAGCCATATTACCCCAGGCTGAGTTTTTGACAGATTTTTTTTCAACGATTCAGTAGGATTTGATCAGATTGATACCTTGAAGGCAAACTGCCAACAAAAATTGAGGTCTCAGAGTGATAATTCAGTAGATGGCATGTTTCTATCCAAGGTATTACTAAGCGAATACCGAGAGCCGGGCTTAGTACTTTTATTTGAAATCTGGAAGGCAGCTTTCCATAGTCTGAGAGTGTAGTCATCTCCTTTCAGCACACAGAGGACTCCTGGAGTCCGAGATGCTTCATTTAGGAGTATACTCAAATCTTAACCCTTCCTATTCATACCGGAGAAAGCTATAAGTGAAGCAGCCTCTGGCCGGTTCTCAGACCCGGGGAGCGAGCCTGCAGTTGCCCTAAAGCTGTCAGCGAGCGTGGGGACAGGGCAAGCCTCGCATAGAGCTGGGCTCCGCACCAGAGTTCCTGTGCCAGCACAGTATTGCCGAGCAAGCCCCGGCCCGCTGCATGCTGGCTTGCAGGTGGCACTGAGAGCAGGGGCCCAGCCACAGCCCGTGTGAACTGCCGTGGCATTGCTGGACAGAACAGAGATAAAAGCTCTGCTATGTCTGAGGAAGCTTTCATGCATTTATGTCCCGGGTGAATTTGGTTCCTAGTGCTGCCTAACAGAGAGTGAAGCCGCTTTTTTTTGTCTGTGTGTGTGCTCGTTTTCTTGTCCAGAGGCTCTAACAAACCCTCGCTAGATGTTGTAGCAAAGCTGATGCCAGCAAATTTGATAATTTCTGTACCTTCGGGGATTCTTCTACAAATTTATCCTTTTATTCTAATTGCTGTGGGTATTCCGCTTCACAATGTAATTCAATCAAGCAAATCAAGAAGAAAGATGAAAAGGATAAAAGTTTCTTTCCATTGCATTTAATTGGGAGTTTCCCCACAACCTGTGTGGCAATAATAGGCTTAGAGTCTTATTTGTACAGTAATGTTTGATTTACTTGTTTCTCCCCTTCTTCCTTTCTCTTCCCATGGTGGCACATTATTGTTTCAAACCGCTGGTCTTTGCTGTGGTCTCTTGTTTCCCACAACTTGCATTGCTGGGATGTTTACTTCCTGGATTTAATTCTAATTTAGCTACTACACTAATCCTTAAATAAATATTTTTCAGTTCAACAATTCCCTTAACCCTATACACCAATGTTTACACTAATTTAAATAGGCAGGATATTAGATTAAAGTTAATTGAGGGAGTCAACATACTAATCCAGTTTCTACAGGTTTACACCCTTGAAGAAAATATTAAGAGCAGCCCTATAAATTCCCCTTTCTCGTAGTCAGAGGGAGGGAGAATACATTTGGAGAGTGGCCCACTATTAGGTTTTGGAAACCCAAGTCATTTGTATCGTGTGTTTCTCAAATCATCAAACATAATGTAAGACAACACATGCAGCTAAGCTGAACTCTCTCGCTTTCCCATTTCAAGGCTGACAGCTCAGGAAAGCTGTCTGAACATAGCTGAAGAAACTACAGGTTTCCATGAGAGCAAATGACAAATTATCAAAGCGTAACAATCCGTACAGTATTTCCAAACAGTACAACTAAAAGTGAAAAAAAACCCACACCAAAACCCAACAACTCGAATTACATGTTTTGGATGTTATGGTTTTTTACAGAGGCAAAACTGAATTTTTAAAACAGCTAATCTAGTAGTCCAACTTCCAGCTCACAAGTTATTTACACTAATATCTGTTAGTGCAAATTTTCACCTGTAATTACGTGCAAGTATAACCTAAAGCATATAAGCATCTAAAAGCCAATACAATGATATCTACATGATAAAACCATCATCAGATTTAATACAGACCAAAAAACCCAAAACATCACCCCAAAATTTAAATAATTCTGTTCCGTAGCCTTTTTTTGACTACAGGTAAGTTTATCCATCTTCTGGGTGTGCTGCAAGTTCTAGTTATTTTCTTGCATTGGGAGGGAATGGAAGGCTGTGATGGGAACATTTTTGCTGGTTGTTATTTTTTTGTGATTTAACATTGGCACTGAGATAGCAACTTCAGGTAATAATTTCATTGTGTGCTGTATTCCACAGGCATATAAGAAAACAGCTTATGAGTATCACTGCAGCTGTGTATTTCGTTTCTGTCTTTAAGAGAGTTACAAAAATGCCTAGCAATGGAGAGGATGCAGAGCTACACGTAAAATATAGTTAATTCTACTCTACAAGTCAATACCTATGAAACGTCTCCTTTTGAAAAATCAAAATCCACTTTTGACTACAACCGTGTGGAGTTCCCAGAGCTGAAAGCCACACAGAGTCACATCCCTCGCCTTTTAAACTGCAAACGCCTACCTTTCTTTCATGTCCCCTTGTAAGCAGTTCGGTGCTGACTCACACCAATTAATAATGTGACCCGGGGTGAAAATCAGCAGCGAATGGCAGCAATTCAAATTCTGAACTCCTGCTATCAATCGCTTGTCCATAGCCCATGCACATATTTATGTAGTAAATTCACTCACTGTACTACGCCGAATCCTGTTAAACCCTGAACGCTCTGGGGCAGAAGTTGTAGCTTTTCCCTGCCAGGTAGGTGTTTACGAGCCTGGTAGCACCAGAAGCGTTTCTGGAGCCCACAAACATAATTTAGCTGCAGTAATGTGAAATTACTGAGCCTGTCTCGTGCCGACATGTGTTACACGCAATTGTAAAACGGAAAAAAATTTTAACAGCTTAGCCACAAAGGAATGTTTATATCTGATTACACTAACTGCTAATTTAATGGTAGTTAATCAGTGGCATGTAATACAAGCCGAGCAGCCCAATGCATTTATTGATGAATGGCATTTAAAGTTGTTGTTAGAAAACCGGTGCAGTTGTTACATTAAAGCAGCAGGCGCAGAGCCCTATCGACCAGTAGCACGCTTGCTAAGGGCAAATTTCTGCTTCAGCTCGCAGTGCTTCAAATCCTGAGTCGCTCCAGAATTACACTGAACCAATAGGCCAGTGTCTGAGCTGCAGGCCCAATCCTGCACAGCGCAGGAGAGATCCCCTGAGGTTGATACCAGTAAGCGCCAGATTGCTGGGACGGGCTCTGAGTTTCAGAGAAAACAGGCACCCTCCCGGAGCCTGTGTGCTGCTCCTACCTGCCTTCAGCCACTGGAACAAAAAATACCATGAACAGCAAGTCACCAGGGCTGCAACTTGAGGCTTAAATACTGGAGTGGGATTTTTATTCTTCCTTTTTGAGGTGTGCCTGTGCCGCTTCACACCAGCTATAGGTATATAAGCTGCAAGGGGCACATTTCTTCCCCGCTGAAGTCAGCGGGGGCTGAGAAATGGATGCAGCCCCGGTGCGAATGCAGCACTGGCAGCTGCACAACAGCATCACTTCCCAGTGTGTGAGCCTGCCTACGCCTGGGCTGAGGGGGGGCTGATTTAGGGGAGAGGGAAAGAAAGGTACAGCCACCTTATCCCCTCTGGCAAGTATTGATTTGCCTGGATGCACACTCTTCACCTCCCCAAACCTGACCCATACAGCTGCCACGTACCACGCAGCTTGTTTTCCTTAGTATGAAATATGAGCAAAGGGAGTCTGCGAAGCAGTGCTGGAAGCAGATTCCCACGCAGTGCATCCATGCCCGAGATTAAAAAGCAGAGAAGAGCTTTTTAAAGAAGATCAGATTGAACCTTTTTACTCACGGAGGCTTCTCTGAGTGGCCACTGCTCCCCCCAAAGCGCTGCAGCATCCAGCTATCCAGCCTCAGCCTTCTGACCCTTCGGCCAGCTGAAATCATCGAGAGGTTTTTACTCCTGACTTGGCTGGGATGAGGCCAGCTGCCAAGTGAGAGGCATCTGTAAAGGAGTAAAAAGTTGAAAAATTATGTCAGTTATTTATTAATGGGAGACAGTTTACTGAATGCTGCCAAAATTTAAGAGCTTCCGTTTCTTTGCGAGCTTCAGTTCCTTCTTGTGCAACTGTCAGGAATGTGTCCAAAATTGCCTATTTCATGAACGATTTTCTTTTATCATTTAACTGGAAGATTTCAAAGGCACAAGCTGGTGAGTTTTTAGGCTATTAGCAATGGCCACAAGAAGAGCAGGTAAAGAAAAAAATACTGCACTTGGAGAGACCTGCCAAATGAAGCGCCTTGTGACCCAGTGCTACAGGGTGTTGGAGAAAAGCTCACTTGAAACATAAAACCCAGTCAAAACCTTGATACTGTATTAAATTCATGCTGATGATGATATTGCAGGGAAAACAGAAAAACTAGCATGGCAGTAGTTTCTTGTTCAGAATTAAGTGTAAGCCAACCCTTAGGGGAGGCAGTTCATTAAATCACCTCTCAGCTTGAGGGCAAGCGTGGGGAGCCCCAATAGGCTTCCAGTTCCTGATGGAAATAGTAAGCTATGCTAAACCAGTTGCACCCTCCTGGAGCAATTTGTTTATGAGTAAGATCTACCACGAACATTATAACTCATGTTTGATCCTGCATGACACAGGTATAGAAATGCACATCTGAAAGTAAAAAAAAAACCAAGATAGGAGACACAGGGGAATTAGATCTGTCAGACATGGGAGCTTGGCTGGGGAGTTTCCAGATGACCCTCCCGTGGTAGCAGGATTGGGCACATGAAGTAGTTGACGGGGCTTATTAGTAAGAAAGACTTGCAAATTCTGCATGCATCCTTACAAACCTCATTTGCCACTACCTTACTTGGTAGCCCCAGCGAGGCTGGTGCACGCAGGCACATGGGCACTCACAAAGGACTGGGAGGGGTGGGACGGGATTCCTCTGCCTTCGCCCTAGTCACTGGGAAGTCAGATATCTAATACAAACTACTCATCTAGGCTTCCTCTGTAATCAATAGTCCATAGATGAGGTGGGATGAGACACTGCTCAGATGCTTTTTGCCCGCTTCTGTGTCTGGTTGGAAGAATCACCCTCGGGAGATGCCTCTTCTCTTCATCAGCTGTTAAGGACGCAGAGCCAACTAGCTTCAGCTCACTCAGCTCAGTAGCAGTAGGTGAAATAATCCCCTTTTGGATGGGCATTGCTCAACCTTGTGCCCTTTCTCATTGCATTTCTCCCTAGGGTCACAGCTGGGAAAGCACACAGGCAGCTGCAGGCCCAGAATGGAAAGAAAGTCAAAATGCATTTGGAGTTAAATGTCAAATGCAAACAAAACTGCTGAGGTGTGCAAAAAAAAGATAGATCTGAAGGTTTAGGCATCAAGCTTGCATTTTCCAGAAACAATGAGATATTTCTAATCTCTTGGGATCCAGACTTACCCAGCACAGGGCTAAGGTCCCCAGCAGCACCAGAACAGTCAGCACCTTTCTTGACGGGTTTGCTGGGACCAGCAAGATAAGCAAGTTAAAGATGGGCTTTCTCCCTTGTCTTCCCTCCAACTGGCAGCACCCTTCCTGGGAAAGTGCAGAAGCCAAGGAGGAACGCCATGGTGGTCAGTGGGGAGCTGGGGCCCAAAACAGCCTTTGTTTTGGGATGAATCCCATAGGGATGAACCCTGGCAGCTCAGATCAGCAGGGGATTGCCAAGAGCAGCAGGACAGAAACCCATCTTCTCCCACAGCCTTACAGGAACCCACTGATCTGTGGCCAAGAAGCTTTTTAGTAGCATTGCAAATGTTTATCAATGTCATGAAGGATGCAAATAGCATTGCTCATCCAGGGCGGGAGACCCAAGCTCTGTACATAGCTGTCAGAGCAACCCATGAAGTCATTTAGAAGAGAAACACTTGAATTAAATTAAACATAGGAGTCTTTGCATTTGTGGAGCTGGAACCAGCTACACCATGAGCTAAGTGCACTGCAAACCTGCATTTGCAGCTGAAGTAGAGACCAAGAAGTGCTTACAAATGGGTCTTCTGCGTCCCCTGTAGATGGAGACAAACATCAACTCGGACAGTTCACTTTCTTCTCAGCTCTTCCCCAGTGTTTGCCATTCATGTTGTGCTGGGCTAATCCGCCATGCTGTATATTTTTGAACAGACCATTAAAGAGTTATGGTGCTGGTCACTTCTCAGGCAAGAGGGAATACTCCGTACATAGGAGGGTTTGTTGCTTGTTTATTTCCAGAGCCGATTTTTTATTTCTTTCCAGCTCTGCAGATATAAGAGAACGGCAGTGGTAGACACAGACCGTGCTGTGGAATTTGTTGCTGGTCTGGTATAAACAGCCCGTCCTGTGTATTGACCTAGTGTAAACAGCCGGTAGCCTATATAAACAACCAGCAGTCGAGCTCAGGCTAAATGAAGCCCCGAAGTACGTTTGAGCAGCAAGAAATCAAACGTCAATACATATATTTCCAACTTGTAAACTGTTGTTTCTCTGCCTGCCAGAAAGAATTCTCTTTTTTGCAAATTTCTTGGAAGTTTGACATTGCACAGTTTGCAGTTTCCCCAAAGAGTGGGGTGCCAGGATGTTGCTGCTGTCTCACAGCCCTCCCTGCCGCCCTTGGCCAAGCATCTCCCAAAATCAGGCTGCCAGGGCAAGGAGCAGCACAGCGACAGGGGCCCAAGGAGCCTCGGGAGGGGCGGGTTCAGCCCCAACATCCCAAAGGGGATCCTGTGAGTTTCAAAACTTCCCACTGGAAAAAATTGTCAAACTGATTTGTCAGACACTTGCATCTATGATTATCCATATTGTCATCTTCTTTAAAAACTGGACTGTCCTGAACAGTTGTCTCGTTTCTTAGAAAACTCCTCTTAATTTGGAGTAGAAGTCGATGAGAAAACAGCAGCCTTTCAAAATGATGCCTTTTTTTTTTTTCTATTTGGGGTAGAAGTCTATGAGAAAACAGCAGCCTTTCAAAATTATGCCTTTTTTTTTTCTTTTCTTTCGAGATACAGCTATCTCTTTGAAAATCCTAGCCATTCTTAAAGAAATATATGAAATGTTCTTTAAAATTCAGTTCACAGATCAAGATTAATCTTTACTATAGATTTGACTACGTGGCTATTTCACTGCTTTACTCGGACGAAAATACTGACCTGAGCTTGAATTAAATGGAAATGGTGAAAGAGAAGGGAGGGGGCGCAAAGGGCAAACGGATAGAAAAGAGGGACCCTCGTATAGCTATACTTAGTAACAGCAGGGAAAAAAATAAATAGATGCAGTTATTTCGGGTGGCTGAGAGAAACTACAGAAAGAAAACAAGCCTTTTATCTTGAAATAATCCATATGACTTCAGCCCACCTTGGCAGATAGCTGTTTGCTCTCTGAGGAGAAAGGAACCAGATGGTTCTCATATTTCTAATGGCTGCGTATCTACATGACGAGCACCATCTCAGAGGTTAGCAGTAACTGCTGGAAGCTTCACTGGCGTGTGTGGGGGCGAATGATTAAGAGAACATGAACATTTTCTTGTCTATAGATGGGAAACACCCTCCCAGCAAGGGCTGCACATCGGACACCCAGGCTGCATCTGCACCTTCATGGGGTGAACGGAGGACTCTGGTTTGGTGTCAGTTCAGCACTTGTCACTAACTAAATTAATTGCAAGTGTACAGAGATGGTCCAAAGACGAGCTGCCTAGTGTAACCATGCCTCTTGCAAGACTGTTGACTTTTTGCATCCATACCAAGAGTAAAAAAATCAGACAGAATTCAGCCTGAGGTGAACCCTGCT
>NW_008825306.1:657446-688272 GCF_000699105.1 Pygoscelis adeliae
GAACCATGTAGAATCCCAGGGTTGGTGCTAATGCAAAACTAGTGGTGATGTGCTAAATGGTTTAACTGCTCATAAAATGGTGGCTAACCACCTGTCCGGTTATTATTGGGCAGAGGAAGTTTGGCAGTAGTAATAAAACCATAGTATATTAAATTACAGTGGCAAGCTCTAAGCAAAAGGAGAAAATAAAATTAAAAGTTAATTAAAACAGTTATGTTACAAATAAGGAGTCCGAGGGGAAAGCAGGCTGAAGTCTTCCCCTTACTGTCCTGAAGGAAACAGGTTCCCATTCAGAAGAAGGTTTTGCGGCAAAAGTGACACTTCACACTATTTTAAAGCTATCTTGAGTTCTGTTTAACTATCCATAGGAATTGATTGGAGTGAATGTTAAGAATCCACTTACCCTGAAACCTATCAGGATAGCTGCACTATTCAACCCTGCTTGGGGTGGTAACCATATTTTTATTATAAAAACAAGATTTTGCTTTAAATTGCCGCGCTGTGTGAAAGAAATTATCTGGGTGGCTTTTGAGAATGGAAATCTGTGTCCATCCTTCTTTAGTTACATTTTCACAAAATAAAAAGTAAAATGCACTGTTAAAATAAGGTTCCTTGAATATTAAATAAAAACGGGGGGGGAAGAAGAGATGCCTTATCAAATATGAAACCTCACAGGCAGAATGGTTACTACCAGAGCAAGACCTAGAAATAATAAGCTAAGTTTGAACTTTTAGGACGGACTGAAAAATTAAGATAGAAACATTACTACTCTCTATTGTGGACTATCCAGTACTTCCTGTATCAGCACCCAGTAAATACATTCCCCCAGGTACTCAGAAAAAGAAAGTTGTGTATATTTATGAGATGCTATGGTCTCCTGCATCACTCTCTATGTACCAGCTTACCCTGATATCATAAGAAATGCCATATACTGAACTGCAAGGTCATCAGTCATTAAGAGAACTTCACATAACTTCATTGCTTAATCTTTTACCCCTCTGTATTTCTTAAACTGCAGGTGAGGACCACCAATAGACTCAAATGTATCCACAAAGGTTCAGAAGCATCTTACAGTTTATGTAAGGCTATACTTTTCTAAAAGCACTAGTTATGATTAAGACCCTTCATTATTATGAAATTTAAGAAGAAAAAATTTAATTTATGTAAATTCTTACTGTCAGCAGTTCAGTTCCTCACAGTCAGAAAAATGAGAAATTCAGCATCACTGCAAATACTTACACTAACTGACCAGGGCATGACTACTCATCTTTAACCACTAGTAAATCCCAGCTCCTTGAGGACTCTGCAGTGGGTGTATAAATTCAGATCTGTTAATTACAGCTGCTTTCTATTTCCTCTACAGCACTAAAGATAGCAAGCTCCTGGCAGACAGTACTGATGAGGGTCACCTGAGAAGAGGTGTGCTCCTAATAGGTCACACTTGCAAAAAAATTTAGAAAAACTCATCAACAACATAATTCTGAAGAAAATCTGAAAACCTGCATGTTTTTTCTAATAATAATATTATCTGGTGTGTGTGTATATATATAAAAAGATTATTCTCTCTCCTTACACAATTTGTTCTCATTTAAAAAAATGGCCTTTGATGAGTTCTTTGCCAAAGCTTGGAAATCTCAAGTAAGACCTTCCAGACTTGGGAGGGGAGCAAGAAAATGGTGTTTCACTCTTCTCTTTTTACAGGTCACCATGGTCACTGTCACCTCCATGCTGAGGTTGTCCTCCCCTGCAGGTGATACGCTGCTCTCTGCAGCTGCTGTAGGAACAGGCACTCCAGTGCCAGCTGGGTTGAGATCCTGAGCACTAACATCCCTCACCAAACCGGCACTGCAAATAATTACTTGCAAACACAACAGAGCTGCTTAAAGCTGCTTTTATCATATTCTTGACTTTATGGCAAGGGTTTTTTTAACCTAGAATTTCCAGAGGAAGTCTTCAGCAGCGTCTTAAATTCAAAATAAGTGGATATGGAAGCGATATAGCTATTTTAAAAGAGAATGTTGGTGGTGTAATTATCATTTGTTCAAAGGATGAAGGCACTTTTCTGTCACAGGAATACAGATTTCATCCAAGCACAACAGTCTTTAAGATTTTCCATGGATTAATTCAATCCTTTAAAGGTCTCAGATGAGCAGGGCCACAGCTAAATATATGTTGTATCAATATTAACTGTGCAACTGAAAAATTTTAAGTAAACAGCCTGGAATTACCTACTTTTACAACTCACATGTTACAGAAAGCCAGCGTGACGCTGCTTCTGAGTTTTAAACCACGGGTAGCCTTTGGGGACTGTTTCAGGCTGCAGTGAAGCTTTCTAACACATGCAGATGTCTTCCCACACAGGAGCAAAGTATCGGGGTGGCTGGGGAAGGGCAGCCTTGCCCTGTGCCCCGCTTGGCAAGGGCACATCTGAGGGTGCCTGCATTGCTCGGGGGAAGGGGCTGGGGACCGAGCTCAGCCCTGGTCCTGGCTTGCCTGCACTGCCTCACTGCTGGCTTTTCTCTGGCTGTTTGGGGGGCTCCAGCTGGTGTTTGCCCAGGCAGCCCGGCTGTGGAAGGGCAGCTCTGAGCCGTGGGGACCCGAGCTGGTGTGCGCCATGCTCATGTGGGACAGGGGTTTGACCCCAAACCTCCTAGCAGCACAGGCATGGCTGGCTGAGACCCCGACCAGGGCAACATGTAGCACAAACAAGAAATTACCGTGTGTAAAGATAATCTTGACATTGGCTTCTTCTAGGTTGGTGGGCTTTCGTGCATGGGTTACTAAATCTCAGTGCTCACCTCAGGAAGGTCAGTGTTTTGGCATTGCCAAACAGAGACGCTAAGGCTTATAGAAGCAGTCTGTCCAAGCTGCACTGTGGGCTGAGGTGGTGGTAGGTCTCAAGCGTCCTCAGGATCTGACAACATATGCATTGCCGTACTTCTACTCATTAATTCTCATTTTTTTAAATAAATTCACAAATTAAAAATATTGCAATGATTAAGGAATGTATTGCGTAAGAATCATAGGGGTTTGAAGATTTGCATCTCCATCTTCAGGAATCAGCTTTGTGTTCTTTTGCATTCATGATTCCAACAGCTTTAGCGTGATGGACGTGCAGCAGAATGCAATTTAAAAGGAGAGGCTAAGTAGTGTGAAATCAGGAATAACTGAAATTAAAGCTTGACTAGAAAAGCAAAACTTTCATAATTAAACTCGTTTCAGTATGATGGATGTTTTAGATTTGCATAGACAGCTCTGTGAGCATACATCTGGGTAATACCAAACTACTGTCCAGAAAACATGTCAGATGCTTTAGATTAGGGATTATATTTTTAGACTTTCCTTGGTTCCCTTGTTATACATGTCATTTCAAGGCAGTTGATTTGCCAGTTGCCATAAACCCTGTTTAAATATTCTGCATGTCTAACAATATCACCAAAGGAAAGCTGAGTCCTGAAAACCACCCTGGCCCAGTGTGACCTTTTTCTTCTGGAGAGCCTGTAACTGCTGCTCTCACGGCAGCAGCACCCGGCTCCATAGTGGACTCTGCAGAGCAGTTGTATTTCTAACAGTTCAGATGGTTCAAATCTGGTCATGTATCTACTGTTTCAGAGGTTTCAATGACAGATCCAAATCTTGGAACTCTATACTGAACATGATGCTTATCATATGGCAAAGAGACTCTTGTTTATTATTAATAGCAGCCCATATAAATACAAGCGAAGTCCAGTCAGAGATGCTGCTCCCCACCCAGCACTGCTGTAGATTACATTTGGCTGCTGCTTTTTACATTACCATTATTCATAGTCCTTCATTTTGCTTGGTTGTGGATGACAGACAGAAATGGACAACGCACGAGGGTTTGGAGCGTGGATTTTAAAACATGTGGGAAGAATAGAAATGATATATCTATGGATGCTCCCTCAGAGGGTCTCAGCTCTAACACTACAAAAGAGGGACTCTGAGCAGCGTGTCTTTTCTGGCAAGGAGGCTGAGGGAGGCAGAAATTAGAGCACCCAGTTTATACTCTTGGAGACTCGGCAGATTTTCACTTGGCAGACACTTGGGGCATTGATATGAGTCTGGCCAATGTTACCTGCCTGGCTGGGCCTTCTGCCTTCAGTGCGAGGAAGTAAAGATATATTTTGATCTAAAGATATATGTGCACATGCGTTTATACGTACACATACATATGACTAATCCATGGTTTTCCTTGTATACAAAATACTGGTTTTCAAGCCTAAGCTTGACCCCTTTTACTAGGCCCTCTACTCCATCTTCTGAGGAGCCCACGGTCTCCTCTGAAACAGTTTTCTTCAAAGGACATCATCTGAATTTGTACATATTTATGTCCCTCAATGTGTATATAAATTTATATGTCTGTCTCTCTCTCCCCCCGTATATACATTTAAATGGTCTTAAGTACGTATTGTCAGCTCTTTAGCTGATGTGCACCACCAGCACAGACAGTGGAAATAAATTCATAATACCTCATAAGGATCAGACTGTTAAATATGTAGCTACAAATTCATCTTACTGAATTTTATTTTTATAGGCCACCTATCACCTAATGATGATATATCTGAATAGATATAATGCTTTGAGATAACAAGGCTAAGCTGCCACACTGAGGAATGCAGTATAAATCTAGATGGGTAGAAAAAATAGAATGGGATTAGTGATGTTTTACAGCTCATGGAAGACAGGAAAATATACATCAGTAACTTCCAAAAAAGTTGTACAAAGTTCCAGGTTCAAAACCTGGTATTCTTGCTCAATTGCCTGTCTCCTTTCAGCCTTTCTGTTTATAAATGTTAATGTTGTGTTTGTCTTCATTAGTCCCTTTTGAGAATAATCTTTAAAAGGTCAGTGTGTTCATATGATATTAATACAGTATGTTTAAAAAAATTTAATATTCTGCTACCCATAGGAATAGGTCATTCTGATGGGTAAACTTTTCAAGCAAAGCAGGTAAATTAGATTTTGCTGAGCTGGCAAGATGCATCCGAAAATCGCATGGTTTAGGAGACAGGCTCATTGAAGATTTTGTACCTTAAAATTCCTTTTATTTTTAGCCTGTGATTTGATTACACTGTTGTATACCAATTATTCCAGAAGTTAATGAGCTGTGTAATTTCCCATAAAACAACAACCTCATGCAAAATGTGTTAGTAAAGGCAACAATATAATTGGGGGAAAAGATTTTTTTTCTTCCTTTTTTCCCTCCATAAAATAAACAAAAGGAAATTATTTCAAAGCAGTTTTTTGAAATTATGTATAGTTAATAATTAACTATGCAAAACCGCTCAGCGTGAGATAGATTCTCTAAGGAACGGTAGAGTGAGGAGGAAAAAAGTCCTCAAAGTTAAACAGAGAGTGAATTACATCCAGCAAAAGCTGTGGCCCAGGCTCCAAGGACTCTCCCAGGAAGAGTGGGATGCTGTGTAAAAATGCTTTCTGTCTTCTCCCATGACCTTTTAGGCAGCAGGTCTCTAACAGCTGCAGCTCCTTCCTTTCTCTGAAAAGGAGCTACCATCTTCCCTACGTGACAGATCCAGACTGGAGTCCATCTGGTTGCTGCAAGACATGCTTTTGCTGTGCCCAAGGTGAAATAAAGTGCATCTGGGAGTACATTTCCCCAAACTTCCTCCTAGCATGGGCGGCTCTGCACCTGCTGCCAGCTGCTGTGGAGTACGTACCTTGAACGGTGCCTGCACCCTGGCCCAGCAGCACTGGAGACAGACCACTCAACATTTTTTCAGGGTACCTTACTGCGTATCTGGACATTTTTAGGGTAGTAAATTATACCCATTGTTGCCGTGGAGAAAAATCACCAGCTTTCTTCTCTGGATAACTTATGGGAAGGGGCTTGAGCTGAAGATGCTCAGATGAACAGAATGCCCGGAGCAGAGAAAAGATAATTTTTCCCATTCAAATGGCACAGACCAAAATACTCTCTCAAACACCTCATTATTCCTATTAAGGTACCATTTTGATTTGAAACATCTGTGGGTTCTTGAGACCTGACTGAACCTGACATTCTCAACCTTTGGCAACTGTATTACGCCTGGCATGCATTTGTGCGTATGTGTGCCTTGGGGGAAAGGCAAGGAAGGGCTGAACGTGTTCTGGTAAAGTGGGATCCCTCTCCAAACTCCTTCTGGGTGTAGGGTACCAGCAACATCCCAGTCCTTCTGTCTGTGGACAGTCCTGATGTCCACACAGAGTAGGACTTGGTCCACAAGAAGTTTGAAGAACCCATGTTATAACTCCAAAAGGATTTCCATAGAGATCATTTCTCCCATTTCACCCAAAAGGGGCTACTGCCTTCCTTTACCACTGCTGGATGATGGATCCAGGCTGAAGCCCAACTGGCTGCTGCAAAACCAGGTTCCTGCATTTTCTTCCCAAACGAAGCAGGTATCTTATCTACCTGCAGCATCCTTCTTTTCCAAGATCCTGAAGATTCTGACTACAAGCAGAAAGAAAAAAAAAAAACAAAAACCCAAACCCACAAACATGAATTAATAACAAAAAAAGGAAAAAACTTCTTTCAGACACAACTATAATGTAAAGCCCTACCAAATGAAGGCATTTTGGAATAACTAACTGGACTTGTCTCTGGTTAGCATAAAGGCATGCCTACTACTAGGTCTTTGTCTAGAAATCCTTGAGGAGGAAAAGATATATTCTCAACAAAATAAAATGTTGTCAGCTCTTTAAGCCTTAGTGGGAACTGAAAATGTCAAGCTTATACCTGTTAGGCATCATTTAAATTGAAATATGGACCTTCTTCAGTCTTCAAAGTAATGCACTTCAGGTGATAATGATGGATTAACGTTGAGAAAAAATGACCTAGCAGCCTGTTAGTTACTTTTTTCAATTGAGTGGGAGCACACCAAATTTTTCATCGATCTGCCAATTGGAGACAGCTGAGAAATGACGACTGCGCTTACTACAGGCTTCGTACATAAATATTCACTGATGAGCACATTAAAATATGGGAAAGCAGAGGAACAGTTTGTTCAAATTCTGCTGCGTTTAGACTCATGTTCAAACAGCTATATATTTCTAAACAGTGAGGGTTTACAAGTTCAAAGAGCTGCCCCCTTCACAGTCAAGTTTCTTATAAGTTTCTTACAACATCACACAAATGCATTTTACAAGGCAATTCCGTTACTCACAAGATTAATTCAGTGCCCTTTAAACTGTGGAAGTCGTATTCAAATGTGGTTTAGATTAAAGTGATTTAGCGTTATTCCAACATCCAACAACATGAATGTATGTTTTCAATGGATGAATCTGAAATCAGCTGTTCTGCATTGTTAAGCCTCTTACAACAAGCTGTTTGGATTGCTGGCTGCTCAGCACCCCAAAGGGACAGATTAATCTCTGAACTCTGTGGCTGACTCCGTTTTAGAGTTCTCAAGCGTCTGCTGCTCATCTGGGCAGCCCTCAGACAAATAAGACAATTTACAGGAATCAATAACAAGCAATTCCAGACAGTGGTGAATTGAAGATAGCTCTTGCCCTAGGCAGATGCAGAGATGATAGCTTGCACCCTTTGCTTCGTAAAACCCACCCTTGAGGTTGTCGGCGTAATCCTCCCTGAGCAGGGAAGAGTCATCTGGAGTACTGAGGACACAGAGTCTCACCAAAGTAATGAGGATTTTGCCCGAAACGTGGCACATGCCGTACAACCCAAAGTGATGCTGTCAAGAGCACGTTCACTTGGGAGCGTAGCAAAGAGCCCATGAATGCACGCTGTGATACACCCCAGCAGCAGCAGCAAGAACATAGACACAATGGCAAACCCTTCATAATGTCGTTAGTCATAAGTAATAAAGTAGGAACAAAAGGGGGTTTCTTTCTGAAGGGAACAGTTAGCTTTTTCACTTCAGAGACCAGAGAGAGACGACTTTTGTTACCTGGAGCACTGAAATGTGCAGGAAATGGGGCTCCGTGGATCACTCAGGCGTTAAACCTGTGAACCTGAGATCTCTTCCAGAGAGACAAGTAAAAAGCACGAGAAAATAAATGTAATTCAATAACTGTTCAGAAGAGAAAAGCTTTGCCTCTGCTCATCAGTGAAACCTAACAATAATAGCAGGTGCATGAAAAGCAAATCCACCACACGCATAAATGTGAAGCAGGGACACCTTACTGTCATATTTGGGTCAAAATATGGGAGAGGGAGCCCTTTAGATCATTAGCAAACAAATTCACCAATCTGTTGATAGATAAATAGTTTGAATTCAAGCTGGTTGTTGTTTTGGGGACTCCTATTACCTGCTGTCATCAGCTACTGAGATGAATTCCTATTTATTAGTGCAAATGTGAACCACACAGTTGCTCACTGCAGTTCCTGCGGGTCAGCACGCACATCAGTTTGAGAATGGAGGATTTTGCCAGCAGGATCTTCCAGCACTGCGTACATCACCGCTTGAGGGGTCCTGCCAGCATTCACGGTCCTCTGGGTGCCTCACCCAGCTTTTTGAGAGCTCTGAAAAATGGAGGCAACAGATAAATCATGAGATAGAAAATAGACAGGAGATCCACGGTGGCTACAATAGCTCACAGAACCACTGAGGTTACAGGGCAAATAAGCAGTCTTTCTTTTTTGAGTACCTATTAGCACAGATGACATTAAATGTGACTGGTAAGAAACAGCTTTCCTGAATGCGAGAGTAAGGGGTTTCCAGTGGGTAAGTCGGCGATTGCACTGCTCTTCTTCTGAACCTGGTCTTTCACCTGCCTGCTGGTGCTTCACACAGATTTTCTCACTGCAGACACGGGCGATGGGCACAAGGCTGACGCAGCCAGGCAAAGGCGCTGGTGCTCTGATGGAGCCTGTGGTGAAACTCAGAGGCAAGGTACCTGGTCCACTGAAGCAGGTGGGGACACGCTACATGATCCAACGCAAGGATTCTTTCTGTAGACCTAGTCTGGCCTTTTAATGCTCTAGTTAATAATTAATGACAAACACATTTCTAGTGAATAATACAGAGTGAACAGAAAATAAAGGCAAGCGGTAATGAAGCAATGAATGTGACTTCTTATCAGACAGAGGGGGAAGTTTGGTACTCTGTCCTTTACTGCAATTTTTCCCAAATGTTGTGTTTTTTCCTGTGGAATGAATGATTTCAAATCAAGCTAAGGGGAAAATACTCAAGCCACAGACAGGGCCCCCAGGATCTCTTTTTGATTTCTCACAAGTGCCCTTTGAAACAGAGTTTCAAATTCTAATAACCCAGTGTTTGGAGGAGAGCCAGGATGAGGAACGGACAGGATTTTTTGCAGATTATGGAATTTCTTTGGGATAGTAAAAATCTTATCCCACAGCCCTGCATATCTACATAGGACATCCTAATCATTAGTCCTTTAAGCTGCCTTGTACCCATGCTGAGATTTCTGCTACATCCAGTTATGACAAGGAGACCCTAGGTGACAAGGCATGATGTTGACATGGCTTAACATGTAGATCACCCCATTGCTATTTTTGTATCAGGAATCTGGCCAGGGACTCTCTGGGGAAGAACAACTCTTTCCTTGTATTCAGTGGCTGAAACCCGGTCCTTGCTGTCTGCATAGCAGGTCCCAAAACCCCCAGCAGGGCCATGGTGACACCACACCAGAAGAGTCCCAGTGTGTCGGCTGGGCAAAGCCAGTGTCAAAACTCCAGTGGAGGCGAGAGCCTACAGGAGAGACATGTAGGTCAGGCAAGGAGCACAAATTGTGGGCCTCATCAGAGAGGTGTTGTAGTGGTGATGGAAAGATGAATGCCTGAGTTATGAGAAAAGAAGGGCTTTTTCTAGGAGCTGCGCCAGTTTAGAGAGCACTCCCAGTGCTCTGCTCACGCTGGTGGCTGCCTTGGCAGGAAAACACATGTGGCTCCACCTCAGTCCTGGGGAAGGAGTGAGGCCACTGCGAAGTTTTTGGCTCCTTCCCTCCATGGCATGCCTGGCTTGGAGGACTTCTCTCTTTGCCTTGTGGTGCTTATCCCAGTGGGAGACTAATGAGCCCCAGCTGCGGTACCCAGAGTGGCTCATTTTGGTCACCAGCTGCCGTACCTGAGGTGTTGGTGCTGGTCTTGGCATCTGAACTCAGTAGAGGTCAGCTTGAATGCAGTTGTGAAAACTGTTGGCAAAAGCAAAGGCTGGGCCGGTTGTTCTTTAGCATGGGAGTTTGTGTCCTCCGTGCCTGGGGACACCACAGCCTGATATTTCATGGTTTCAGAGAAGGGGTGGAGATGAGGGAGGTAAGAGTACAAGGCCACCAAATGGAATATGGGCTTTTACCAGGGGGAAGGGGAGGTCACTGTATCCCTTAAGGGGATCAGTCAGCTGCAGGATGGATGGGACCGAAGGCTCAGTTTCCCCTTTGGCAGGATGTGCTTGGAGGAGTTGTACTGGGGGGTTGTAAAGGCTGCTGGGCAATGAAATCTGGTCCAAGCACTTCCCACTTTGTGAAAGCAAGAGACTGTCTCTGAAGAGCTGTAAATCCGAAGATGTACAAGAGGCGCTTGTGCTAAAAACAATGAGCAGGTCAATTAACTGGTGAGGTCCTGTGTCACTACCACAGCAGATGGGAAGGGACTGAAGGAAGACCCTGCTGCCTTCTCATCACTGTGCCTCATCATCTGCGAGAGCTTCAGAGGCCCAGAGCAGACATGCAGCTCTCAGCGAGGCCAATAACTACCCCATTGTCAGATGCATGCTGCCCATGTCCACCAGCCCAGGGGTCTCCATTCAGGTGCTCAAGGAGGAGCCAGCAGATTTCATGAGTTTGCGCTGAAGAGATGTGGTACACTGCTCTTTGCCGTGCGCTCTGTGTTAGTGCGTCATTGCTCTCATGCTGGAGTTTTTTTATCCTCCTGGGGAGGAGAGAACCAATCTCTCACCGCAAACAGCAATTGGCAAATTGTCCATAACTAAATCTCCATCCCTAACTCCACACTGTCTTGGAAGTAATGGCAACACCTTGATCTCTCTTTCTCTCCGTGGATCTCAAAGAAGACCACAATATTAAGTTAGTCCATTTAAAAGATTGGTCATCTAACCTGTCCCAACATTAGGAATTAGTTATCAGTTCAGCTCTGCACTCAAAGCCCCAGCTGCCTTCCTCACAGAGGCGGGCTGGTGGAAGGATGGGGAGAAGGAGAGGAAGCAACCCCAGGGCTACACTAACAACTGTGAGCACAAATGGAAGGCAACAGCCTTGCTCAATGCTAAAGATGACACAGATAATGTGGAGCAGGACCGAGGGGCTAGCTGGGCGCCGCAGAGGGGAGCGAGAACCGCAAATGCAGCCCATCGTTCTGCCCCCACTGCCCCCACAGCCTCAGTTCATTAGGCTAAATTGCCCCATAGTTGTCAACACACTTCTTCAGGACTTGCCTGTGACCCTCCCAAGGACCAGGCGAAGAAAGAAGCCGAGCTCCAGCTGCGACTGAAGCATTAGTTTCTCTAAGAATGGCAATGGGGATCAAGAATACAGTTATTTTCTCCTATCAGAAACTTTCCTCAGATTTGATACAGTGACTTAGCTCTGCTCTCATACTTCCACTCCCACCACAGGCACCAGATGGGACCTTCTGAAGCTGATCAGATGTTGAACTTTCACAGTAGATCTTGCTGGAACAGCATAGGACAGTCATTTTGATATGCTGGAAAAAGTCACAGTCTTAAATAGTGATAAGGTATGCCCCTGTGGTTGGGTCTGTGTTTGCATTTTTGTTCAGATTTCTTACCATGACTTTGTCTCAACCCCCAGGTCACTCTGCTAGCAGTTGCAACAGTAGGAGCATTTTTGTAGAGTGCTGAACTGTTCACAGCTGGTGCCCTATCACATGGGTGCTTTTCCCACTTTCCCATTGCTATCATTAATGCAGCTTATGTATAGAATTGGATACCTTCAATATAGTGGGCTCTAACAAGTTTTGTAGCTCCCATGTTTTTAACTGTTTGGTTTCTTTATGAAATTACCACTTATGAAAACCTTTGATTTCAAAATAAATATGAAATATGGCCGGCATAAATACTACCCTGAAACAATAAATAAAACCTGTGCAGTAATGACAGTCTTGTTCTTCCCAGCTGTGCGAATATTCCTGTGGGAGTCAAGCTGGTATAAGCTAGAACAGCCTTAAGGCAGCTCTAATATGCACCTAGGAGGTGGATGGGTCAAACGGCTTGCGTAGGAACAGAGGAATTTCAAGATTACCATAGTTACTGTTTACTCACCATCCCTGGCCCTACGCAAAGCACAGATCATATAGAACTAGGGGTGAAAGCCAGAAACTTTAATATAGAATTAAATTATGGCTAGCAAGGAACAAGCATCAGAAGTTTGGCAATTAGCTCAGCTTACATAATCTCCTCAAAGTCCAGCTGCTCAGCAGAATTATCCAAAGTAAACTACTGCTGGTATTCCTTCTTTTTACAAAAATAAATTAGTTTTTTTAAAATAACCAAAAATAATCCCCGTGTGCAGACTTTGTGCCTAATTGGACGTACCTGTTTGTTTTCACCCAAGCAAAACTTCTCAATTCGGTGAGAGGTTTGTCTCGGACACGGTTATGAATCATGTGAACTTTTGTCATACATTTTAACTTACATCATTATGCCACCCATTAAAAAAATGGGCATTTATCCTGTACCTAAGATGTGTCAAGTCCTTGGTGCAATAACGCTATCAATATACTCTATCAGATAGAGGACACGCAAAAGAGGAGGCAGAAAGATACAAAATAAATGAAATTTTTTAAGGCAAGTGTGGACAAAAGCAATGAGGAAAGACTGAGTCACGTTATTTCCACATACTGCCCTAAATTGGCTTAGGTTGGTATGTGTCTGAGTCCTGGGCTGACAAGAGGCTGGTGAACCTTGGAAGACCTGGGGCTTCTTTTGGCTTTGAATTTCAATTTGGAAGTGAAATCAGACACTGAGCAAGTTTCACCTGGTTTCAGGTTTCACTGGAAAAGGGGGAGATGGATGAGGAAATGCAGGTAGCTGTCAGAAGGCAATTGCAGTGAAAGACGTGAGGTTGTTAGTAGCGGCGGTGCGGGGGGCGTGTTCGTGTTGCAAACAGAAAAGCATCATCAGGTGAGAAGCGTCTGTATCCCTGAGTGTAGGATGCAGATGCTGCTGCATCTAACAGGGATGCACAGAAACTGGGCTCAACAAAGTGGTTTTGGCGGTCTTTAGCCAAATGCCTGTCTGTACGTGACCTTTCTAAACGGCGGGGAGACAAACCGCTTCATCCCATAGCGTATCAGAAGGCCCAGCCAGACTCCGCAGATTTTCCCACAAATATTGTCTGCCCTGCAGCCCCATTCCAAAAAATGTTATGGGATGATAAAGTATTTGTCCAATACTAAGATAAATGCACAACAGCTGGAATGCGAGACCTGGCACCAGAGGGCTTTTGCCAGCAGGCCAAGGAAAAGTGTGCAAAGCAAGTAGGAATGAAATTACATGCCTCGTCTGTCCGCGCTGCGTAAGAGCACGGGGCCAACTAACCCAGACTGATAGATCAGTAATTCGTCGTTGTAAGGGAAGCAGTTTACAAAGAGCACCAGAATCCTTGAAAGATGTGTAACACATTGATTGAATTCCCCAAATAATATTTTACCAGTAAGAAAAACCCAAGTGAGATTTAATTATATACCCCACAAAAAAAAAAAAATCATTAAGCATCACAGCTGTTTCATTCCGCCCTTCCCAATTGCTGATTTTTATCAGCAGATTAAAACGCTTCCAGCTGAAAGGCTAATTAACTGATTTCGTGTTTTCTGCCTGTCCTGATCACAGGGGAAGTCTACAGTCCAAGGGAAGCACAGTTTTAAGGAACTGGAAGGATTACTGCCTATGCTGTGTGATTTCCAATGAAAGAAAATGTGTTTGCCTTCAGCTCTCCATCTTGCTCTCGCTCTCTTACATTCATGCACTCAAAAGCTGCAGTGTCTGTCCTCTAGCTGATAGTGCTCCTTTGTCGCAAGCTCTGCCTCCTCCCTGTTAAACGCTTTCTCTCTCTTCTCTCCATGCACAGATCTTATTCTTAGAAGAATTCAGTTGTAAACATGGAAAAGGTTGGGGAAAAAACCTGCTTTTGCAGTTATAAATGCATGGCAAGTTATGCTGCAGCCTTTCAGAGAACAAACGTGCACTTATTACTATAGCACCAAAGCACTGCAGGCATAGAATTGCATCCCGGGGTGCGTCTCTTCACTTGAAAATTTGCCTACCAGCTTTTATTAAGCTTTTTACATTTTCCAACCATTTTCCAAATTTGACCATGTGAAAATCTTAATCACTGAGTCAGACTAAACACAGCGATGATGGGGTAGATATTTTCCTACGCCCTTCTGTACCCCCAGTAAACCATCTACATATTTATAAAAATATCTAAAAATGTCTAATTGTATAACAGTTCACAAATTCACACATTAACAAAACTCCTTTGTGGCAGACATAGCACTATGCATGTTTTGGACTAGCATTTAGTTGTCTGTGTGGGTTTTTTTAGACAGATATACACACACACACACAGAGTCCAAAACAGTCACAGCCTGCATAAGAATATCATCCTGTTTTTAATTTTGAGAAATATTTTGTTTCATTTTTACTCTGGCTTCCTCCTTTCCCCTCCCCCCCCCTTTCTTTTTTTTGTTTTTGGAGCGGTTGCATTTATAGCACAGAACATCATCTTTAATGAAAAATGGGAAAGCTCCACAAAGGAACACTGGACTAAGTCATAAGAGCTTTTGACTTAACAGATTAAGGCCTGGTGCTGCATGTACTTTATTTCATGTTCTGTGTGCAGCAGTGGGTCTGCTGAATGTGTGAAGTCAAGCATATATTTTGGTAATTTAATATTAAAAAAGCCAGATCCTTAGTATATATTGTATAGCATTCATTGAAACAAGACCAATATTGCACCAGTTTGGAATATGGTCTAAATCAATTATATATAACCTGTCTAAACATATATAGGTATAAAATATATATACATACATATACATTTTATGCATAAATAATATAGAAGCTGGAATAAGATTGATGTAATTATTTGATACATCTGGTCATTTCTGAGTTTTTCAAACTATACTGTTCAAAGCAGAGCCCAAACTCAGCGCTCAAACAAGAAGACACACCCTGGATGGCTCTTACTTAACAGTTTTGTGACACGTGTTCTGTACAAGTAAATAATTTTACTGTGTGAAAAATTTTGCAATATAGAAGTCTAGATTAGTTGAATTTTCCTTTACGTACTGGAATAAGCATAAATTTTTCTTCCCCTAATATTTTAAAGTGAGAGAATGATTTAACAGCGTTTGGCAAGAGAGCTTTTGTCACCTGATAACGCCTCCGTTTGCTGGGGTAGGGTACCGATTTCCAGGCCCTCCCAGGCTTCCATCATCTCAATTTTAGCAATTTGTGCCTATGGCCCATCCCCCAGATATCTGCACGTGGCAGCCCCGGCTGGCTGCTCAGGGGCAGGGCAGGGGGGGTTGCCCAGCCTGGGCTACCATCCAGCCAGGTAAACTCTCAGCATGGTACCTGGCCAACTAACACATCCCTCCCAAAAATCCCCCGGCGTACTTCGGTGCTTATCACGGGCCAGAGAGCATCCCGTACTGCCGTCCTGCTGAGGGGTCAGGTCATGGCTTACTTGAGTGTGTAGTGTAGAGGTAGCCAGATCCAGCGCTCCCAAGAGCCCCGTCCCAGACATTACCGACGGGAGCACTGGGAGGGATGCGAAGGGCTCTGCAAAAAACCTAACGTACCTCAAGCACAGCTGAGGCATGGCAGCCACACCACCCTGCCACCAGTACTGTATACACCAGGAAAATGTTACTCCTGACATAAGTTCAATATCATCTAGAAAAATCCTTAAAAAAAAAGAAACAGCACAACATTTAGAAACCACTAGGTCTATATTTTGCCCAAAAAATGTGTTATTTGCACTCCACTACAAGATGTCATCAGGACTGCAGCATGGTACGTAACGAGAGAGTAACTCCAAGCTGCCGACAGAGAGGATACAAAATAAGCAGCACACTGTAAATCCACAAATAGAAAAAATAGGGCTTTCACTTACTTTTTTCCTCTGGACATAGCCTAAAATTGGGCTGAAATTACCTTTATCAGCATGGCTCTGAAACCCTGATCTAAACAAGTCAGTGGGGGTGCGGGTAAAGAGTAGGCACCTCTTACTACACTCCACAGCCATTGCTCTGGGAAGCCACCTATTTTCAGCAGGCAAGAAAAAAACATGGAAAAATTGAGGACCTTGAAACGCCACATCTGGATCCTAATATTCCGTGGCAGAGAGGCCATGCAAGAGTTTCAAAGTTGGATTACAAGCCAGGTACTTGCACATCACCAGCCTTGCCTACCATCTGGCTGAAGAGGGTTTCACGGAGGCACTGGCCTTCACACCTCTCCTCTGCTGTCAGCGGTCCCTGACATCTCACAGGCACCAGCCACATCCAAGCCACTTCTGAAAGTGGGATGGGAGAATTTTTGAACACAAAATAACTTTTTAACTTTTAGATCTATCTATGCTGAATATTTTGGCTAGAAGTTTTATGCTGAAACGAGCATTTACAAGGATCTGAGGCTAAAATGTTGGGACAATTTTTACAACGCAGTACGAGGCTGAACCCTGCATCAGTTCAAGATAAAATGTGTTCCCTGTCCTTAACTCCCACAAACTTCACGAGGAATAGAGTAACACATGCTGGAAAAAGTGCAGTGTCTTCTAATTAAATCCTAATGGAAGCTATTTTCTGGGAACTGCATTTAAATTCACAATAAATGAAGCTGTTGATAATGCGAGGTATTTTCTTTTGTACATAGTAAAAGAGAGAAAGGTTACAAATTTGGTGGCTTCTAGCTAAGCAGCTCTTTTATACCTTTTCAGCTTTAAGACTCCAGCCCTGCAAAGACGAAACATACGTTTGGCTTTATTTATTGCATTGACTCCAACGTGGTTACTTACCATATCTAAAAGTTAATCAATTAAATAAGCCTCTGCCTGATTGAGATTGATTCCCACATGTGTTGTCTGGGACACACAGTATAGTTTATTTTATGAGAAACAATTGCTATCTTAATTTTCCGATTTGATTTTTAAAAATATTGACAGCTGTGCTATTCAGTAGGTGCAGAAGTGCATCACAAGGAAGAATTTATTCTTGGACCTTGGATGTTAGCCCTGCTAACATCAGCCATGCTACTTGCGTACCCTGGTGTAAGAGAGCAAAGAATCAGATATAGGGTCATTTAATTCTCTAATTTAAAGCTTGATTCAGTTTTACAGACACAAAGTGTCACGGCCTGCAGCCATAGACAACTCAAGCATTAAAGATGAAGCTTTACTGTAGAGTTCCTCTCAGCTGCATTTTCTGCCGGATGCACAGTGCTTTGTTTATTTTATTGTTACTTGCATTAAAAAAAGTATTCTTTTGCTTCCTGTGAATTTTTCTTTAAACTAGTCAAAAAAGACTTTAGTGACAAGGCTCTGCTTAAATGTTCGTGCTTCATTTTGACGTTGTTTGGCTGTTCATTTTCATCATTCACTTCACTGGACTAATCTACCCTCCAAAAAAGACAGTACATCAGCAGTTTTTCCCCCCCTCAAAAAGCTGTCAGAAGCCTGGTTTAAAAACACCGTGAGCAGAAGGCCTGACGACTCTGGGGAAGAAGAAAAAAAACACAAAAGCAAAAAAAGATGCAAAGTGGTGTCCCACTGACTTCCTCATCTGTCTGTCAGACATCAGCCCTAGCACTGGCGTAGCCGGGCCACCCACCTCCCCGAGGAAGGCTGTGTTAAACGGGGCCACCTCCAACAGGGAGACTGTCACTGCCTCAAGTGTGGCATTGACCTACTGTAACAACGGGAGGAGGAGAAGCCATAAATCAGATGTCGGGGGGGGGAAAAGCCATAAATCAGATGTCGGAGGGAGGTGGCTCTCGGTAGGGCTGTCGAGGGAGCTCTCGGAGGGTGCCACAAGATAAGAAAGGGGTTGCGGTAATCCGAAGGGCTGTTTGGACTCTTGTGCACGCACAGGGAGAGCCACTGGGAAACACAGGTTTCACAGGCTAGAGAGCAAAGCAGGCAACAGTTCTCCTCGGGAATAACAAGAAATATTTTATGGCCTACAAACACTGGAGGCTGGGTTAGAGCAGCCTCCCCGAGCTCCGGAGGGCAGCTGAGAGCTCAAAGAGGATCCCAGGAGGGCACGTGAAGGGGTTACAGTGCCCTGAGTCAGCTCCTGCCAGCCCTCGCCAAACTTCTGCAGACATGAAATCCCCCTCCACCAGGGCACAGCCTTTTGCTGGAGTCCACCGCCAAACCACGGTCTCGTGGAGGATCATAAACTCAAGGAATTTCAGGGCAACAGCAATTTGGCTTGGTCCCAGTGTCTTAACGTCTGACATTGATGGGGAAGGGTTTTTTCTTGGCCAGAACTGCAGGATCAAACTCTTAACAGCCAAAGTGCCTAATTTTAAAAAATGTAGACTTTAAAAACACAATGCAGGCAGGAATTCATAGGAATCATATATTACCATTGAGAGTTTTAATATTTGTAAACAACAACACAGGCTTACAAAGCGATCCTGGAAAAAAAGATACTTGAGATGCTTCCTGAAGAGAGGAAGAGGTTAGGAGAGCTGACGGGCAGAGAGAAAACAGCTCCTAAAATCTTTCAGCAGAAATTAAATAAGTAAACAACAGTCTTTGATTTTCTGGGGTTTTGTCAAAAAGTGATTTATTTGGTTTTTTGTTTGGGGCAACAACAACAAAAACCCAAACCACCCCACAACATTTTCAGCTTTCGCTTTTTTATTTCATGGAAACCTTTTAAAAAATTACATGCGTACATTTCTCATAAGAAAGAATTCAAGGGAGAACTTTGTCCATCTCTAGGGAGCATCCAGGAGACATTTCATGTCCTTACTTGCATATTGAAAAAGAAAAAGTGCCTAATGTAATAAGTAAGCCCTGATTTTTGTAGGCAAAATTTTTTCTTGCCAAGTTTCACACTGGAACAAACTGCAGATCTCCCATATATTTTCTTCTTGGGAATTTTTGCCAAATTAGAAGATACAGTTTGCTTGCAAGTACCACCTGCTGATTTTGTGGAAAACACAAAAAACTCAAGTTTGACATACAACCTCCGAAAAATTTTTCTTTTTACAAACAATACAGAAAACACTTCTCCAGCATCGTCACATCCCAAGCCAATATAATTTGCAAAAAGTTAGAGCATTTTTTCTTTTAACTGAAAACACTCTTGGCCTGTTTGCACAGAAACCACATGAAAATGTTTGACAACTTTTGTCTTATACTTTCAGACAGAAGTCAAGAAAGAAGTAGTACTTTTTCTTTAATTATTTTAATGCGATATAGGAATTAACATTAAAAAATCCAGTGTAATGCATTTTTTTTTCTTTTTAAACACTTGTGCAACTAACCAACTGTAATAGTTAAGTTTTTTTTTTTTAAATAGTAGACTGCTTAGGTTTTTTTCCTTCATTTGGATGTATTTTATTCAAGTTTGATTTAAATCTAGTAAGTGCCTTCATTTCTAGCACTCTAAAGTGGCTGCTGTAGCTTCACAGATCCCTGTAAGTTTTCCTATGTATGGACACTGGCATTTGAAAGAAGAGCTGCAGTGTTTCTGCCTAACATACTAATCGCCTCTGCTACTAGTAATTTATCTTTTCCGATGTCTACATAAAATAAATTACTTGTAATGGCAACAAAAATAGCTATTGAATATACAGCACTGTCCCACTCTGTATTATTAAAGCCTCATTTTAGCAACGTGAGTGCAGATCCTGCTGGTCTCACCTGCTCAGCTATTAGTTTCAATTTGTCTCCTGACACTTGCCAACACGCTGGGGGGGTGTGAGCAGTCCCAGAAGACCTCTTTCAAAAATCTCACTACATTCCCACACCTCTGACAATATTTCACTATACCTCAGGGTAACGCTAAACAATCTTTGCATTGTCCTATGCCATCTGTTCAGCATTTTTAAGCATAACTGCACCGTATTGGTGTCTCATGCATCGTAACCAGTTTCTGTTATACCATACCATTCGTTTTTGTCATACCCTTTCCTTCCAGTTCATTTGTTTTTCATCGCTAGCCAGCGCTGAGTATCACACAGATGCGCTGCGTGATGCAGCCAGGAAGCTGAAGTAGTTGAGGGTGCATCGCCTCACCCTTTATTGTTGCCAGAAGCAGTATATTCTCAGCTCCCTACCTAAGGGGACCAGCCCGCATCGCTTCCAGGAGAGCCAGTGGGTATTGTGTGACAAATCGCACGGCTAATAACAGGGTAGCGCGCCCATGCAAGAGGAATACTGCACAGGCACTGAATCACATACAGGTAAGGCACTGCTGTTGCAGACTCAGCATGGACCATCACAGTCTAGCTGTTCCCAGATGTCTTGCACCACAGGGAGGGAGCACGTCCAGCTGGGCAGTACTTCCAGCCAGCAGCCGCAAATTAGACAATTTGGGTTTTAAAGCTGCTGGAGTCCTGGGGGCTCAGAGCCAGCCACAGGCAACCCCCCACAAGGTGACCCCACTGCTCCCCAGGCTTGGCACCGGCTGGGGAGCGTGGAGCCCAACGCTCCCTCTTGGCCCCGCTAATAGCTGGCTCCGGGTCTTTAGCCCTGCGCTTAAGCATAGCTAAATTACATCAGGCTTCCTCATTTGTAAAATTAGAATGACACGTATCCATACTTGGGAAGTATTTTGGAGCCGAGAGTGAAGATGTTATGTAAGTGCTAAAAACTTTATTGCACTTTCACTGCTTGAATTAGTCTAACATTTTAAATGGAAGTATTTTATTTAAAACCTCCTAGCTTTTAGACTCTTCAGTAGACAACATCAGTGACTACTTTCCCTAATAATTCACATCTTCGAGTGCTCGACTGGTACCCTAAGTGAGTGCGTTTCCAGTACCTGAGGAATGATAACAAGGTTTCATACTAAGTTGACATCAAAAGCCCCCTGGAAGAGATGGGAGTCTATCTGTAGTCATACTTGAATTCAAGAAGGCCTTAATATTAATTAAAAAAAGCCTAAAGCGGTTCTGAATATTCATGCATTGTTTATTCAGTTCTGGAACAAATCATAAATTAATTAAAAGGCCTGCTGAATTTGCCTAATCAACATCCTGAACTGGGATTTTTGAAATCCTGACCACGTCCCAAACAAATAAGTTGTTTTGGTTTTTTTTTTTATTTCTTTGCCTTTCCATAACACTGTTCACTAACCTAGAGCCTGCCCATCGCTATTTTTCCAAACGAGCACATGTGGTGACATCCATCTCCCGTAACCATTGACCTCAGGAAGTTAAGAAAACAAACGGTTTCAAAACCACACTGTGAAATATGGCTGCTAAGATGGCCAGCACATTCTTCTCATTTTTCATTAGCCTCTCCTGTAGCTGTCACAAGACAAATCATCCAGCAGGAAACGGCCGCCGTGTCTCAATACCAAAGTCTGGTTAGGCTTAAATCTATGGATAGACTTTTTCTGTGAAACCTCATGGTATAAATATAAGGTAGCATCTCTCGGGCACATCCTAAACTTGGCATTCAGAGGATAGTGAGTGGATTTGGGGCAAAGACTCATGAAGGCCATATCATGGAGCCGTCATCCCCCTGGGGTCCCAGAGCTGCCCCCAGACAGAGCCAGGCACCCTGCACTGCTCATGCCCCCCCAGATGCCCAGGGAACCACTTGGAGAATACCATCTTCAGCTCCTTACGACCCTCTGCTTGAGCACCCATAAGGGAAATTTGATTTGACAATTTTTTTCTGCATTGGTGAGGTTCCCTTTTGTATATTACTGTGCAGCTCAGTTTCACTGTGATTATTCATCTGAGAGAACGACATGGAAAAGACTATTTGCTATTTCCTACTCCCTATTTCTGCACACTTATGTGTGTTAACATAGCATCGGATGCCATGTCTGAGACCTTATCTTCCTCCTCTTCTTGGTACTGGGCTCTAAAATATATGAATTCTTGCACTGGCTGTGATGCTCTGAAACTCTCACCACTTGCATAGGCCAGTAAAGGTGGAAGGGATGGCAGCGTTCAATTTACAGAGGGAGAAGTGAGACATGTCACCACCCCTGGAGGTATTTAAAAGACGTGTAGACGTGGCACTTCGGGACATGGTTTAGTGGTGGACTTGGCAGTGTTAGGTTAACAGCTGGACTCGATCTTAAGGGTCTTTTCCAACCTAAATGATTCTATGATGCAGTGAGAGGGAGGGAGCAACTTACGGGCATTTCCCCAGGAGTGTGTGCTGCAGCCAGCAAGGTGCCCCAGCAGCTCAAGCCCTGCCCCGGGGCCAGGCAGGCAGCCAGGCAGTGCTGGGGGACAGATTTGGAGCTAGGTAAATTATTCTGCAAGGAGATGAAGCAAGCACTCTGCTTGCCTGCGACGGGAGGGACTGGCCATCCCGCACGGCTGGGGAAATGCAAAGCAACCCCAATAGGTGTTAATGGTTTCAGCCAAGGGGATGCTTAATGGGAGCTACTTAGCTTTGCTCCCAATAGACAAAGATAGCTCTGCTCTGACTTTGCGTACTTGTTAATTGGAGGCTTAATTGTGTCCTTAAGGCAGAAGCCTTGTGTTTGGGCTTTTTTCTGGGGAGGAATAGCCATAGGTAATCTAGTGAGGTTTGTTGTTTAAATTTTTTTAATCTGAACAAACAGTGGCATTGTTGTTAGGAGGATCCCAGAGGGAATATCAAGACAGCAGGGAAGGATGGATCAGAGCCAGCCACTGAGGAAAATAATGTACCTCACACCTAACGAGTGGGAAGTTCACAGGCAGAAAGGTTCCTGAAGCTATACTTTTAATCCAACCCATAGCCTCAGTGTAAGTGCTGAAAGGTAAGCAGGTGTTCAGATCCATTTGAGGTCATCAATTTTTCCATAGTCGGAATTGCCTTATGCCTTGCACAGAGTAAGGGACTAATATTGTCTGGTTGCCTGTGCTAGCAGAGGCGAGGGTCCTAGGCCTAGTCATGTCGGCTATTATAACTGCCATGCCAACTATACCTATTCACAAGCAAAAGAGGTAAAGACACCACCATCAATATTTTAAAACATCTAACCTGAATAATGTTGCTTCCACATCAAAGAGTCCCATTTCCAGAAACTACTGCTAACTGTTGGTTTGAATTGGAGAATTCATTTGACTGACGTTAGGCTGCTCAGGACAATCGGGTATCTGCCATTATTATTCATATCCAGGCTTATAAGATATGAAATGCATAAATGTGAATAATTCTGTGCAAACCCCAAAATAAAACACATGTATAGCCAACAGCATCTTTTAATAATGAGAGGACAGCAGCCAAGGCATATTCAGAATATATCACAACCACTTTTTGTTTCTCTTTTTCCTAACTCTCTCTTCCTCTCTCATTTCTGTTGCTGTCATCTTGCCTTTCAGGAGGGAAGGGAAGCATTTTTAAGCCTCTAACCTTTGGTGCCTGAGGAAAGCTCATCTCCAGCTTCCAAACTGTGCTTCACCCTCCCCAGGTGGGAATGAGGATTCCTATGAAATGCAGCAAAATCAGATCAGAGAGAGCACATGACAGGCCCATTCGGCGGGTTTGTGTGACTCCTCTTTCAGCGGCTTCTCAGAACCAGGCCAGAGAAAAGCCAAAGCATTCAAAAAACTTTGAATCAATCTTAAAAAATTCAGGACATTGGCCTAAAAAAAAAAAACCAAAACACACCCCACCACCCCCACACACAATGTCTCTGAAAAACCAAACCAAAGCAAAACAACAACCCCTTCTAATACTTTCATTTGCCTTCTGGTTTCTGAGCAATTTGTATTCACATAGCATATTTAAGCTTTGCTCCTTAAGGACTAGATGTACTTAAAAATAATAAGAAACAAAAACGACCCTAAGAGAGATTCTTATGTAATTACACAAGTCCAGGAACTAGGACTTTAAAAAACAGTAGAAAATATGGATACTAGGATAACCTAGTAAAATCACTAGCTGGCAGTAACCAGCTCACCCTTTGTTTGGTCACCTTTCAGTGCGGATTTTGTTCATGTGACAAGCAGGGCCTTCTCCTGGCATTGGCACTAAAATCCATATTCTCTGATATAACATTCAATGATATCTCAAAAATATATACCCCTTCTCCCATACATCCATCTAATAGTGTTTCATAGAGTGTCTTTTGGACCAGCACAATAATCTCAAACCTGGTTATTTTCACAGTCTGCTAATTGCATCCTTCACAGGGTGGTAGTTACAATTCAGACCATCTCTTCTTCTCTCAGTGGTTTTAGCCCAAGACGCAGTTGTCCCCTACATGTTCAGCTTTTCACCCATTTCACCTAGCTGCCCCACACCGCCTGCATTGTTCAGAGTCCCTGCCGGCAGCACTTGTTCATCAGCCACCTCCTTTGTCCACAAGCCTGGTCCCTGCACCATCTATGTCCAAGAGCTAGGATTTAACTCACAGGCCTTGATCACAACCCTGCCAAATCTTTGGGAATTTTGCTATAGAATTCAGGGGGTATTGGACTGTAAATAACATGTAATTGTGTGAAAAAAGAACATCAGCATCATTTACTTTTTATGTGAACTAATGGACAGCATATCGGCATGTCAACGGGAGAAATCTTTCGGGGAGAAAGAAGAAAAGAAACGGGGAGTTCTTCTTTCCCTTCTGTTGCAAAGCCAGAAGAAAGTCGTATCATCTCTGCATGCCTTTCTATGCCCTTCCAGTTCTTTTATTTATCTTCTTGTACTGCAAGCTTCCTTAGGGTACAGGCTACCTCACTATCTGCCTTTACTACGTTAGCACACTAGGAAATCATTTGGGGTCAGATTTCTGGACGCTGCTCCATACTGCAATACAAGTAATCAGAATTTAAAAAAAAAAAAAAAATCAACTACAAATACCTCTTTTCCTCAGATTCCTGGTTGGGAGAAGCTCAGCGATAAGGAGACCTGCACTGTGAACTGCAGAAAGTTCAAACAGCAAGAGCCTGATGCAAAGCCTTATTTACTGCATTTCTAATCTACTTCTAATCCACCTTGCTCTAAAGACCACTGCACAGCATAACACAGAGCCTTCAGATAACAAACAGTTACAAAAAAACATTGATTTCTCTGAGCAACATAAGCTGCCAAAAACACATTCAGCCTCTGTGGAAAAGACCTTCACCTCTGGATAGAGCCCATCAGTGCACACCCTGTTAGCAACTGCCAGGTCTTAGAAAATTACTTTCATCTGGCTGCAGAAAATGCGTATGTAACAGCGAGCCTGGCAGCCCTTCTCAGAGCTTTATTCACTGCAGCTTAAGTGAGATAACCATCCGTCATCCCACTGTGCACACCAGTCCTGTATCTTGATTACACACAGCATCTGCCATACATGAGAGATGCTTTGGGTAGCTTATCCCTGTGACTGTCTTTTTACTAACTTTCAGGCATATACTCATGCCGGGCATCTATTTCCTCTGCCCTATGGGTAGAGATGGGGGAGGGGCTTCCAGTCTCCCTTACTATTCTCATTGCTAACTAAGAGGTTTTATTATTTTTTTTTCTTATAGGATTGTGCACAATGAATGGCTCTTCAAAGTGTTCTGTTGTTGCTCACGCAGGCATTGTTTTCACTCATTAAAAGACAAACCTCAAAGGACTGAAATTCGGTTTTTGTCAGCCAACAGAAGTAAATATAATGAAAGCATAGTAGGAAAAAAAAAACCCGAAGAGACTTTTGTTACAGCATTACTGTCATGAATAGTTGCTTAACAGTATATGCCCTTCATGCACACAGCATCTGGGTAGCTCCTTAACAAGAGATGCCCACAGTGGCTGCCCTACCACCTGCCACTTGTTCCTGAGATGCCTCCAGCTCTCTGCATGTGGTATGTGCTACTCCTCTGCATCTCCGTGCTAGTTCTAACTGGACATTAGTTTTCCTTAACCAAACAATTCGGCAGCTGTCTCTGATGCTTCCCTCAGGCTCTGCCCAGCACCGCCAGTGATAAAGACTGTTCAGGGAGAGAGCTGCAGAGCTGGCCCAACAAACCGAGCCGTTAGCTGTCTCTTGCTCACAGAGGCTGATGTCTTTTAGGCAGTGTCAGACCTCATTCTTTGAAGCTGGGGGGCTCAGACAAGCCTCAAAAATACAACTTTTCTGGTAGATAAGTAATGACAGCAAGAAGAATTTGGTTCAGTAGATCCAAGTTTCTTCTTGCCAGAGTCTATTGACTTTGCAGTCTCTCTGCCCTTTACCAAGCAGCTTTAAAAACACACTTTCATGCCATGAACAGGCAGAACTTCACACTTGCTAAAACATCAGACTTCAAACTTATGTATAATGTTATCAGTGCAATACCGACTTTGCTCAGAGGCAACACTTGCGTAAGTAAAAACAGTAAATGCTTAACTACTGTTTGTCATTTATTAATTTCCTAATTCTCTTGGAAAGGAGTGGTAAGATCAAATCACACAGAGGAAATGTTTGGGATAGCAGCAAGAAGTCTCTGTGAGTTCTGAGAAACTGTTCCACCAGTGTAATAAGTACTGACAGAGAAATTATTGAAACTTGTCTGAGTTACTTAGAACAGGCTCAATAAACACACAAACAAACAAATTCTCTTGCAGCCATCAGGGTTTATGCTCTTCTTCACTATCCTGATGCAGACAGAGAACTTATTAGCCCATGATGGTCACCAGAAGATATTTGATCCACCTGAACATCTATCTTACCAGCATGAGTAGCTGTTTTGAAGGGTGCCCTGGTACCCTTTGGCAACCCCTTGGAACACTGCGTCAAAGGATTGTGCATGTTCCTGTATCCCAAATGTAAGGAAAGCCATCCTGAAAGAATGGAAAGTCTTCTCCATTCATCTTAACATAGTTTGTACGTTAAAATAAACAAGTTATTCATAAAATCCAAATACGGATATTTCTGCTTCAACACTTGTAGAAGCAGGTGAATTGACATGAAAAGAATGCTATGAGTGATTAAGGAATATTTAGATTTATATATAGATTTCTCTTGCCCTGCCGTTGTAAGTTGAAAAATTAACAGACATTTCACATTTTGCTGCCTAGGGAGCTAGTTTTTGAGCAAGCCTTTGTTCCTAGGAAAGTAATCTGTCTTAAATAACACTATATTCATGAATGACTATGAGGACTTAGACAAACATCCTTCATAATATTTGTTTTAGTCCTGGAGAATATTAATGTTCATGTCTTCCTCCACACCATCCCATCCAAAGACTTCTTCACCTGTACTCTGTCAGGAAAGAGTTTTGACCTTCCATGCATTAATTCATTGGCTGCCATGTTCATTGACTCTAAGTGCAATTTTCACCTGTCCAGAGAGTAAATGGAGTCAAGTAATGAGTATTTGACTAAGCCATTTGGCAGATGAATCCATGGAGGAAAAGCCTGTGGTGGGTAATGGTCTAATCCTGGAATGAGGTTTCTCTTCATGTTATGGACTTTACACCCCCTGTCATTTTATACCTTCTTAATCATACTTTAATCTCATAATCAGACACAATGATAACTAACCCCCCTGGAGTGATAACAGGTTTACAGCTCACTCTGAAAGATACCATAATGGAAAGGAACTAAGGGCTAATCTTCAACATCCCATCTTGCATTAACAGGGAGAAGGGCACGTGTGCATGTAGAGTGATTTCCAGTCTTTGTTTCCATTGCTCTCACTGAGTAGTAACAGCAATCGCTAAAGAGAGAAGATAGTGATCACTGAAGGTACATGAGAATTAAGCCTGGCATGAACTGGGGGTGAAGGATTCAGATCCCATTTAAAACTAATGCAGGTCTTCAAGGCACAGCTATAGGTGAAGATCATGTGGAATGGTATCAGTCCACTCTAATATTAGCACGCAGGATGAGCCAGGCTGACAACTTACGGCTTATGTGTTACACAAGCCTAATCCTGCACTGTGGGCCAACATGGAAAGGGTCATGGACTTGCTTCCTACCTTTAGGGTGTTAGCACAGTCAATGGATTAGGGAACAAAACGGAAAAAAAAAAAAGGAACTTTCCTGGCAATGCTCAGACCCTTTTAAAAAAAAAAACAGCTTCCCAGATTTCTCTTTGATCATAATTTTGTTTGCTTTATATGTTTTTGAAGGCTCTCTGATGTGACAAACTCCTATTCTGCTGCTTGCATCCAGATACAGTTTTGTGATGAAAAGCTTTGTTCTCCTCCAGTAGTGCAAGATTTGTGATTGTTAATCTGCTCTGTTATTCAACTCTGCATGAAGTTATCAGACCTTATTCTTTACTGGCTTCCACTGATGTACATCAGGAATCTTTCCAAAGATATGACACTCTAATATTGAAGTAAGCGAAAGGAGGTCCAGACCTTGCATGCTACTTCAAGATGAAGGGAGTTTGTTCTTTATTTTGTTGTGATTGTCTTTCTGCAATGAGTCTAAGAAAAGTTTAAGTTTTTCTAGGCAATTTTAGCTGGCATTCAGCCACTACTCTACAGGGAGCTACGGAGTGGGTAGGCAAGGTATCATGTCACTGCTGCAGATAAAACAGTAAGATCATAGCCATACTTTTTTATATTGTTAGCTCTAAGATTCAACCAGTTTTAACACACCAGTGATTCGAAATGTCTTACGTGCTGGCATTGCTCACAGTAATGCTCTAACTCGTTCCTGTTGAGCCATACAAAGCAGATGACTGGAAGTGATTAAAGCCTTCATCTGCCCTCCAGCCCCAGCGGTGTCATTCAGGCAAGAGGTTCTGAGCCCTTTCAAGCTCACCACACATTCCCCAAATTGGAGATTTTTGAGGAATAAACTCTCATTTTTAGCACAAAGCCACTTGATGCCAAGAACTGCCATTGTGCAAATGACATGCTCCAAGATGCATTTTGCTATTCAGATCCCAAATCCCCCACTTCCTGTTGACTCTCATTGCTTAAGCTAATATCATTCAGCCTACTCTTTCAACTGGGTAGAAGGGCTTAGTCAAACCCCACTGCAGTCAGAGGAACACAGTGCACATGTGTAACAGTAGAAATTGTTGGCTCGGAGCATATTCATTTGTTGTGTGTAACTCAGTAATAAAAAACAAATGCAGAGACTTCATTTTATATATAATAAAAATACTGCAGTATTTTATGTGTCTCATTTTAGCAGCCTGTTTTTAAATAACAACCTTATTTTTTTCCAATTGCAAATCTCTGAACAGAGGAGCAAAGTATTAAAGTATTTTTAGTTTATGGGCTAAACGTCCAGCCCAGCAGTTTGCTAGTAATATATGTATACTGATAATAACCACAACTAGCAGGGGATGCAATGCAGCCTTAGTTATTTCTCTCTGCTCTTCAAGAACATACTCCTCCTGTTAAGAATTCATGTGTCGGCCAGGATTGCTAACTGCATCAGTTCACACTTCCCTGAAGAGAAGCAAAATGGTAGATTGTTCTTTGAAATACCACAAAGCCTTTCTGAACACCACAGCTCAATTACTCAGGGAATGGCACTGAAATTTTAATTTTTCTTCTAAAGATAGCGCTTTTTAATCAATAAACAGGGTACTGTTGGAAACGTGTCATTTTGAAATAAGTACACTTCTCTGAGCACGTAAAGTTGCTGGTCTTTCTCCAGGGAATGCCAGTGATACTGAGGGACCTCCTGAGCTTAAATAGATATTCAATAGAATTTAAAGATATGTAAGTGGAAATCATTTTGCACAAAAACACATCCCGCCTTTCCAGAATGTTTGCTTTTATCTCCTGAGAGTACACTGGTGTCTGCAGAGCACGGTGCGGGTCTGACCCACAACCGACCAACGTGGGCAAGAGTCCCTCCCGGACTGCTCCAGGCAGAGCCCATATGTGGGGCTCCTTGAGGCGCGGGCAGGGACACCCAGCACCACAGATGGGCAGGTAAAAGGTTCTGTTTTGCTTTAGGTAAATCGTTAAGGGTGCTGTGCAATGAATGCACTGTGACTGAAGTACCACTAGAGATGTCAGCCCAGAGCTGCCAAAAAATGCAGAAAATTCAGTGTTAATTATGATGTGTCACAGCAGCATTTTTATACTATCAAACTGAATTTGCAGTTCCCACAGAGACTCTTCAAATCATCTCGGTATCATTCTGGTAAAACCTGTAGTGAAAGACAATAGCTTTCCTGGAAGCAGATGGGCTTAACACCTTCAAAAATGAATTCGGCAGCAGAGCCAGACACCAGCTCTCCCTAGTTTACTCCTGAATCACATAACCGGCGTTGACACTACAGTACTTTTTTTCCCCCCTCCAGTTGCTGTGTTTTGATTAGGATGTGTTTTAGGATACCATGACCATTGGAAAGGAATAATCATCATCCTCTAAAACGTGTACCGCTGTCCCTACAGAGGCTGAATTGGGAGAACTGGAAGCGAGTGGCCCTTTTTGTTTTCCCCAGCCAGAAGTTTTGGAGTGAGCAGGATGCATTGTTTCCCTCCGGTCTTCGGAGGTGAAGACAAATTAGCCTTTGCTTCTGACAAATTGGCTTCTTGTTTTCAATAACAAAGTCTCCTAATTGAAAACGTAAACCCTCATTTGAGAATCCCTTGTGTTTTCACACTTTGCTTTTATCTTATTTGTGCTTCTTCATTTCATCATCTTTGAAAAGTATTTACGGAAAATGAGACAACCCCGATGTCTCCCAGTAAAATAATGATAATCATCACTGATAGGCATCATTTTACATGTGGGGACAGACAAATGTATTCAGAATCAGACAGAAAAGAGTTTTTGT
>NW_008825306.1:688326-738986 GCF_000699105.1 Pygoscelis adeliae
ACTTTCGGTAGCAATTAAGTTGTCCTGTTTATACAGAGGGGAGTGTCCTGGAATAAAGCACTGGTCAAAGTGGGAAAACATTGGTGAATCTCTCACCAGGAAAGTACTGTACCATTGTTATTTTCCCCCACTTAAGCGTCAAAACCAACAGAGCCACACGCTACACAGTGGAGCATAGCTGGAAAGCACTGCTGAGCTCAGCAGCCCCAGGGCTCGCTCTGCCTTTTCCTTCTCCTCCCAGTACGATGCCAGTAAGCCAGCTCCTGACTTTTGATTGTTGCTTCAGGAAAAGGGTCTGAGAGGGCTCTGCTGCAGTTTGCTTTGTCAATAAACGTCTGAGAAGCGCTCTGGGATCCAAGGCTTAAGCAACTATCTGGAAGATGGTACAGACCAACTCACTCCTCTTCTGAAAGAGAGGAGCAAGAGAAGGGCGTGCTCTCCCCACAGTGATTTGCTTGGCGTGGGGAGATGGGGCACTCCTCGAGAGAGGAGCAATGTCACATCTTTCCTTCCTGTTTTCTTTGGGCCCTGGAAAGCACTCACTAATTAGGTGGTTGCACTGCCCCTGAGAACAATGAACAAACGAGCCAATTAGCCCCACTTCATTGTTAAGCTTGCAGCCAACCCACAGCAGCACTTTTCAGAGCAAATTTCCTTGCTGGTGACTTTATTTTGTTACCATTTTTACTGCCATCTAATTGAAGCCACCGATGGCTAATTGCTTCATTTATCATCAAGTTTACAGGCCACACACTGCAAAACTAATTAGAGATCAGACATTGTGTTTCAGCCTCCCTTTGAAATATTGCTGCCATTTACATGTAGTTCCAATTCATTATGTTTCAAAGAAGCTGAGAGAGTGGGAATGAGAAGATTATTTCTAAAAAACAGCACTGAGATTAGGCAGGCCCAGATTGCGCTCTAACACAGCTATTTTAAGCTTATTGGGAAAGAGGGTGGAAGAGAATTAGCAGTTGCTCCCCCCAGTTTCTGACACTACCAAGCACAAACCCAAAACCCACATAATGAATCTTGTATAAACACTAGCAGTGAGCTCTGCTCCACATGCACAGTTCTCAACCGTACCGATTTTCACAGGGAAGTGGTGAATTTTGCACTTGAGGTGAGAAATACTGCCCTAAGGATTTAAATCTGACAAGTGCCAAGGTCTTGTGAAAGTTCCTCTGTTTGGCATGGAAAGAGGGGAAGGCAGACCTCGGCCTTCGCTGCACATTGATTCGAAAAATTGATTCGAAAATAAATCACGCAAAGCCTGCAGACATTTGGCAGACCTGCAAAGAATTGTTGTTATTTTAACTGAAATCTGATAGAGTTTCTACTTCTAAGGCATTTTCAGATAAATGCCTCCGATTTGGAGCCAGCTTCACTCTTGCCTTGCACAGGTTTCCCCACTTAACTTCGCTGGGGCTACTCTTTGGACCGAGGTACACAGGACCCGGCTCTAAGCGAGAATAAAACTTATTCTCTTTCTTGCTTGTTGTTTGATATTCTCCTGTTGCAACTATTCCTCTTCCTTCCCCTTTTCAGGTCCCCTACATCCTGATGGGCTCATTTCTCCCTAAATAAACTGAAAGCACAGAAGCAAAATGCATTTGTTGCCTGGGAAACATGCAATTTGGTATATGAGGTGGCCATCCTAAGAGAGCCATAGACCTCCAAGGAAGTTTTTATATCAATAATTGTAACCAACCAGAAGTACCAGGTTAGTATAACATTCCCTGCTACTTGCTTGTTACTTTTCAAAATGTTTGACGAGTTCCTCATTATATCCCATGATTTATTTTGATTTTATGTAGAGTCTTGGTCTTCATTTCAGAAGTGTTTTACTATAATAGTAAGAGAATTTGACAAAATTTCAGAAGGGATCAGAAATCACTGGCTGAGGATTACTGGTAAACTCTTCATTGTATCACCACTCTCTCATTAGCTCCCCTTTTTCACTTTGATTCAATAACTGTTTTCTCTAACACACTGATCCTTTGACACAGTCCTATCTCCTCAGGCCTCCTAAATGCCATTAAATATATTGCAGTAGTGTATGATATCCTGCTTCTGGCACTAATAATACACTATCAACAACAAACCCTCTCTCTCTCCCAGGAAAATATTCACACCACTATTTTCCTCTAAGAACTACTCGGAGGGGTGTCCCCCCTGGGAAGACTGACTGGGTGTGCTCCAAGAAACACTCTGTCACCTCACACTAACCCCTAACACTGGGGTTATTTTCCAGTTAAGTTAAGATGGTTCCTAAAGATCCCAGCAATGATCATTTTGCTTCTTGCCAGATAAGGAAACTATTATTAGCGGGGCAATATTATATATTTTCTCAGATATTAATCTAGGGGCATACATTAAGTTCAGTTATGCATCAGCCCACTGTAACGCAAACTCTGGGAGTATCTTATATGACACATCATGGAAGTAAACTGTGTATCAATACATGATTAGTATATTTATCAAAGATTTCTTCCAGCTGGTTCACAGTGCTTGCTAATGAAAGCAAAGCCAGAAAGGGACAACATCTACCACTAAGAGCCGACCACAACCTCTCAGACAATGGCACAAAAAAAAAAAATGCAGAGCACCTTGTGCTTGTAATAGAGAATCTTACAATAATCAAAGTAAGAAGCCAGGGTAATTGTACCAAGGACCTAGTCCCAAAATAAAAGTTACAATGGGTTTGAAAGCTGATCTTGGTCTGTGATTCAAGGATCATATGTAAGGACTCATCCTGGTTGAATAGGGAGTTTTCTGATCTGGGAACAGGAGATCCTCAAATGGTTTACAGGGTTGCCTCCAGCTTTCTTTATCAGTAAGCACCCTTTCCTCTGTCTTTTCGTCAAGTAAGAGCCAACTCTAATCCTTTTTGGATATTTTTTTTGTGTGTATTAGTGTTATTGCCACAAGGCCTCAAGAGAGTATCTATCTCAGCTGAAAGCAAGGCTGAGGTGGCATCTACATATAGATTCCAGCACAGCCAAAAAAAAAAAATCTCACTGCTCTGTAGCCCTCACAGATATGCTGGCCATCGCAGGCAATAACAGCAGCTTTAAAAACCTCAGCATTAAATATCACCTTGTGACAGAAAAGCAGTTTTCTCAAACTACCTTGATTTTTGGGACAGTTCCCCAAACTACCTTTTCACCAAGATTTATAAGCAATTTTTAAAAGAAAAAACCTGACGGGCTTTATCAGCAAAGCAGAGACCTAACCTTCCCCGCTTCCTCCAGCCTGAACCAGTTTACTGCTTTAACATTCTCCTCCAGCATCCAAGCTCCATGCCGTAATTTGATCCCTCCGGTGACAATAAGAAAAGCAGTCTATGTTGCTGCATAAGAAAAATAAACCAGCAATTAACAAGTTCCTATATGTTTCCTGTTTACATAGTACAGCTCTTACGCAGGGCAAAAGCCCGGAAGAAACTGATAGGCCTGGAAAAGATTTGCAATAAGGGCTATTGAAAATACCCACCAATGCAACTAGACCTGTTGTTTCCTCCGTGAAGGGTGTAAAAGGACAGATTTAAATGCGGATTTAAATGCTGTCAGGACTGGCTAGAGGTGGCAGCAGGGAGAGCTTTCTATAGGTAACACCTGTGGGAAAGCTGTTCTGCACCACTAGTAGGGAGATTTCCCATCACAACTACTTTATTTAACAAAGAGTACATGCAAAGTGTATATGCTTCACAAATGCATTCAAAATGACCATTTTTTAAACAGGATAATAGTAAAGGGAGGTGTTGACTGGCTGCTGCTTATTTTTTAAGGGGTCTCAAGATAACATAGTCCTCTATCGGTCTTGTCACATCTCCAAGATAAAAAGTTGTACTTGGTCTTCAGTGAAAACTACTACACATGTTGCCATTTGGCTTCTATGCTTGAGTACCTAATCAAACAAACTAAACTGTGCTTGCTGTCATGCAGGATGTTATGTTCTAAGGCCTTCAGTGATACCCATTATGGTTTACAGGTCTGAGAGGTTTTTTTTTTCCTGTTATTTCTGGAGTCTTACTCAAACTGCTAGCCACTTGAAACACTCTTTGTATTGGGTACTTCCCCTTCACCCCAGTCATGTTTGACATTTTTAGTTTTAGTTTTCTCTCTGAGCAGAATTTTAAATTGAGAAAGTGAGCTTTCGTTTCAAGAGAAGGCATGAACCGCAAGAGGAGCTTAGACAGCTCTTCCTCTTTAGGTAGGGCTGTAGGAACAGACCACATGGGAGCAGACCGTAATCCGACCGCCTCTGACAATAAGCAGCGCCAGCAAGGTACTGGTGTAACAGCTAACTCAGCACATGGAGAGTCAGCCCTAGTCCCATATCCTGCTGGATAACCTTTCCATCACGCTGCACCGTGATTTCTCATTTAGTAGGAGGTTAGCATCGCCTGTCTTTTTTGTTAAACACTTCAAGAGGAAAAGTCCTGTAGAAGATTCAGGTACAATCTTTTTGCTACAATTGCATTAGCAGAAGATATTAAAACCCCTACTGCTGGAAATGTAGTTAGTGCTAATATTCCTGGCTTGTCTTATTTTGATTCCAGATAGTCCAGTCATGAACAAAATTTGACATCATTCCAGAAATTTTAACTACATATCAGAATAGCTGCAATGTTGCTTTGTATTTTCCTTTTTTTTTCTAAACTATAAGCTCAAGAACCAGAGAGTCATATAAAACCACTCGAAGTTCAAAAGAGCTACAATGTTTCATTCCAATTCCTTGCTTTGAGATCAACTGAGCCATGCAAAAAGGTTTGGGATAGTCAACTTCTTTTTAGAAGCTGAAAACCAAGTTGCTGGGTCAAAATTCGATGTGCATGTCATACAGGAGAACAGCGCAAATTCTGATCAAAATGACAGAAGCCCATGCTTGAAAACGTGCTTTAAAACTTCCCTGAACTTGGCCTAATTGAGAGAAATTTAATGTAAACTGACAGGCCGTTCCCCACTGATTTCAGTGTGAGTTGGGTCAGAGGCCCTGTGTGCTGCAGGCTCCAGCTCCCCGTACAGCTACAGGGTCCCACAGAGCTAGGGTTGGCCTCAGGTGTGTCTGCTCCGGGACCATAACTTCATGCATACACATTAAATTCCCCTTCTCATCCATTTAATCTTTAAGCTTCAGTTTTCCACTGAATTCTTCGGCTTTAGTTTTCAGATATGCATTCGTGGACTGCCAGATCTAGACAAAGAAGCTGCAAGCCTGAGGACAGTTACTATGTTCAGCATCCAAACTTTTCTGAAGAGATAACTTCATGTGGTTGCACAATAGTAAGTACTGTGACTTCAGCATTGTTTTTATCTTTCCAAAGATCTTTTATTCCACTAGTTGTTTGTTATATTTAACATACATTAAGCCAGCAGTTTCTCCTTTTGCTGTTTGCTTGGGACTATTATTAACAAAGGTTTAACATATACAAAATTATTCCTCAGATGTCCACGCCAAGTTTGCAGACCATGCATTAAGAAGTTTTCAAGTAAACTGCTGGCAAGAAAAGGCTAAATAAATTAAAAATGGGAAAAAAATTAACTTCCCATATTCTAGTGCAAAAAATGGTGGAATAGATTTAATTCACATTTCCCAAGATGCTACTGAAGAGAATGGCTTCAGATCAAAATGATTGCTTAACCTTAACTGTAGAGTTATGACATGAAAAAGTCATAATCATCAAATTAAAGGGGTAAAATTTAGGAAAAGTGTGGGCTGAACCACCCTAGGATATATGGTCAGTCCTATGATGTGAAGTGGTATATGGAAAAGGAATAACATAATAACAACATACATTTTTAGTATCTTTCATCCACAAGAATGTCAAAATGCTTCCCAGACTAAACATGAAAGTCTAGATTCTGATTTCTGCTCCCCTGGTGTAAATCCAAAGTGATTTGACTGAAGTTATTAGAGTTGACTCTTCATTTACAGAATTGAAATTGAGATCAGAGGTTTGGCCCTATTGTAGGCGTACTGTAATGGGTTTCATTTGTGCACTAGTCTCATTCAAACAGCTATAATTTGAAGCAAATTCGTTTTCCAGCATTGGGAGAACTAGAACTGATAAATCTGGCACTCAAATATATACAGCAAGAAAGAAGAAAAAGCAGTAATGCAGCCTTTTAACGTTCATCCAGAGATGTAAAACAGGCAAGTATCCCTGTGAGTATAAAATATTATTGCTTTAATTCAGATCAGTAAAAAGCCTCTCCAAGAAAACACTGAAGTAGAAGAGTGGGAGGAGGCAGAAAGAAGGAATATATTAAAGCACATGAATTTAAACTACAAAGATGCTTACTGTTCAGTCCACTCAAGAACTCTTTTTAGACAAGAAAATAAGCTTTTTTTGGTGCAGCACCCCTCATTCCCAACCACACCCAGATCCTTTCTGAAATGTATGAGTTCTAGTTTTCTTAGCACTACAATCACTGCCTCTAATTTTGTGCTGTGAGAATTAGAATCATAGAACCATTAAGGTTGGAAGAGACCTTTAAGATCATTGAGTCCAACCATCAACCCACCACCACCATGCCCACTAAACCATGTCCCTAAGCACCTCATCTACCCATCTTTTTGTCCTGGTTTCAGACAGGTTTCACCCTGGTTTCACCCTTCCAATTCTCTTCCCCATCCCACTGCGGGGGGAGTGAGCGAGCGGCTGCGTGGTGCTCAGTTGCCAACTGAGGTTAAACCATGACACTTTTAAATACTTCCAGGGATGGTGACTCAACCACTTCCCTGGGCAACCTGTTCCAATGTTTAACTACTCTTTCAGTAAAGAAATTTTTCCTCACATCCAATCTAAACCTCCCCTGGCGCAACTTGAGGCCATTTCCTCTCGTCCTATCACCAGTTACTTGGGAGAAGAGACCGACACCCACCGCGCTACAACCTCCTTTCAGGTAGTTGTAGAGAGCAATGAGGTCTCCCCTCAGACTCCTTTTCTCCAGGATAAACAACCCCAGCTCCCTCAGCCGCTCCTCATAAGACTTGTTCTCCAGACCCCTCACCAACCTCGTTGCCCTTCTCTGGACACACTCCAACACCTCAACATCCTTCTTGTAGTGAGGGGCCCAAAACTGAACACAGTATTCGAGGTGCGGCCGCACCAGTGCCCAGTACAGGGGCACGATCACTTCCCTACTCCTGCTGGCCACACTATTTCTGATACAGGCCAGGATGCCATTGGCCTTCTTGGCCACCTGGGCACACTGCCGGCTCATGTTCAGCCGGCTGTCGACCAACACCCCCAGGTCCTTTTCCGCCAGGCAGCTTTCCAGCCACTCTTCCCCAAGCCTGTAGCGCTGCATGGGGTTGTTGTGGCCAAAGTGCAGGACCCGGCACTTGGCCTTGTTGAATCTCATACAGTTGGCCTCGGCCCATCGATCCAGCCTGTCCAGGTCCCTCTGCAAATTAGAAGCAAGAGATCCTTCATGACTATCAACATTTTCCAATTTGGCTTGGAAGGACATTGCAGCTGATCTGCAAGGTTTGGGTTTTTTTTTTTTTTCCAAGAGCCTAAGCCCTAGCCTAAAGTTTTGCTTTCTGGACCTGACGCCTGCCAAAGTTCACTACAGTTTATCTGGTAATTCCAGTAAGGCTTAGACTGGGGTCTATGGTTTGACCATAGGGCTGAGGTAGATTTTTTTAGGCTTCTTCACGAGAAGAAAGCTGCTAGACCATTTTTGTACACCCTGCAAGGATGCTCCCTCAACCTTTTTTCCAGGGCAAAGACCAAGGGTCAAAGATCTTTCATGGAGAGGAACATCTCTACTTTTGTCTGCTTTTGCACAAATTTGTACCCTTCCTAATCCAACTGTGTGTCAGCAAATAACTTAAAACTTCCCAGGAGAGTATTTATCTGATCTCAGGTCAGTAAGAGTGGCTTTAGAACTTAAACTGCTGGTATGTAAAGAGCAACAAACCCTGCAGTTTATTTGAGCAGTAGGGTCAGAAAGCAAGCATGAACCTAGAGGAAAAAGTTATAAAAAGTTCCCTTTGAATTATGAACATTAAACTATCCGCTGTTATTTAAATAAACAGGGGTTGCACACACCATTAATCAAGATTGAAAAAGTCCTCTTGTATTTCTGGGCTTCTGATTTCAGACAACCAAGGGTCACCACCAACTCAAGCCACCATCTAGTGAGTGAGTGTGCCAGTTCTTGGCCTTCTGCAATTCATCTTTTTTTTTTTTAAAGTGATACTGTGGTACTGCAAATTAATGATGCTACCAGTCCAAAGTTCAGTAGCCTGAGATTTAAATTAGTTACGGTCAAAAAGGGGACAGTGGTAACTGACGCATGTCCTTTAGAAGTTTTTCATATCTGACACAAAATCCTTATCTAATTAATATCCAGGGAGCAATTCTCTAGCTGCATTTATATACAACTGAGCCCTGAAACAAAGACTGTGAATTTAAAAAAGATACTGTGATTTATATACAGGCTGTCATGAGGACTGCTAAAATTGAATAAAATTAGTCCTTCATGGTGATTTTGTAATGACTAATGTTAATTAAAATACAATTTCTTTATACTAATTTAGGGAGGCCCCTTACAGCCTATCCGTTAAATACATGCTTGCCAACTAAAAACACACAGAAATACAGAGGAATGAGATTTTTAAGCAAGCCTTTCTCTGTCTGGCCCCTGCGTTCTTTCCCGTCTGGACCACATACACAGTCCAAAGGTGTATTCTATTTGATGACATAAAATTCTTTAATAGTCTGTTTGGCAGTAACGTTGCCTCATCACTCAGCATGGCAATATTTGCTCAAGCAAGGACCAGTGCCTGAGCATCCCTACTCCTCCAAGGAAAGGAGAGGGGACTGATTTTAGCCTCTACCACTCTCTCACCAGGATTTTACCTACCTTGACTCTGTTGCTAGTCTCTACCAGCCCCCCAGGACATGAGGAGCATGCAGCAGCCCTGGGGAAGGAACAGGGGTAGGCACGGCCGGGCTGTGGCTCTGCTAACCAGCCACAACCCTCTGACTGCTGCTGGCTCACAGCTTGGCTCCCAATCCATCAACCCTGAATGAGGCTAAAAGCAAGTGCTTTCCTGAGTAAGATACCCTGCAAAAGCAGCCTTTCATCTCTGAGCAAAAAAACCCCACCTGCTGCTGTTTGCTGTGTGCAGAAACACAGGACTTCCCATACGTTCTCCATAAAAATACAGGATTACAACAAGGAGGAATGTTTGAATTATACAGTTTAGGATTTTTTTTCTCCTTTTAATGAAACAATTCTGACAAGGCCTAAATATTTCTCAAATCAAAAAGAGATAACACTAGAGACAGGTAGGTTCTGATTTGTAAGGTAAAGCATCTGGAGTTCCCACTGACTTCAATTAGAACTTCAATTACCCACTCCTCCCTCAACCCAGACCTTCCCCTTGATGCAGAGCTGGGAACTGCTCAGAGCAGTTCAGAGAATTTTCAGAATGTATATAAAAAAAAGGCACTGCTCTCCTGTTCATTTCTGCAACAACTATAACAAGCTGGATTTTTAGCTACAATTGGTTTTAAACAGAGCAAAGGAGCTAAGACCCAAGAGTGAATGGTAATGTTACAGTCTGACAGAATGGGATCTGGATAGAGCTGTCTCCTCTCCTACACCTAAAAAGCATATGCTTTCAGCCCATACAAAGGGATACATGCACCCCATGCATTTGTTTCCTTCCCTGGCTCAGGTCATCATCACAAGTAACAAAAGTGAACAACAGATTCTAGCACCTCCCTAATGGTCTCCACCTGTCCTTGCTGCATGCAATATGGAAAGCAAAATATTCCCCAGCATTTGGGTAACAGTGTCAAAAGAGATCAATGCACTCTCATCATTAAAATCCTTCTATGTATTTCTAGAGTACCTAAGCTATTTGTACAAAATGAACAAAAATTTAGTTGTTATGCCTGCTGCCTTTAACTGGATACGGGAGCAATCTGTGGAGAAGAGATGTATTTGGTGCAAGCCCTTTTACCACCTTGAAGCAGGATCTTAACTTAAAGATGGAAAATCTATTGCAGGTGAATTCAGCAGTGGTTTATAAGTCCATTTTAAGGGGAATCATTTCTTCACTCTACTCCTCAGCACTCTCCTCCCAAAAAAGCATTCTGAAACTCAGATATGTATATTAGCCCAGTTAAGACTTGTTCTTCTACCAGGTTGCATGTGCACATTCATATCAGCAGAACTACTTATTTAAAGTACTAAGCAGCACAGCTGCCCCTGCTAAGTCCTAAATGAATACACAGTAAAATTGCTTTTTAGATTATTAACAGATAATCAAAACCTTCCAGAGGACACCAGTTACTCCTTCTGATACTGCCAACATTAGCTTTCCTCTGCATTTCCTCGACTTTCTGTAAAAAACCCACATGGGTCTGACCCACCTTTCAGAGCCACTCACTGCCAGTAGCAGCAGTGGAAGCTAGTCCAAGTCTTAAGAAGGAGAGAAGCATGGAAAAGGGTGGAAGGTACGGGGAGGGCATGGGGTTCTATATAGCTTGTAAAAGCCTAATGAAAGTTAATTAACTAATTAAGCACTCAGGACCTGAAGGGCTGCCTCTGAAGTGACCCAGAGAACTCCCATGTCCTTGAACAATCTGGAGCTTTGTCCCCACCTGCAATCAGTTGGTGTTTGTTATTATTTTCTCCTTCTAATATCTGTGGACTCCCAGTGCTGTAACCCAAATAAGATTTTCAACACAGGTTGTTTGCAGATTACTGTGGAAAAGAGGGGCTGTGTAGTCTCCTGACCAGAGCAGAGAATCTGGAGTACCCTTTTTTGCATTTATAGCCCCATACTGGAAGGTCTTCAGGGACATCAGTGAAGCTGCCTGTGTCTAATTTACCCTTCATAACACTACCACCTGCCTGTTGCAAGTCCTATTTCGCATTTGAAAAGCATTTGAGACAGCCAAATAAAGGAAGTACTAGAACTACAAAAATAACTTAGTCAATAGGATATCAAACCAAATGCTGAGTACTCTGGCATAAGAACCAGCAATACATTTTCCATGTGATACGCTAAAGAACTGAAGGTGAAATCTAGTGCATCAAGTCAGGAAAATGGTCTTAAAGTGGGATGTTAGCTATACCAAGCAGATGTTTTTACAACTGGCTGTATGGAAAAGCTGAGATATGCCCTATCAGTACGGAGATTTGCATTGTTCATTTATAAATATATTCCCTTACTCATGCTACAGTCTCATTCAAATGGGAATTTCCATTGCTTTTACAGTGCGTGGGTCATATTAATTTCCTTGACAAAGTAGGCTTTTTGTGTCTGCTGAGTTGATCTTCAGGAACCAAACACAATTTTTGTGACCAGAGAGAAAGGAATCTATTTCTACGGTAAGTTATTACAGAACCGGTCAGGTTAACACCACCTGTATGCCAGTTTTGCACCTCTCAGCCAGGGTTTGACATGTTTACTCCAGCAGTCTTGGGGTGCTTACTCCAGCACCACAGACCACATCCTGCCCGATGAACAGGAGGAGGCGGCACAGAAACCCAGCAGCGGGACAGTGGAAGCACCACTTGCCCATGGCTCTTTCTGGAAGACATCCTGGTGAGGTTTTCTCGTTCAGCGCTGTACTACCTCAGAAGGGACTGCAATGCTTCTTACGCGTATGCAAATATTGCACGTTTTCCCACATGCCAAATGGTGTTGGATTTGCCCAGAACAACAGCTAAGGAGGCCTAAATATTTGGGCAGAGCTTTGTCACTGTCTTTCCTCGCATGCCAGACTTGCTATTAACGTTTTCTTCATTTTGGAAATGACTCGGCGAAAGGAGGGAAGAGTGCCACTCCGTACCTCAGGCTCACAAGTAACTAAAACATTTTTTATGTCACTGGCAAAGGACCCGTCAATGTTTTCTTCTTCAACATAAATCCCGCTCTGTAAAAGCCTGCTGCTCCCCTGCACCTTCTCTGTCCTCTGTTTTTCTCCTGACAAAACCAGTGACATGACAGTTCTTAAATAAATCAGCCCCTGGTTGTGCTTTATGATGTCATGGTGAGCGCAGGCCTGACCCTTAGTAATCAGCATCTCGGCACACCGGGAAGCTTCCTGCTTTAACCGCTCTAGCAGCCAAGCAAACTTGCCTACACTGCAGAAATGATGTGAATTACCTCACCTCTGTGTATCGTAATAACCCCTACCACACATTATGCCAAATGTTCAGCACTGAGCTGCAAGGAGCCAAAATGCAGACAAAAACCCAATAATGTCTAAAACAGAGTTCAAGTGAAGCTGGGTCCATGCCAGGCTGCGGAGATCGTTCTTCATGTCAGCCTCAGATCTGACTCTTGTGCATATGAACTAATGAAAGGGGCAGGGAATAAAAGAGCATTTGAGTTATTCTCACAGAGCAGGTACTTAATAATATCCACATTTCCAGCATTTGAACGTTATACTTTTATTAAGCAAAAAACCACTCCCACCAAATATCCCTCAGTTGCAGTAAAGGCTGTGAGCATGATTTTATTTCAGCCTGTGAACAAAGCCATATGGATTTCATCTGAGGGATTTGGGGGTTTTGATTCTTATAAAAGTCATGATGTCAAACAAAACTTCAGATCAGTCCCAAAACATATGCAGTGTGACAGCCGACAATGGAAACTACACAATGACATTCTTAGCCCAGCAACATCTTCAGGCTCAGCAAGGAGTCGAGCATAAATGTGGACGGGCTTCAGCTTTCCAAATCCGAACGAAAGGCGGCGTCTGACACTTGAATTATGCCATCACACAGCTGGGGATGCATTTTGACAAACACGTTCCTCATGGCCACAAGCCATTCTCACAAGCCAGATTCAGTATTCTGAAGAAACTGCAGTCCCATGCCCCCCGCAACACAGCCTTTCCTACTTTTGAATAGCCTTCCGTTCGTCTCCTCAACCGTAACCTGCAATATGCCCCTCATAATGCCCATAGTTTTTGCACGGTGCACAGCTCAAAGTACAGCAATGTTAGCAGGATGTTCCTTGAAGGGCTTGGGCTCGTAATCAGTGGGCATCTCTAGCGCTTTCCAGTTACTTCCTTGACATTAATCCAGAAGGAAAAGAGGCCTACTCCAAAAATACATGTTGACTTCTTCAAAAACCAGGTCTCAAGCCTCTACAAGAAATGTCTCTTAAGCTGTGGCTACAGCCGGCAGGAGGGTAACTGGTAAAGCAAAATACATCATCAAAAGAACTTCTAAACATAGCAAAATAACCACCTATTTTTGCATCTTGTGACAAGTCGCTTAGAAACACAGCAACACATTTAGGTTATTATGCATTCAAAACAAAATTCAGGATATGAAACAAGATCTAGGTTTATTGGCTATGTGCTTTCCTATTCAGACAAAAAAAAGCCTGTTTACTTTTAATGCCAAAAAAACTACTAAAACATTTATAACAGCTGGTCATACTACTGAACAAACCACTCAATTAATCAGCGAACTACCGTATGTTTGAAAGAGACAATGCGAGTTTCCATTCCTAAAAAAGTGCAAAATATTGATTCGTTCCGGGACAACACATGAATAAATTACTGGTGTTCATAATTAGGCTTTGCAGTGTCCAGAAATTTTAGGTACTTTTCACACATAATTTATCAATATTCTTTCTTTCATTTCTCTTTGCTTTTACCCCAGGTTTTTTAGAATGGTGGCCAAAATAAACAGAATATTTCCTTATAGTTCCCTCTCTCACTTCCTGCTTACGAAAGAATTTTCACTCATGGCCTCTTGCACTTCTTGGAATCAAATTTCTTCCAGAAATCTGCAGCACTGTTTGCCCCAGCAGCTAGAATGCAGCATTTTAATTGTAAGTATTATTATAATCTCCCTTTCACTCCCCCATCCCACATTCCTCCTTCTCTGTCCTAATGGCGGGTCCCTCCCAAACCAGCTGTTAGAGGCAAACCTACAAATCTACTGCTTGCTTCCTTAGTGTAATGCCCTCTCAACACTGCTTTATGAGTGCTGGTCTCTCAAAAAATAGGAAAAAAAATGAAAAGCCTCTGAAATTCGTGACATTGCTCTTCCGTGTGGTTTATTTTTAGGTGCACTTTATAGGTTGCGAAAGGCTTAATCTATCCCCATACGCTGGAGTGCCACAGCGTGCGGCAGTGGCTTCCCCCAACACAGCTAACGACTACGAGGGCTCGGGGACCTCTGCGCTCACTGCGGGCTTAGCTGGGCTGGAGCATCCCACGCTGCAGCCATCAGCAAAGGCCATGTGGGTGACACAATGCACGTGGGTCCTCTAGACACAGATAATGTCACTAGTGCCTATAGTAAACAGGTAATTCTGTAATTGATTTCCAGAACTGCTTATAGTCGTTGAAAGAGATTTCATGGTCAAGTGTGAGCTTCCCAAAAGATGAAAAAGTTCAAAGGATTGGGGAGGGAGAATTCCTTACGAAGGCAACGGAGCTCTGCTTCCAGAGGCATTGCAAACTAAGCTGCCGAAACCATCTGAGAACTGTCTTCAGATTGAACTTCTTGCCAAGGAAGGACTCAGATAACACTGTCTATATGAGAAAACATTCCAGGCAATATCCCATCACATTTTAAGTTAAAACCATAGCTTTTATTTTTTGATAGTGCTGACAACAGATGTATTTTAGCTAACAGAACCATCCAGGGTGGAACTGAAGGAGACCACAGGCATAACGTTTACTCTAATTTCTAGTAATGCTTAGGAGCAAATCTCTCTCTTGTGATTATTTAATTGCCTGGACTTTCTTTCCATAGTATGAGCATGCATGTGAGCTGATACATATATTTATGTACATACACATATAAAAATAAACGTATATTTTTATATATACCTTTGGATTAGACCATTCCAAAACAGATCTGAGAATGACAGTAACACAGTACTGGCTCTCAGCTGCACTCCACGAAAGGCTCGTAAGAGTTGAATACAGAATTTTTTTCATCTGGCACTTTGCAAGTAAGACATGTAAATTCAGTTCCTTAGGAAGACTCTACAGAGATGGAACTAACAAGGTGAATGCGTTCAGTCGTGCAAAGGTTTTTCTTAACCTGCCACATCTTTTTTGGAGTTATTTTCCTGTTCATCATATTCCTTACAAGAACGTCACAGTCCCCATAACTTAAAAGCTTGAGGCTAGATAGAGGAAGGGTGATAAAAATATTGGGTGCCTTGCACAGGAAAGTTACATGAAACTTGCACCAAATATGAAAAAATAAAGTGATTTCTGATAGTGCAGAGATTAATACAGGTATATGCTTCTCAGAATAATGCCTTGACCAAACCTTTTTGGTGTCCTTTACTTCAGTAGTTAGAATGTGCCATTTCATGTGCATTTTAACAAAAACATTTTAACAAACTAATAATCCTAGCACCTAGTATTATTTTTAGAGTATTATAGTACTGCGTTAGTATGACAGACAGGACAGACACAGAAGAAAGCGAAGTACGTATATTTAATACTGTTTGAATTCGGGTTTTTGAATTTTCCGGTGTAAAGATCTGTAGAACATGTATCTTGGGCCAGTAGCAGAAGTTGGCTTAATAAATAAATTGAATTGAATGCATAGGAAGCAGAGAAGCAGAGATACTTTATAAACACATAAATCATCCAGCCAAACAAGCAAAATGGAGTTATGATCAATCACAAACCTTGGATAAGTGAATTCAGAGTAGCAAGTACAAACTGTGTATGTGCAGTTCCCAGATCAAATATGTTTGCAAACCTCACAAACTCGAGAATTACAAATGTCAAAAGTAGGATTATAAAGAAATTGTTCAAGAGCCAAGAAAAAGGGCTCATTGAATAAACAGTTTGCAGTGATTATTATGACCAGCTTTAGCCCAAGACTTACTTTAGGATGGTGATTGTCCTTTCAAGAGAGAGCTAGGTTGCTAGAAGGATTTGTCAGGTTGCCTGATATTGTTGAATAAATGGGCACACTTTTAAGCACAAAATCCCTTCCTGGAGTTTGAAAAAAAAAAGAAAAAATGTCAAGTTAAATACAGCTTGGGAATAATTGCTCCAAAGCTTCACTTACTTACGTTGCTCACTTTTAAAGAAGGGTTTGTATACCTGATAGCTTACCCTTTTTCCTATCTACACACAAGCTATTTCTCCCTATAAGGTTTACCAGTCCTGCGTGCTCAGCCCATCATAGAGCTACAACAATAGGCTACTACTGCTTTAAGGGCAGTGATGACGAGAAAGAAGCTCAGCATTTTAAAAGTCTAGAAAGGTTTTCCATAAGCAACTGTCCTTCAAGGTTTCAGTTTGAGTCACTTCATTCCAGGGTGAAACAACTTCAGCCCAGAGAGCCAAAACACTATCCAGCCTGGCCAAGTAAATCCAGGTCACCTAAGAAAATCTTGAAGCAATCTTGAACAAAGATCATACATCCCTAAGTAAAACTGAAGAACAAGTAAGAATTATGAAGATGAGATTAATGTCTCTGATGGTGAAAATAATGAAATTGGCTGTACCTGACTGCTACATGATCAAACCCAGCCCTTGTGTCCTACCTGTACACCTGACTGATGGCTGAGTCTTAAAGAGAAGGCAACCCACTCCTCCTCGCGTTGTCTGCACAGCTCTCTAACACTAGGAGAGGCACCCACTGATAGTAAGGGTGACATGCATCACTTCCCTTTTGGTTTACTGATTCAGAGAAATCCATTTTTGGATTCAGAAACTAATTTTCATATGAGGTAAAGAAAAACCTGTAATGGAGATTTCATAGCTGTGTGATGCAGATCACAAGACCCTAGCTTGATTAGATTAGGTTTATTTCCTCCTGGAGTAATTTCTCCAACACTATTTAGCAAGGCTGATAAAATCAGTAGCTACTTCTTCACCATATGTAGATACATTGCTGAATTAAAGAAGACAATTTGTTTTTTAAAGGTGGTGGCCCTAGATATTATCTTCCATAATTTTACATGACCATAAATTCCCATCCCTCATCTTTTCATTTTGTTGCTTTTCCCCAGTATTACCGTCATCTATTGTACACTGCTTTCTCTTCCTCATGGTTGATCTTGCAAACGGTCTCTCATACAAGGAATTCCATCATTGACTTCAATGGGAGTCCTCTTATAAATAAGGTTTTTTAGTATTGGGCCCTAAGCTGTACATTTTTTGAAGCAGGAAATCCTCTTTATCTGTTTTGTAAAAGATGATAAATAATAGCCCCAAGGGAGACAACTCACAAGAAGTAGACGGCTTAACAAAACTTGCATCTGACATACACATACAATTACGTTTCTTTAGACTCCATATTTTTTTGCAGTTTTTCCAGGGAAGGGAGGGAGAATGAAGCTTCAGGGGTGGGAAAGTTATAAATGACATTCCATGAAAAATACTTCTTAAAGTAGATTTTTTTTCCCTCTAGATTTCTTTCCCTCATCAGTAAGCGGCTGTTTTTTAGACACATTTCTTCAACACTATGACCATACCGAACCATTCCCTTTTTTTTTTTATGGTATAACATAAATAGCATCAATGTAGAGAGCCTGAGGAAAGGCGCTACAAATGATTTCTCGACCTCCTCTTGCAGCCCCAGGCGGCATGAGAGAGGTCTTCCGAGTGCGCCTCCCACACCACAAGTACTGCCACCCCAGACGAGCCAAAAGCCCAAGGTCTCTTTGCAACTGCCAACACCAAAAATGTACAAACACGTGGTTAATGATCTTAGCAGAGACTCAATTTTGGGGCCTCGTGTGTCAACTGTTTTCACATTTACCCTCTTCTTTGCAATGACAAGGGTTATAAACTTTAAGGGGGGAAGTTATTTTTTGTAATGAAAGCTGCTTTTTTTTTTTTTTGAGTAGCCAAACTGGGGCTCTTAGGAGAGACAGTAAGGCTCAGGCAATTTCACATGTCTCTAAATTACACAGAGGTGGGGTAACATAGTGCAACTGAGGTCCCTTACACCATGCTACAGTGCTTCGCCGTGGTGGGGTACCTGTAACCCCAGTACAGCTCTGCCACGAGCCCCAGAAAAAGAGGGAGGGAATGAGGGGCAGCCACACGAGCCCTCTCCCAGTGCTTTTGTGGTGTGTGCAGCACAGCCAAACCCGGAACTGCTCCGACGATGGGGTAATTTGTCCCGTTTTATTCAATTAAGCTTATTTGCATATCTGAGGTTAATCTTTTTTCCTGTTATTCTAGCAGCAAATGCACACCAAGAGACACACTGATACACTGAGTGGAAAATCATATGTTTGTGTATGCCCATCACTGAAGTCAATCACAATAAAAGATATGACAAATTATGTGATTCGTTCTCAAAATTGAATCCTGTGATGTTTATGCAGAGCATAAGGATAGTTATGCCTTTAATGCAACAAGCCTGCTTTCTATTTACATAGATGAGTGAAACATTGCCCTGGCATTACACAGAGTAAAGTGTGCAAATTCTAAACCCTTCCATAGTCCCTGGATATAAGACTGCATTCATATGTTTGTGTTTAACATGAACAAATTTATGATCTGATGTGGATTCCTCTGAGTACAGATGTATTCCAACTATTTGCTGAGTCCTAATTTTGAAGGAACAAATGCGAGTGCTTTGGGGAGAAAAAAGGAGTTATTTTTTATTTATTTTAAGGGTTTTCAGCACAGTGCAGGCTCTTTTTTTTTATGAGGAGGTGGGTTGGGGGTTGGCTGTGACAGTTTAAAGGATACAGGTAGTGAGAACCAGCATATTAGTATACAGTCAAGACTGGGAAAATAAATCAAACGCCTCCAGATCTATTTGTTCATTTTTGTAACTGCAGATAGTCGAGGTTTTATGAATGCTGCAAATAGAAACATACACTGAAAGGTCATCTTTTGCTGTTGACACTGCCAACAGTTGCATAAAGTAATCCGCATAAATCCGCAGCATTACCCTCAAAATCATTTCAGACAAAAATGGCACGTTTTATGAATAGGGTGTCTGTAGGAAGGCAGAGAGGGAGAAACAAAGAGTGATCTCATCTCTTCATGTAGCCATGCATCTGTCTGGTGAAGAGTTTCCCCGTACCTTGAGGAATCCCACTGGGTATTAATTCAGCTCTTGTTCTCGGTTGCATATAGATGCCCGCTGCCCAAAGAGGATGTGAACCCAGCAGGGAACATGCCTCGCTGTGCTCGCAGTCCCTCTTACCCAGGTTGTTTCCCTTGATGTTACGTACAGGGAGACAAGGGGCACCTCGGCTTTCCCAGTACTAGTTAAGTCAATCTTAAAGCCTTTCTGTGCTGGTAGTGTGACTTAGAGGGCTCGCTGCAGATCCCAGAGCATACATTTCAGTATGCCAGTTGTGGTTCAGGTGAGAGATAACTACATTAGAATAGGATGTATTTTAGGCTCCGGATCAAAGTTTACATTTGAGGCCAAATCAAGGGAAAAGTCTGATGTTTCAGTAATCATGAGAAAGGTCCTAATCATATTGATATGCTCTCAGTTTCCACAGTGCCAGTAATCTCACAGATCAATCTGATTTTCCTGAAATTTTTGCCATCTTGAAAAGTGGGAAATGGAGTTTTAAATCTGCTCTGGAACAAGACCCATTGGAGCAGAATCGAAAAAAAAATCTGAATCCAAATACTTCTTTAAATTTAATGGGGATTGTATTCCTGGTTTTTATTTTGTCCTATTTCTCACGCATACAAATACGTATTTTTCAATAATCAGTCATCTGCATCAAACTTACATGTCCCAGTGTTGTTTCCGTTGATGTAGTTGGCCAAATTCCCATTGATTTCAGTTGGAGGAGGGTCAGAACTAATGTGCGTTACTGAAAACATGCAAACCTGTATTCTGGCTGGCAGTTATTTAAAGAGCTATGGAGCTTTTAACAATTCAAAGCATATAACATGTCTTTGATATGACTTAATTCGCCTGCATGTCAGAACAAAAATGTGCTTCATATCACGTGTCTTCCTGAAATACCCTTTTGATGTAAATGTTCTGCCTGCTGATCAACAGTTGTGTCCTTTCCTTGGGAGACCTTCTTCTGTGTGCAAGCCAGCACCTTCTTCCTAAAGTCTCCTCTTGGAAGCAAACACCTCAAGTCTACTAACCGAACCAGACCTAATTGAATCTTTTGCTGTCCCTGATTATTGTCCTTACTGAAACCAGAGGATACGCTGGTTTCAGGGAGACAGATCATGAGCAGTAATCGTGGATTTTACGATCTAGGAAAGAAAGGTCAAATGCTGCTTTCAACAAAGTCAAGGTGGTGTTTTTTGCAGGTGGAGCAATAGAGGGCTAAGATCATCTGATAAAGCAGTGAGTGCCCTTACCACCAGGCCTTTGAAACACAGCAAAGGCCACTTTGCAAGAGGAGTCCAGCGCTGTTACTGAGGGACAGCACCGTAGCAGCGGGTATATGAACCAGATTCAGTTCAGCCAAACACATAGTACAGCAAACAGTACTAAAGATGTGCATTTCTCTCTTTGCCAGAGGTAGCAACCCAGAACAGCTGCAAACCACTGACTCTCTCAGTCAATTAAAAATGAAACTGCTGGACATTGCTTTAATGGTGACCAAGAGGAAGGACCACTAGGATGTTCGTGTGGCAGTGAAAGACGGTTGAGACTCTGATAACTGCCCTGTAGAGAATTTAAAATTACCTAACAGTTAAAAGTGAATGCAGGCTAGGAAAGTCCAGAAAAGCAGCTACGTGGAGGCAATGGTGAGTTTTGCTAGGGGTTTTTAGGCTGTGTGCCTAATTCCCATGGAGAGTAATGAGAGATAGTAGCCAGAGTATAGGTGTGCTTTTATTTTTTACAAAGAAAAGAGTTTGATCCCTGTTTAAAGGCCAAACTCACATCATCTGGAAGACAAGGCTCTTATTTTTAGAAGTAACATACTTTATGTTTCTGGCAGCAGATCCAAGGTAAGAATTTTTCAAGCTCCTTTGTGTTTCAACTTTTTAACTTCAATTCACTTTGCTACTCTTAGAACACAGCATTTATGCATACCGCAAAATCTCAAATTACCTACAGCTTTGATACATATGTTACCAGATAAATCACTGCAAATACATATATATATTTGTGTATTACTCTTCCCTAAGGAAATGAGCCCGTGCAATCACACTCTTTATCTCCTTCTAACTTTTGAAATCTTTCCCAAATGTCAACCACATTTGACAAAGGATTACAGGTCACAGAGATAACTCAGTTCCTAGAAATACACTGATAATCAGTAGCTAGGTCAGTGCAACAGCCCAAACAGGAGGGCAGGCCGAGTTTTGCAATTAAATCCTCTGTGTAGCAGAAGGCATCTGGCCAAAAAGCATGCATGAACTAACAGGACAGTGGGGGTACGAGTAGCTCCTAATAGTCGTGACGCGTATCTTCCTCACTACATGTCAGGAGTTTTACAGCGCAAGAAATTTAATGGGCAGAAGGAAATAAATCTGAAGGCAACCATGCCTCACTTGACCCACTGCTTACAGAGCAATTTGCTCAGGAAATGTTAATTGCTTCTCACTAGAGCTTGTTAGTGCATGGGAGAATTGACTTTAATTATGCATCTTCCTTTGTCACAGTTCTGCCTGTGCCATAGAAAGCAATTTGATACATGCAAGAAAGAAGTATAGTGTGCTACCAAATTTGCATTGTTTCATAAATGACAGACCTTCTCTTTGAACAGTAAGCCATTTAATGCCTAGTTTGAAGGAAGGACAAAACTCTAAGGTATCATGTTCTCCATAACATACCCTGTCTGTAGTTGCATTTTTTAAAAAACTGAATTCAGAAAATAATTAAAATAGATTAACATCTTTCCTGATCCTTCAGGTTTATGTCAAAGGTCAACAGTGTGAACCTGTAATGGGTTTGACCCTAAGTAATTAGCCAAGGTAGAACATTTGCGTACCAGCATAAATTATATGCATACTCAAAGAAGAGCAATAGCAAATCCTCATGAAGTCACCTTATCCTTGATTTCCCGTGGAAAGGCACCTAAACGCCCCTTTCCGGTTAACACAACAAAATGATAGTTCTAGACCTTGTCCTGAAATTTATAGCAGCAACATTTATTAACCAGATATCTTTTTCTAACTGTTACTGAAAGATGAAATAGAAGAAATCTTTTCATTCGTGACTTTTTTTAAGATGTAAGAAGGTGGATTTAAGAACCTGTCTACATTTTATTGCACTACAAACTATACAACCATGGCAAGCAGCACAGAGTGATTATTACTGGGTCCTCAAGTTTCCCTAAAGAACTGGAAAAAGTAATTGCGACAAAACTGGTGCATTTGTCCACAGAATAATATTATATGAGCTTTTCAGTGAGAATGTGGAAAAGAAAAGGAGCATTTCTAAGGTCAGGCATAACGTTAAGGAAGCAAGACATTCTGTTGGGAAATGTGTGGAAAGCTTCATCTTAACTTCACCTGGAGCCAGTTTTGGCTAAAGGAAAATTTATAAGGCACCATTAAAATTCCCCTTTTCAAGCTTCCAGCGTGTTCTTTTCCTAGAAAAATAAGTTTTCCAAAGTACGATACATACATGTAGTAATGAATAAACATAATTATACTAATAAATGCTTAACTGATCTTCCGCAACACACATTTGTATAGATTATAGAGTTTTCCCAAGAATTTGCAGACTTATGAATCTTTCCTCAAGTTATCCTTGAGAAGTTCTTTCTAACAGAAATCATTAGCCCGAATTCAGCCTACAGCTCTTGACCTTTGAGGTGCTGTCCATCTTCCCAGTCTACATCATGGTCACATAGTGGGTTCTGCAAGCAGAAGACATTTCCTGGTCATTTCAGCTGGATTCTGGTGTTTTAACTGTCAGGTAATCAGTTAAAAGAAATGCTTTGTACGTTCATAGAAAGAAATGCAAAACATTTTGCACAGTGAAATTCAGAACGGAGTGAGAAAGTGCAAATAGCATTAGCCCTATGTTTTCCTGAATTGGGACTTCAGTTTTTAACACAAAGAAAGCAAACTCATTTTCAAACTCTGTGAAGAATAATCCAAAACTCATTGTAGTTAGTGTTATTCCTTTCAGTGACTCTGCTGGGCTTGGACCTCCCTTTTTTCCTTGTTGTGATTATAAAAGAGAATGTCTGCCTTACTTTCAGTTTCTTGAGGAGTGAAAGGAAGCTGATTTATGGTGCATAAATAGCCTAATATTATTGTAACATGTATTTCGTTGCTCATGAATGTTCTGTAGTTGCGTAGATTATATAGTGTAATAAGTGAAAGAAGAACGGCGTATCCTATTTTGAAAGGGAGTGTTTGTAGTTTTTGTTGGACAAAAACAACTTTCACATATCTCGTGGGGGGGAATATGCTAAATCTACTTGATCCAGTGCATTCTGCAAATACAGTAAACCTTTGAAGATTTCAGGCAGTTCACCCAGTTTTTCCTAACTTTCCTTTATGAGGATACAGCATCCTTGGTCTCTGAAACCACTTCTACAGGGCACAGTGTATTAAACTTTTAAAGATTATTTGTGGAAAAATGGCTTCTTTGTCATTCAAGATGTGTTTTTAGGCCTATAATTTCCTTCAAGTGAGCACAATTCCGCTAACAGCAGTATATTATTTTGACAGTAAGTCAGTTGGCATAAGACTTCATTGTGTATGCCTTTTGTTTATATAATCCTTCCTAACAGTAACAAGGTGTTTACTGTTCAGCAAACACATTTTATTTTAACTGCCAACAGTAAAACTGTCTGATAAAGTTTGATTTAGCTAAAGAAAGCAAGTTCTCATTTAGCCCAAATAAATCCATGGTGCTATAGACAGCTGTTTGGAGTACATAATCCCCCAAGCTCTTATAGCGAGGCAACTCTTGCTATTGAATGAGCGAGAGAGAGCAGGCTCAGCTGTTCAGGATGTGCTCCATTACAACTGTAATCTATAGCATCGTACTGCCATATTGTGAAAGCATTACTCACATTCAGCGGCAGTGAAGCAAATACTCCTCTGACAGATGCTCTGCAGACTGACAGCTGACACCCTAAGCTGAGCTCTATAGATTTTTCACTAAACACATCCTGCAGCCCGGATCGATGTGGGCTGGCTGTCTGCTTCTCCCCGCTCTCCTGCGAAGAGATCAACATCTAATACCATTTCTGCGAGATTCTCAGGGAGTTAACTCTCTCCGAGTGGAAAAAGTTCAGATTTCAGAGAAACAATGAACACAGACGCTTCTCAAAATAAAAGCATTTTGCTGCTTGAGAGAAAGAAGAATTCGTAAGCCTAAAGGCATTTTTCTGCCATTTTATGGCTGACTTTATGCTGGAGAAATTTGCCAAAGAAATATGATTTTTAAGGCTGATATTATAAAAACTTTTGAGAGCAGCAGGGGAGAAATAGCTGATCTGTCACATGGAGTCCAAAAAAGTTGTTTGTAGCAAATGCAAAGCAAAAAAGACTCCAATATTTGCTTTCTGCCAAAATCAGAATATGCAGTGAGAGTATGTACACAGGCAGAGGTCAGGATATGCATAATAAGCCAATGCTGCACTTCCATTTTAAAGAAAAAGCTGCAGAAAGAGTCATTTTACTGTAGTGACTACAGCAATCTTCTAACCTTAACCTCAAAGCACTGGTAAAGCAGTTTACCTCTTTTTCCCCCTTTTTTCTTTTATAGGACTACTCCATTAACACTGCTCCTGCTCCCATTGAAGTCACCAGCAGAACTCCTGTAATTCACTGAGAACAGAAGCTGGCCCATAAAGCGGTTGTGGTTTGGAAAATGCTTTCAGGAATGATAATTAGTTCAAAGCTGAAAAGCAGTCACTTACCTACAGTGAACATAAGGAACAAGCACAGAAAAGAACACAAGCTGGTGTTGAAGTGTATCAAGGGAGGTTTAACTATAATTTCTGTACTGGAATTTAGGGGCAATTGGGTTGGGTTTTGTTCTCTGTTATTATTTGTGCCATCTTCAAACAGTCTAGATGCCAAGATTATAATCTTACATTAGAACTGGGAGTTCCTGGAAGGGCAACTAGCTCTGCTTCTGATTTTCATCCTGCCACAGCACACATTGCATGGAAAGACAAACAGATGTGTATGCCGTCTTGCAGAAGGATTACCAGGGTAGGGTTAATTGCAAAGAACTGAAATACCTCCTTCTGACTGAGCAGCTTCATGTTTTGAAAGCACATCTTGTGACCACTTTTCGACTTTCAGTGTGTTGATTCACCCCTTGTTTAGTTGGACTTTGCCTTTAAACTCACATTGCATTAGCGTTTTGCAAATGTATATGTAAAAGGTAAATGATTATGTGATAACTGAATGAAGGCTACTCATCAAAGACGCAGAGAATGGAGTAACTGGCAACGGTGTTGCAAGAGAGGGAGGCAAATAGGCAAGGGTGTTTATAATTTGAGTGGGAAACTAAGTAATGTTACTGAAAATATTTAGGATCATCTGTTAAATTTATTTTCTCTCTGGTTTCCACAAACTGCTATTGTGTTCTAACTCTTGAGCACACCATGGTGCATAGGAGAGCAGACTCTCTGTGTCTTTGCATAGTCACACCAGAAATTCCAGTTATCTCTACAATACTGGTCCTGATAAGAATGAAAATGCCATTAAAAAACACTCGCCCTCAGCAATATTTGCTAAAAAATGTAAAAAGATTTTCTTCTCTTACAGCAGCTTTGCTGATGTAATTGAATTTGTATTGAACATCTCAATGCACAGTGTTACATACCTGTTTGGATACTTGTACCAGAACCAGGCCAGCAATGTCCTCGGTGCATGTCAGCTTAACTGATGCCATGCTTGAATACATGATGCATCTAATTTATAAATGAGGAAGATCCTGTACAGGAACACACTGCTATTACATAAGTGTATGCCATTATTTGATCAATAAAACCATACTTTAAACACTGCTCACTCAGAAGAGAAAGGATTCAAAGATAATTACCAAATCATTGCACTCATCAAAAAATCAATAAACATTAACACAACATACTCAATGGATTAGAGAGATCTTTGTCAGAAAGGCATACCCTTGCTTCACATAAACTAATATAGCTCTAGTTAGGCAAAACCATTAAATTGCGCTGCTTTGTACAAGTTATTAAAATCTCATCAGTGTAGACAGCTGAAAGCAAAAGATGGTGCAACCCCAAAGGAAAAACTGGAAAAGAGCAAATCTGGCCTTCAAGGAGGTATGAGATGCAGATGGCCCATAATAAGATTGCCCAAGCCATGTATCTCATCACAAAATCATCCCAACAGTTTGGAGCAGGCTCCTCATTTTATCTGATCCTTTTAGAATCAGAATAAGCAGTTTTTATAGGGTCCTGTTTCCCCTTTAAAGCCCTTAGTCACTGTTACTGGAGAGCAATTACATATTTAATAGTTAGCATCACCTCCAGTGATCATTCTCCTACTGACACTGATGTTAGCACACAAACAAAAAATTCTGGCCGCAAATGGTTTAACGGCTGCAATTAGGCTGATAACACAGCCTGTTCCAAATAGAGAAGATGGAACTTTCTGAAGTAAACCTAGTGAGCCTCTAAATGATTTATGCCTTGGGAGACACTGTGTCCATGAGTCTGTCTAGATACAGGCCCACGTAGGCTGCCTTCTAGGCATAAACACATATGAGGAAAAGTCCAGGGTAAATTTTTTTCTAGTTCCACAGTAATCTAATAATAATAATGTTCCAATTTTTAAAGCAGCTTCTAGATAAGAATTTCAAGGCATTTCCCAGTGACGATGCCATTTTACAAAGGGTGAAACAAGGATGTTAACTAGCTAACTGCTTAGAGTCAGCTTTGTCCAGCCCTTGACTTTAACACAACTGCAGTGAAAGTTCATGTTGATTTTGGGAAGAAGGCTCTGTGCTCCTATCTGCCAGGGCTCCACCAGCATGCAGGCATCTCAGGGGCTTAGTGCCAAGGCCACCACTGGCTCCTGGCCTGTAGCCCCCAGGGCTCCCTACTGAAGGAGAGGAGCAGACCGTGTATGGCACGCTGACCATCAGGCGTTGCTGCACGGTCCTGGAGTGCTCCACTTTGCCTGGAAAAGCAAGCACAGAGCGACACAGAGGAGCAAGGAACTTATACTCTGTGCTGAAACTCAGCATCTCCCTTCCAAGAAGCACTGGAGAGGCAGAGACAAAAATTGTCGACAGATTGCCAGTCCCTATTCTCCCCTGGTCCCTCCTCAGTCCCTCCAGCAGAGCAGAGAGTTTGATGGAGGATGTCCCCAACGTACTGCCTCTTTTTTCCCCACAGTGTAGCAGGAAGCCAGCAAGAGAACCGGGAAGGGGAGAAATGGCCAGCAGCAGCAGCAGCGACACTGGGACCCAGTATCAACACACTACTTATGAAACAAAGTACTTTAGGATGCAGCTGGGGAGCACATATGCACCAACCAACCCAAACGCAAATAAACTTCTCAACAATGTTGTTCCTGAGGCTTGCAGCCAGAGAGCCACAAATAAGCCAGTAAAAGTCATCAGCTTCCTACCGGACACAAGGACTTAGATATTAATGGGGCTATTGCTCTAAGCATCCTGAATACTCGGGTCAGACTGACCTAGGCCGGACACGACAGCCTGTACAACAGGCGTTGTATGTTCCTGTCTTTCTACAGATCTCGCAGAAAACATTCACAAATGCAAGCAGCACGTCTGCAGCAAAAACGAGAAAACCCTCAGCTCACTGATGTTTTCAAGCATACAAAAGAATTAAGGCTGAAATTAAACCTTATGTTTGAAGGGCTGGCACCAGCCTTTAGGAAAACTTAGATACTACTTCAATTCTGCTTTGGGGACTGAAATATTTTGAAGACTTTGACTGATGTTGTGTAGGAGGGTGATTTCTATTCTGCTGTAGTGAAATACACAATCATTGGCACCTGAGAATAGAAAAGTATGTCTCCGAATACCTTACTTGAGGATTATTTTTCTCATAGACTTTGGTAAATACCGAGAAACAGGGACTCCCCTCATGCTTAGAAATTTCTTAGAATAACATTTATAGCCTTCTTTATAACCATCTACCTCTACCATTACATTACAGCAAATTTTATTGAAAGCTGTTAAGAAGAACTTACATAAACTAAATACAGCCTATAGAAATTGTGGGGGAAAAAATAACAGGAAATATAGCATACATGACTATAAAATAATTTAACTCTTTTAGAGAGGAATCTGGGCGTGTCTGCTTTGTGTGTGCACTGCAAACACTATATTAACTGTGGCACTAGAAGTACATCCAGCATTCTCCTGGAGAAACTGGCAGTTCATGGCTTGGATGGGCGTACTCTTCACTGGGTAAAAACCTGGCTGGGTGGCCGAGCCCAGAGAGTTGTGGTGAATGGAGTTACACCCAGTTGGCGGCCAGTCACAAGTGGTGTTCCCCAGGGCTCAGTTTAATATCTTTATCCATCATCTGGACAAGGGGATCAAGTGCACCCTCAGTAAGTTTGCAGACAACACCAAGTTGGGTGGGAGTGTTGATCTGCTTCAGGGTAGGAAGGCTCTGCAGAGGGACCTGGACAGGCTGGATCGATGGGTCGAGGCCAACTTTATGAGGTTCAACAAGGCCAAGTGCCGGGTCCTGCACTTGGATGACAACAACCCCATGCAACGCTACAGGCTTGCGGAAGAGTGTTTCATCTGCATGGAGTTGCCAGTCAGTAGCCCCTCTTTCATGCATGTTAGGACTGCAGCAGAGAAGATTGGTAAAATGACAGCCAAGCATGTTCTGCTTATTCTGTTGCTAGTGCTTCAGCTGTGTAGCTTCCAGTGTGAACTTCACATGTACTCACTCAGGGACCTGTAGTTGGTACAAGAAAATAAATGTTATTTCACATCAAAAGCTACTGTACTTGTATATTATATCTCTTGCATATACATGCACATGTAGAGTCATAAACCCAATTAGACCAAAGAGGGCATATGCACATCCTTAGAGAGAGAAAGCTGAGTCCTGACAGTGTTATACGTTTTGGCTACAACTGTGTATATGTTTATATAGGCATGTGCATGTGTGTTCTGTCATCATATGGTATCACTGCATTCAGGACAGCTGAAGCTATAAGCTTATCCTTTCTGCATATTTATGTGACAGAAATGTGGAAGCTCTCCTCTGATTAAACAGAAGTTTCACAATACTCTTCATTTCTCTCCCACCCAGAGAGAAATGTTTTCTGCATTTCACGATCAGGACTTCAACATTTACAACTGGATCATCTCTCCCTCTTTCTAGACTGGGATTTTTGAGCTCCTATTTGGAGCATAGCGCACACATCCATTTCTCCTGTATGTGGCCAGAAAGGATGAGCTACAATCTTTCCTAAGCTTGTATGCACTCCCCTCAGAAGTCCTGTGTACCTGAGAACAGAAAGTTTTCGCAGTTTTCTAGGGGTTTTTTTTACCCCCTTTTCCAGAAGCTGTTGGTCCAAACCTGCTCTTTGCTTACAGTCTGCACTGGAGCAATAGCAGGGAGAACAGAGTCTGCTCCTGTGTCTTTTTTTGTGCAATACTAACATTTGCATTGAAAAGATAAATGCTCAGGCACACGAGTCTACTTGTAGGAGAATAAACTTTCAGATGAAATCTCCTCAGAAACCAAGGGAAGTCTTGCCACTGCTCTCCCTGGGACCACCTCTCCGTCTGTTGTACCTGGTGCAAAGTGCCCATCTTCACATTGTCACAACATAGGAAAGCTCAGTATGCCTTTTTTTTTTCTTTTTTTTTTTTTTTTTTTTTTTTTTTTAAGTAAACGAAGGCACCACTAAAATGGAACTGGGCCAAACTCTCTGCAGTGGAAGAAAGAGGTCAACTGTGTAGACTTCAGGGTACAGCTTTGCATCTGTAATGGTAAAAAATGTGGCTGAATGTTTTCCTGATCTCATTTTTTAAACGTGTTTATTTGATTTTATTTTGCCAGCAAATTTATGCAAGTATGATTTATATGTAATAATCCCCATATTTTTTTAATTACCTTGCCATAAAACGTGAATAACTCCCCTTACTTTGATCTTCAACACATTCTGGAGAATACTGCAGCAGACATGCCTAAATCAGTTAAGCCATGCACAGAGCTGTTCCTGGAGGGAAGCTTTCCCACATCAGAAGATTGTGTAATAAAACTTAACACAGCTCATTAATTTTCTCTCTTAACCAATGCATCTGACAAGAAGTGACTTTGAAAACCTAAAGGAATGACACAACTCTTATGCTTTGCGTGAAACATCTGTTTCCAGCTCCTTTGCTATTAAATTGACATCTTTTTATTTGAAAAGTTCCTTTTATTTCCCAACTTCCTGCAATTGGTAATGTATATAGCCCAAAGAGCTTAAATTCACAGCTTTTAAAACGTGATTAACTAAATGCTGGGTTATTCCTGTCCCAGAGGAAAAATGCCTCTCTCGCACAGACAGATTAAGTGGTACAACTATGCTTTTTAATCAATTATTAAGAATTTGTTTATTCAAGCAATGTCAGACTTCATAAAGCATCAAAACAGACTTCATATCCTCAAATAATGTAAACACCAGTGTGATTGCATATGAAAAATATTAGCATTCTCGGATCTGGAAAATCAATAGAATGCAAGCACATCGTACTCGCTCTGTCGTCCATGAAGGCCACAGACAATATCATGTTTCCAACTATGAATACCTACAAAGCTAGTCACAAAAGCAGAAGTCTTGCATGAGGAGTTAAGGTGATTCTCAGCAGAAAAACACCTTCATTACCATGATTTTTCCTTTAAACTCACATCACTTACCCCCATATTCATATTATATTGCTCCCTTTGATTTGCAGTTCTTGGTATATTGAGGAAGAGAAGACAAAAAAAGCCCTGGCAAGCTTTTTCCAGACCATCTCGTGTTACATGCAGGTAGCAAGCATAGCTAAATTCTGGAAGCTGATTCAATTCTACTCTGAAGAACAAGATTAATGTATTTAATTGCATGTTGAGTTTGTACAGAAGTTAAGTACTGTTTTGGTAACTCTGGCAAACCAGCTACACTCTACCAACCAATGCAATTTTAAGACCTTTGAACTTGTTCATACATCCCTGTACCTTCAAAAAAACTTCAATCTTCAGTGTAGTTTAGCATTAAGGGAGACATCTCCAGGTGTGAGAGATTAGAACTCACGAGTAAGGCCACAAAATGGATAAGGCTTCATTTTAAAAAAAATAATATTTGTGTAATTTTCTTATGCACATAGTTAGCAAGGAGCATGGAGAACTTAAAGATTTTCAGCAAGTGTTTGTTAACATAACTTAGCAAAACAGGTTGTTCCAATTTTGTTTGTTGAGAAGTTGGTCAAATGTACACTGAATTTTTTTCTCGTGAAGGAAGGCTTAGCAGTGGGAAACTGTAATAAAATAGGACTCTCGATCTTTAATTTTAGACAATTTGGGGAAAACCAGGTCCATTTTTCATATTATGGCTTCCTCCTGATATCTTGATTGCTTTGAGAAGATGCATTTTTTCTAAATGATCCAAAGATTGACAGCAAAGACCCAGTCCTGGAAGTCATTGAATCTTCAGGCATTGTTTTAAAGAAGATCAATTGGGCAGCACCCTGAAATCACACCTGCCTCAGGAACTATTTAAGTATATAAAGTCCACACAGGAGCCTTTGCTGGATGGGGATCTAAAACAGAAGCAACCGGGGAATAGCTTGATTATCAAGAGGGAGCTTTCCTTCCTCTTCCTTTTTCCTAGGCTGTGTCATCGGCTTTGCACGGCGTGCGAATCCGAGCCCAACGCTCAGCTGCTGTCTGTGAGTCTGGAGGTTGCTCGCGCTCTCAGTCCAGTTTCTAGGGGAAGAATGTGAAGTTTTGCCAGATCTATTCTTAACCCCTGTCAGTCCCAAGTGTGGGCCATTATCTTACACGCGTCATACAGATGAACTGTACTCAAAGGAGTGGGTTAGCATGTCTTTTAAACTACCTTTATGCTGTGGCATAAGTGGTGCCCACTATTAAATAAAGCATGAAGTGTTGTACCAGACTGGCAATTAATGCTTTTGTTTTATAGTCCCAGTTAAATAAAATGCTCAACAGAAAGACAAAAAGAAGAAGGGGAGGAAAAATATGTCCCTTATAACATTGCCAAGCTATGCAATAAGTGGGAAAATAAGGCAGTATTTGTCCAAGACGAACACAGTCTGCGTAATTTATAGGATCAGGGGAACTGGGCAAACAGAGATTTTTGACACGTGTGGGGAGGAATGCATTCCTTAACCCATGCAGTTTGTTTATTTTGGGGAACAAGAAGATGCTGAAAGGTACATTATAATATGAATCAACCCTAATATTTGCACTTTGGTACCAGCTTGGTCCGTCACTGGCACTTTTTAAAGCATGGCTTAAACAGACATGCAGGAATATACTTGTATCTGGCAGGGAGCGGACCACCTGCTCTCTCCCAGCCCTCTTTGCTGTGGTTCTGATATTACTCTCACCAGAGCTCAGTGTATTTTCATTTCCATTTATTCTCACATAACAGATATAGCCAACCTTGCTAATCCTACATGTTTCATACCAAAATCTCAACAGGGTGGGACATGGGGATGACTAACCAGAGGACCTGTTGAAGAGCAGGTCTGGGCTGCCCTGCAGCTGAATTCCAGGGTGGCCGGGTGGTATCAACATTAGCAGCTGTAGACACTTGCTGTGTCCTGCAGAGGGGCTTCAGATTGCCCAGAAGTGGCCGTGCTAGCCAAACAGATGACAGAGACCCGCTTTGGGAGTCCCATCTTCACTGCTTAAACACTTCAAAGACGTTACAGGTCAGCCACCCTTGCCCAATAAAGTAAGTGATTAACATCACCGTATTATCAGTGCAGAAAGAAATAACTTACCCGTGTTCACACAGGAAGACTATGGCCAAACTGGTAATAAGATCCAGATTTGCTGCCTCCCACTCTGCTGCACCACAGAGATGTGACATATTTCCACAAGCTGTGCCTTAGAAGACAGGAGAAAGAGACAGGGAAAAGTCATGAAGGAAAAAAATCACCGAGCAGTGTATGGCAATACAAATATATCTTCTGAGGCAGTGGTTTAGTGTTTGCAAGCATTAAGGAAAATAAAGGAACTGTCCAAACTTCACAGGAACAATTTCCCTTTAGGGGGTCTGAGGAAAGAAGTTCATAAGACAAAAAATGAAAGCTTTCATCTGGGTTATTTTTCCTACTGTATAAAAAAGAGGACAGAAATTGCAATTCAGAGAACTAGCGGAGGGGAGAGGGAAGTACAGACAAGCCGAATCATGTTTAATAAAAAGGCTTATAGTCATTCCTAGCAGGATCCTATCCAGCTGGCACATCACGTTCCTATCACAAGCTGCACTCAGTGAATTAGAGGGTGTGTTATTGCTTCAGCAATATCACCTGCAGACCTATTTAACCTCACTGTAGGGACAGCATTCTTTTCCTAGTACATTTAGGCTACCAGAAAGCATTGTGCCATCATTAAACTTAGTTTCACATATCCAGCTGCTACCTGATATTCCAGCCTGAACTGGGCCCAGCCTGGTCATTCATAACAGAAGAAAGCAGAATTACCAAAATAAATACTGGCTGCCATCAGTGATGCCGAGGACAGTAAAGAAGAGAGAACAGTGGTGAAACTGGCACCATGCAGAAAGCCAGCCTAAAATTTACGTACCTCCTTTTTTCCCCCACTAATATACCAGAAGTAACGCACTGTAGTGTGTAGAGGTGGGCATGAGTCTTGTGCAGAGGGCTAAGAGAAAAGAAACCGTTGCCGCAGTCTCTTTCATACCTCGTCTTCACATTTCTCTCACCACTAACCATTTTCTTTCTCTCCTATTTCATCATTTTTCTCCTCCACTAGAGCAGAAATTCAAAACATAAAATACAGTGTTTCTATTAGTGTATTTTTAAACCCCCACAGTAGAAAACTTTCAGCATTATTCATAAAGCCTTACTTATTGAGCCTTTGGATTTCATTTTTATCTGAGATATAAAAAACCAGCACAGTCAAAGATCCTGACACAAAGAAATGATAGATGATAAAACGCACAATTACCTGACTCATGAAAAACCACGTTACTATACAATGAGACTATACAGAATGAGTTCAATTGACAGTTCAGGAATTATGATACAGAGCAAGCATATGCAAATTATGAGTCACTCCTCAGTGGATGTCAGGAAGCATAATTAGTTCCAGCACAAAGTTGTCCAACAGGTCTGAGCTTATTGGAGAAATAACTTTATTACAGGGCATCATGCATGACTTAGGCAAGTAACTGCATTTACAAATGAAGCAAGACCAGCTTTGAGATCCACAAGAATTGAAAGGTTTGAAAAATTGCCAATAATTTGTATGGACGATGCCAAGTTATTCTTGAATCTATATATCTGCCAAATCAGTTGCATATACTGCATATCAGCCTGGTGATACAGGAAGAGAGACAGTAAAGCTGTGCCTAAGATGTGGGTGCCATTGGAATTTTGCAGCTGTGCTTGAGCTGTAATTGGAACCAGCGCTGCCCCGAACCAGCTAGCCCTGGAAATGAAAAGGGAGACGATCTCTGAGGTCGTCTGTGCCATCCCCTTACAGTTCTGGGTTGTTTTCCTAAGAGGGCCTTTGAACCTTCTGGTGTGAAGCGGCGCTTCCCAACATGTGGCGTTGCCTCCTTTGCAGGAGCGGAGGCACCTCTCCGTAGCCCGCGCAGGGGCTTCCACACCAACTTTGAAAGGCCCTGTGGAGGTGCGAGGTCCCTTAGGCTCAGGGTCCGAGGATGCACAGCACTGAAATATCAAATTCCAGTTTATGATCAGGTAGACAAAACTAACTGCATTCTACTGCCTCATAAATGGTTTATTTCCTACATGTTTAAGCAAATGCAAAGTTAACTTCTCTTGATATCATAGAACTATTACAACTGTGAGTTCCTAACTAGGCTCACATTACAAGTACAACATGACCAACAACTGTTAATAAACATCTTAAGCTGCTCCAAAAAACCAGCTCTTGATTCTTTTATAGGACTAAATTATATAAATTAACAGGAAGATGCAAGAAGCAATGCTCATTAAATGTTTTTAATGTGTTTGCTTTGCACTATAACATGACAGCTTGTAAAACTGTTTTTACAATTTTTGTGGTAACACAAGCCAGGAAGCATTTTAGTGCAGTTAATTCTCTTAGATTGGTTAGAAAAGCACCATCGTTTGAACTTTTCCAGTGACCTTTTCTGTTAAGGAAAGTAGTAGTAGATCGATGTCCTTGTTGAATATGAATGGAGTAAAGAAAAATAATGCTTGATATTGATATAGCTATTAAAATATCCAAAATATCAGCTAAATTTTGTTTTCCATCTGGTGTTTTCATTTGCACCTATGTAAAGTGAACACACAAAAAATGCTACCATTTTGATTAGGTGTTTTTTCACAGCCACAAAGTGCAGAAGTGTAGGACTCTGCTAGGCAACGAGGAGCTAAGCTAACTCTACATACATCAGAGCTATCATTTCTCCTTGGAAGTGTTGTCACACTTAAGTTCTCTTCCACACTGTCTCTGAAATATTTGGCAAATCACATAACCATCTCCGCACTTGGTTTCCCCATTTATAAATTAGGGATAATATTTTCCAGCTTCCAAAGTCACAAAACGATATTTTCTGGAATAAAGTCTATCATTTCTTTTAGCTTTCAAATCTCTACTCAATGAAACAAACTCTACAGCTTATTAGAGGCATTTGTATAATTACCCGCTTCTGGCAGGAAGTCTGTGTATTTGCTTACAAACACAGAACATTCCCACCAGCATAATAGTTAAACTAGGTTTAGTTTAGGTGGGGCACCTCTTTTTTTTTTTTTTTTTTTTGGTATATTATAGAATATTCACCTTAGTAGCAGCAAATTCATAGAAAAGCTGTTTTGAATTCACTCATCTTTTTCGACTGGCATTTACACCCATACTTCCAGCTGTAGGTATAGGTGAGTGTGAAGACCTGGGAAAGCCAAAGATGGGTGAGATTTGAGGAAGTAATGAAGCCAGCAAAGGGAAAACAAGCTAAAGAAAGAAGCGACCAGGACTAGCAACCACAGAGGACAAAATACTAAATTATAAAAATTATCTTTAACTAGAACTAAAGTTCAGTGTCCTGAAATCTGACAGGAGAAGACGACTTTGCTTTTACTGTCTTGTTCAGCAATGTCACTAGACCTCCTTGCCAGATACAGTCCCTTCATGAAACAATATCCTCTGCCCACAGAGACCTGCAGTTCAGGTTGGGTTAAAACCCCCAAGGCATTTCGTACCAACTCCTGTTCCCTCAGTCTTCTAAGGTCCATGTCTGGAAAGCTCCCTTACTCCAAGCAGACAAAAAAAATCTTTCCCCATGAAGAACAAATGTGAAGAAGTTTCTACAGAATACGAATTTTAATAAATATGTAGTAGGAGCTACTGTGAACTCTAAAAAAAAAAAAAATCTTTCAAACATGATCAGAGCTGACATCAACAGGCAGATGCCTTATGTCTACTAGGTTGTGGCAGAGCTACTAGGATGACAGACATGGCTGTTGTGGGACTTCTTATGCCATTTTTGGAAGCAGAAACCCTAGTCCATCCAAGAAAAGGTTGAACATGTTCCTTCTTTGAACTGTATTTTGCCAAGCAGGCCCTGCAGTTCTGGCCCTTGCACCCAAACTTTCCATGTTGGGTCACAAGAAATCCCACCCCACCCGAGAGTTTTCCATAGCTGTGTCCTGAGGTGCGCCCCACACAAACTCCCATTTGTCATCCTCATGTCCTCTCTCATTTTACTGTCACTAGGCAGCAACTTTCTGCTCTTGGTTTTCAGAGTTGCTAAAGCTTTCCTCCTCAGTTTACTTCCCTCTATTTTAGGGTCTGCTAGGAAACATGAGACATTTCGTACCCAGGATGATGTTAACAATTGCAGACATTGCTTTGCTTCATCATTTTAACAGAAAACAGTGACAGCAGTAAATATGGTGTGACAGCTGTAATGATGAGAATTACCGTCCTGAAAGAGAGCTCTGTGAGGTTTATAAGGCTCGCAATTTTTTAAAGGAAAATTATTTTGTACTCTGGGGCATCTTAAGATCACAGGGTAAATTATGACGAGTATTAAAAGAGCATGAGACAAGGTTTGCTGCATCTCTGAGCTTGAGCTCTCTAGCCGACTTTCACTTAAAAGGGATGTTCAGAAACTGGGAACAGTTCAGAAAAGGGTTAGAGGAACGGGTCTGTGGTTGGAAAACCTGTCTTTTGTTGAATGACTGTAGAGATTCAAACTTATCCAAGGTAATTTGAATGCTTGACTTGATCACAGTTTATATGCTCATCCATGCCAAAAATATTTCCCACCTTACAAATCATCAGGTCTGCTTTAAGCTTGTAGACAGGGATATGAAAAAAGTCCAATGGCTAGAGCAGACAAAATCAGAGTAAAAAAAAAAAAAAAAAGTATTTTGACTAGGGAGGTAAATTAGCACTAAAAGAGTCTACTTGAGGACATAATATATTCCCTGTCACTTGAAGACTTAATAGCAAAACCAAATGTCTTTCTAAAAAAAATAAGCTTTGGTTGAATTCAAGTCTATAAGTTTGATGTGAGAATGGCTGGCAGAAATGGCTAAGGGGTCATCATTAGGATCTGTCCTCTCTTTTGAAATCCAGGAACCTACAGAAAAGCAGCAGTCCCCTGGGGATATTTTCACACCTTTAATAGTACTCGTCTGCTCATGCAAGCACTGCCAAATTTAAACTGTCTGGATATAGAAGAAAACAAACATGATGGATCTCTGCAAGCATCCAAAGGCAATGGCAAATGACTTGACCTCATTCACCACGGACTTATAACATGAAAAAAGGCAACACAATTCTGATCTATTAGTGACCAGCAGCCCACTGAGTGACATTCACCAGTGGTAAAGGTCACACCCGGCATGAGGTTTCTACCAAAACCGTTTGCTGAGTGCAGAGGCTCTGTGCACGACACTTGGGAGCGTGGTGCTGCACAAGAGCAGGGTGACTCCATATTTCCCACCGGATTACTGACCTCAGATCACCCATCTGGCATCAGCACCTACTCTCCTGGCCCAAGTATTGTAGACCTGCACCACATAAGCCTAGCAGGGCTGCACTGATGACAGCTACTCACTGTGGTTGGTGGAGCAAAACTGGCTCATTTTGAAGTAGCTGCTTTTGCCCAGAGAAACACAACAGTCCAACACACCCAGCATTAGACCAGCAGTGTTTTGACAGTGAGTGCCTTTCAAAAACACAATCCTTGGTCCATTAATATGGATCCATGCCTTGAGAAAGTCCTGTGGAGCACAACCCCTACTGCGTACAACCTATTTTAGTTTCAGCTTATTTTGAGATTAAAAAAGGAAGCATTGACTCTGGGTTGACCCTTTGCAACAAAACAATGCAAAATTTTACTGCAAATTGTTGTTACTTGCCAAAAATCAGTAGAGAAGTTCCTTACTACACAAGATGGAAAAAATGGTACCTCCCAATAATTTCTAACTGCAGACTCCTGTCCTTGCAACCCCACAAGCCTGTCAGTAACTTCATACCTTGTTCAGTTTGATCAGAGGGTTAAAATGTAGACATGTGTGGGATCTTGTCTGGTAAAGCAGACTTTGCTTACATCCTGGTTTTGGCTGGGATAAAGTTAATTTTCTTCCTAGTAGCTGGTACAGTGCTGTGTTTTGGATTTAGTAGGAGAATAATGTTGATAACACACCAATGTTTTAGTTGTTGCTGAGCAGCGTTTACACTAAGCCAAGGACTTTTCAGCTTCTCATACTGCCCTGCCAGCGAGAAGGCTGGGGGTGCACAAGAAGCTGGGAGGGGGCACAGCCAGGACAGCTGTCCCAAACTGGCCAAAAGGATATTCCATACCATATGACATCATGCTAAACAAAAAACTGGGGGGAGTTGGCTGGGGGGGAGGGTGCCCGTCTGCTGCTCAGGAACTGGCCGGGCATCGGTCAGTGAGGGGGTGAGCAACTGCATTGTGCATCACTTGTTTTGCATATTCTTTCATCATTATTATTATTTTCCCTTCCTTTTCTGTCCCATTAAATTGTCCTTATCTCCACCCACGAGTTTTACCTTTTTTCCGATTCTGTCCCCCATCCCGCTGGGGGGGAGTAAGTGAATGGTTGTGTGGTGTTTAGCTGCCTGCTGGGTTAAGCCACAACAGCTTATCAACATTTTCTGCTTCTAGCTTTAGAACTCTTAAGACTAATCAGCAAAAGAAGGTAGGAACCCAGTGCAAGAGCCCAGGTTACAGTCCAGTAAGAGCCAGGATTGTTCAATTCCTCGTTAAAAAAAAAAAAAAAATGCCCAGAATATCTCCCACTGAGCACCTATGAACCACAGCATTCTGAAATGTGTTTCTGAAAATGCCTGCTTAGCAAGAAACCCAAAAGCCAGGCTATTGCTTCATGACATATGCTTTGCTCATTTATTTTGACAAGTACAGTTTACTTCTCATGTATAATACTTCCTAAGGAAATGAACATGGTACATTTTGTAAAATACAAATAATTATCTGAGAAGTCACTACTGCACTCTGCTCTAAAGCCTTTAACAAATTGAAAAGACTGGTATATTTGGGGGCAAATAATATGGTATCACACAAAATTCCCAAATATCTCACGTGTAGGTATTTCACTTGATTTTGGTCCAAATAAAATTGAGGGACACTCTGCTGTGTCAAGATTATGACTACCTGATGAATGATTGTTCCAGTGTGTGACTCTACCCCAGAAAGGTGTACTTTTCTTTCTCTCCACCTCAGCCAAATGAATTGGCAGAACTTTTCTGGGCACTTCGTAGTGACATTCTAGAGGTCCTTTGTTATAACTTTTATAACTAGTCATTTTAACACTGGAATGGCATTTAAATGTGTGTCCACCTACACTGTATATAGATTGAATAAATAGTATATAATTTGCTTCAAAAACATTGCCATCTTGAAGATAATAGAATGTGATTAGAATTTATCCCCTTTTGGCTCTTTTCCCATTGAAGACTTACAATTCCACCTGGTAACTCTAGCCTGCAAGAACTTTAAAATATTGTGGTTTTTCTGAGTAGGACTGGGCTAAAATGACACTGTTGAGTAAATCGGCCAAAACATTATTAACTCATATGCATAGTTCAATCTTTGGAGATTTTTAGGACCATCCAAGACAGGCAACATCCAGGTCATTGTTGATTTTAGACCATGATTTGAATATATGAAAATATATTAAATATTTCAGCTGTACAAATCTCTAGAGTAATTAAAATAGAAAAGTTCTGAAACTGCACTATTAAAAATTTAACTAGACAATAAATCTGAGGATGTGGGGGACTGTCAAAGGACTTTTATTGCTCTTTCTTGCTCTTAACTTAAGGATGATTGAAAATATACATATTTCATTAAAATTTTGGTTAGATCTGAAACCAAAACAACACTGGAGTTCTTGATCTGTAGCTGACTGTTCATTTTTCTCCAAGACATTGCTTAGGAAAAAAGCCTCTTCTTTACTGAAGTTTCATATTTTACAAGCAAATCTGAGTGTTTTTTAAGCTATATTTACGATTTCCTAGGCGTATACACTGTCCTAATGGGAAAATAAACTCTTGATAGTATAGTGAGTCAGAGTCTGCTACTTGTTTAATATCTCATTTTAGACTTCCCATAACTAGATAGAAAAGTCACAAGAAAAATGCAACTTTCATTAAACAAATTGCAAAATAGTCATCCCTGAGAACCCACTGGGGTACGTTTGTAATCAAATAACTTAACTCTCCACATTACTAATGCGTATTTCTGGCTTGCTTTCTTTTCTCAAAAGGAAACTGCTCACTACTAAAATATAGCTTTTAATTTGTGGTGGGTAAAAATTTAGTACTTAATAAGCATACTTACCAAAGACTTTTAAAAAATTAATAGAAACCAAATAAATCTTGGCTATTAAAAAAAAATCTGACACACAGCTTGAGTTATACCAGCCAGCACAAGTACACAGTAAGATTCCAGATGTGCTATTTTCCTGTACACTGACAGCTATCAAACCCACCCCTGCAATAAAAAAGTCCTGAAATGGGTTTTTAATCAGGTCTAGATTTCCATTAGCCCATGAGGACTGATGTATGTGTGTTGTGGTTTTTATTCTTTACAGCACATGCCATTGCTCTTAATATGCGGAGAACACATATTAAGTCTAAACCTTTTTTCAGTAACCTCCTGAAATGGATTTTTTTCATATCTAAATTGAAGCCAAATAAACGTTATTAACAGCTGTATTTTTACAAAATACTTGAAGGAGGGGTTAAACTCAGGATTGTTCAATTAACATTTCCCAGGCACCACGTAAGACCAACATGTTCGATGGATGGACAATGTCCATGAAAAAATGTCAAGGGAATTCAAATAACATGACAAGTTTCAAAACAAATAAAATAAAAACCCAATCTTTCCCTTTGAAAAATATTCAGAGGCTGGCTTCGCATTAATTCACATCTTCCTGGAAACTGTTAGATAGCTATCAATTTCTTCTTATATATTTATTGTAAACATTGGTACAAGATGTTCTGATTGTTTCCAGGAAAATCCTATTAGTTACAGTTGTATAGAACCAATTTCACATAAAATCATACAGCACGGCTACAGAGAAAAAGAAATCTGTAGGCATCGAGTGTAATGAACAAACCACTGTGGTTTATATCCATTGCAAAACTTTAGCAGAACAATTGGCACCAGTAAAAAAATTGCAAATTAAAGATATTAGAAGAAGCTGTTCAGGAAAAAAACATTTAACCACAGTTAAAAGGTTACAGAAAAATTTAAATGATTACTATTGTTTGTGTTCTAAAAGGATGTAATTGACCTCAATCACATAAATAAAATAATCATGTAGACCAATATTTGGACTCATTAAAAAGCTGACGTATTCCTTTACTTTGACTAGATGGCAAGAATTTGACATTTTATACCTTTGCAGTGCAAAGATCATTTGCAATTACTGCCAAACTAACAGCCCACTGTATGAAAAAAATGGTCAGTAATGTGAAGTTTATAAACCAGCCTGCCTGCCTTCTTCCCCAGTCTAAATGTGCATACCTAATCCTCCAAAAAGCAAAAACAAAATGTAAAAGAAGTTTACTCAAAATTTCAGTATAAAGGCACTGTATGAATCAATAGCAAAGTTGAAACTGCCTCCAGCAATTTCACTACAGGCTTTATTTTTGACATGACTATGGAGATGTGTGTCTGTTCAGTAACTTTAAAGAGCAGGGTTTCTATTTTGCCACGTTAAATGAGTCATGCTATTTTTTTTTCTTTGTCTTTATGGCTGATGCTGGACTGAAGTAACACCGTAGTTTCACCTCCCTTTTCTCATCCACGTCACTGTTTTGTTTTCACTGCAAGGACCAGCAACCACAGCTAGCAGACCCATGTACTAAACCAAATTCAAAGTTAAAATAGGGAAATCCTGGTCCTGTTGACATCATTACGTTTTCCAAGCCTGCCCTTTTCCTTCCTGCCAAAGGCCATGAATATGCTGCGATACTGCACGTGCTGCCCTACTTTGCCCATCACGTCGTTTGTCCCCACAGCTGGAGAAAAGCTGCTGTGACCAGGTAAATTCAGAGTACCGGTCTGGAAGGACAGAGCATGAGAGGCTCATCCTCCTCCTTTGCCCAGGTGCTGCATGCCTGGTACTGCCCCGTGCTATCAAATTTAAGCAGCATTCCAGCTGAGATTAACAAGGTGGCCTGCTTAAAAACCAAAGCAGGCAAATCCTCCCTTTGTGGAAATTATCCTTGGACTTCCACAGAGCGACAACAATTTACACTGGTTGAAAAGCCACCTGAGGAGGACCTTCTTGCTCCTCTTTCTAATTCCAGGCCTGTTCACGGCAAAAGCCCAAGTTTCGTACGCATCAGAACCACGATTCTCATACATCATCTCAACTCTGAGAGAGGAAGCTTTACAGGAAACAGAAGACCCGACAGCACCGGCTCAGCTCTGTGGCCAGCAGCCCCATCCAGCGTGGCAGATGCCTTTGCCACCACTGATGTGAGCAACCAAAAGCCATCAGTGCCTGCCTGGTGTCAGTGCCTGGGTCGCTGCTGCTCAGCACTTCATGCTGAGCCAAGCAAAAGCACAGGACCAGCTATGCTGGCCTTGTCGTTGTATGCGGGAGGGTTTGCAACCTGGGCGTAATGCCTGGAGCCCCACCATGTCCCTGGGATGCTACGGGGAGCCCTCACCAAGCTCGGAGGAGGCAGGAATCAGTCTCTCATCTCCCTCATGGTCCCACTTGCCACAATCCGGCCAAATTTCACATCAGAGTACACAGTGGTGCTCATATTCATAACACGAGATGGGATTCCTTTGAGTGTTCGTCCACAGCAATGTTGTTACTTTAGTTTTAGTCAGATCCACAACTGAGTGTTTCTGTTAGGTGATGGAATACCATAGAAATACTTACGACATCCATGCTAATACCAAATGAGTTCATGATGATTTACGTTTATTAGAGAAAAGAATATCAAAAGGATTATTAATGGTGCTACCACAGAGCTTTGGAAATGGTTGACAGCACAAGCTCAGAAACTGAGGAAGTGGATTTGGAGTATGCAGAGCAGAATATGAGGTTTTGCTTTTGGTAAATAGCAGCCTGTACAAACACTACATCAAATAGCCACTTCATTAATCTTTTTGTGATTTTTTTTTTTTTTTTAATTTTCAGGTTTTTCTAAGGTTTTTCTAATAAAAGTCATATAAGCTAACCTTGAAATACTGGCATTAAAATCCATCAGTTAATCTGTGTGTAGTTCTTACAGAGACTGAGACAACTCCTTTTCATTTTTCTAACATTCCTAGCTATTTCTTTTTGTTTCCTTTGCTTGCAAAACTAAACTGATTATTGACTTACTTGATTCCGGAGTTTAAATAAGCCAGAACTAACAAAATAAGAATTGGAGCCAGCTGAAAACCTATAGCATTATCTGAAGGAATATTTTGCCTTGAACAATAAAGTTTTTTAAACAAACAAAAACACAGAGAAATGTGAAAATATCAGACTATTGAAACACAGGCAAGCTGAAGTTTTCCTGGGCATTTGTACTGCTTGGCAAATATGTTAACAGTAAAGATGACTTACAACAAGCCTGAACTGCATATGGCTATTCCTTAAGCCCAACATATCATATTGCCAAAAAATTCTTTTTTCCTTACTAAAGATAAAGCTCCTCTCTCATATCCACCAGAAGATGAGTGACAAGAACCTTGTATAGTTGGCACAAACTTTCTTGTGGAGCTGCAACCAGGCTGTTCACAACAACCTCTGCTGGAGTGCACGTGGACCACTGCAGAAGCCTGCATCCTTCACAGACCTGCATTTTCAATGCCCTCATCTGGTGGGAAGGCTTTGGTTTTAGACTGTGCCATCTGCGGTGGAAATGGCAGAGAGCTGCCTATTTAGAGTGCTCACAAAAGCTGCACCTCTGGATGTTAGGGCTTCATTAGATATATTGGTGGAGCTGTACAGATGTGACCTAGCACATAGAATCCCAACCCTCCCGTGGCCACCAAAAGGAGGCTGGAGAGCCTTACGCTTGCATCTTTTTCACAAGAGAACATTAAAAGGGACCCTGGCCCGAGATTTGCCGCACACTTACTGGACAAGCTGTCCGTGGAGAGAAGAGAAGCATCTCCAGAAACGATGTCTTAGCCCATGTGAGATCTGAATCACCGCCCCGAGGATGCTCTCTCTCTCTCTTCACTGACAATGTGAGAAGGGGAGGATGAGCATATCTCTCACTTAGGCATCACAGGTAGATGCGTAAAATAACTGGTTCCCCAAATATCTTAAAAGCCAAGGACCTAATGAAACGAACAGACTTGCTCCTGAGAGCGTAACGTGGCTATACCAGCCTCGTACTTCAGAACCCTCTGAACTGGATACTAACTGAGCAAATACAACAGATTGAATAGCCTATGCCACAAGCAAAAACAGGTACAGAGGCATCATTGAGATCAGTACCAGCAAGCATGTTTTGGAAGATCAGGAGTTAAAAGATATACACTAAAACCTGAGAAGGGGGGGGGGGGGGAGACCTGTATGGCATTTAGTCTCCAAGAGTCAGCTGCACTCACATTATCTTTAGAGCAGGACAGAGTAAATCTGTTTACGCTACCACCTCCTCAGGCATCTCATGATAAAACCCTCTCTAGCTGCTTTTCCTGCCTTCAGCCAGTTGTCTTTTGGTCAATGTAGTAATGGGATGAGGAGGCCCTGCCCCTTCGGACTACAGAGTACCTCTCATCAGGTATATGGCTCTTCTGTAAGATCAGGTCCTTTTCTTCCACACTTACATTTTGAATCTGAACAAGCTAATATGTTGTCAGGCAAAAAATTACAAATAAACACCAAAAATCCCCCCCAACCAAATTTTCAAAAATTCATGCTTTTCCATACTGACACCCAGCAGTACTGACTGAGACCATCAACTTTTCTGTCCAACAAAGGAGGACTATGAAGCTGCCAGAGGAGAGCTGCTACTTGGAGAGCATTTGCATTTGTAGAATACAGCACCTGAAGTAAATTAAAGAGTGCTGTCTCAGCCATCCATCATGATGGATGTATCTTTCTGAAAATCTTCTCTAGTACTTTGGTATTGAATTTAGTTTCTGACTCTCACCTGATTTTTATGCTTTATTTACAGAAAAGTAGCTTTACTGTTAGCGTGCTGTGCCTGGGAGAGGACAGGATGCGTGTGTGCACCTGCTTTTATGTTTTGCAAAGAGCTTTGAGATGGAGCTGATTGTGAAGGCACTGTACAAATTGACACACTATGTGTCAGAGCAAAAGGAAACCAGGCTGCCTAGATACTGAACTTTCAATTTAAACCACAAAGGTAGATGGCGAGCACTAATTCAAGAACAGGTGGCTTTTTGCTCATAATATTTTATGGCTTTCATTGCTTTACAGTGGAATGAGCTAACCCACAGCTCCCCTCTTGACCTACCCAACATCCTCAAGTTTAGTGAAAAACAGGTGTTTGGTATCTTGGCTTTCCCTGAGCACTCCCACAGCCCAGGGACTCTTTAGCAGTCTAAAACCCTCTTACTTTCACTTTAAAATGGAAGGCAAATAATGGAGCATGTCTAAAGTAACACGTACACACCCAGCAACTAAAAACTTTACCCACAAAAGTAATACTCATCTTTTATATCCTGCACAGGTAAAAATGCAATAAGAGGACATTGATTCAGAAACTCAGAAGAATCTCATGGAAACACCATCAAAATTGGACAGTTGTGATGAGCCTGGGGCTATCAGCAATCACATACTCAGAAAAGTACTGAGTTTCCCCTCTCCTGGTACCAGGCCTGAGCTAAAACCTGAAATCCAAACTTGAAAACTCTGATTCCAGTTTGGACAGAAATGTTGCATCTGGCAAGTCCTTGCATTTTGTCTCCCTCAGATGTTGCTTTCTATTGATATAATTAGTATTTATACTCTCTCTTCTAGGAACTTTGAGTCTTGCTGCAAGACAAAGCCAAACAATAAGAAAAACCCGATTATAATGAAAGGAGTAGTACTGCTAACGCTAAAGCGGTTAAAAAAAAAAAGAGGAGGGGGAAACAGCGGTATTCTGATACAAAATCATAACAAGCAGGTCATATCACACAGCAAGAGTCATACGGAGTGACACTCTTCTCAGTTGCCAGAGTCTCTGTTTTCGTGCATGGTGAAAATGTGTGCAGAGAGTACTCACTTTATAGGATTACCTATTAAATCAATATGGAAAGTCTTTTCTGAAAAGTATTTTTTAGTTGGTACCTTTGGAAAAGTCAGTTGTTTGTTGTTTAAATAAATGAATAAATAAATAAATCCAAAGGTAGATTAATAGACCGCTAGGTAGAGAACTTGTGAAAACTATATACTGCTCACCAAGGCAATTCTGACACTTGTGATGCATATTCCATATGGATAAAGTTATACCATTCAAATTGGTACTCAATAGGAACTAAATAGGAGCTATTCATCTGAAGTGCCTATGGCTTCCACATATGATAAACTTGGTTGCAGAAAGAGATGCCTACTCTTATGTGAAACTGGTATTTTGTTTAAAGCATTTTATTGGACTTAGTGCATTCAGTTTAAAAACAATGCGTGACCTGAGAAAAGGGAAAAACATCTGCCTTCTTGTGTTACATCAGTCCGTGGGGGTCTGTAATTTACTCTTTTCCCCAACCTTAAACATTCAAGAATAATGGAAGGGCAAGCCAAGTAATATTAAAAAACCTCAAACAAAATAAAAGCTGAAAAATTTATATACATAAAACAAATCTGTGAAGCTGAAGTGAAATATTTCAGATTAACCGGCTAGTTGATTAATGAAGCCAGAAGGAAAAAGTCCAGATCAAGTTTAACATTATGTGTGTGTGCACATGCAGGCGTGTGTGTGTGTATATTTCATGGAGTTCAAGTAACTGATATTTATACATTCTGATTTCTCTTGCCCTCATCAGTAGCCTACATCTTGCTTTTAGAATTAATTTATAATTGATTTATTTTTCTCACAATAAGGTTCAGTGTTTATGTTTCGGTATTTGATTTTGGGGGGCAGAAGGAGAAGTCCTGTTTTTCAAACTGTTTTGCCAAGGCATTTAAGTGACAGTTACATGTCATACAGGCAAATGCCTAGGGAAAAACCACTGGATTAATTGAAATTCAGTCTGAAAACATTAAAGATCATCAGAATAGCTATGATAACAATCTCCAACTAAAAATCAAATATGAGGAACGTAAACATAAGGTCGTTTGTTTCAGAAGTAACAAGCCTATAACATGCTATCAGACTACAGGAACCTACTCTGTAAAATCAAGTCATATAATGAAAACGGACTTTTCCATCACTGTGACAAAGACTAGTGTGTGCATGTGTATGTCCACATTTAGACATTGGTACACGTGGGACTGCAAGTTGGGGAGCAACGTGAATGTCTATTTTTGACAGTGCGCATGCATGTGTGCAACTGTGATCAAAAGTGTGGTGAGAAATAAGTGAACGGCCCAATTCGTGAGACCCAGAGAAGGAAAACGTGCAGGGAAATCGATGTCTCGGACTGAGACTCAGGAGAGCTCGTGGAAGGAGGGGTGTGGGTGTCTCAAAGCCTCCCGTGCACACCAACAGGTTTCCCAGGGAACCTGCGATGGTGAATAAAGATTCAAAATTTTTTATATGATTTTTCATATTTTATGCCAAAAGGCCTTTGGTTCAGACAACGTACAAATCCTTGTGACAAGAGACAGGGGACAGGAAAAAAGTCTGGAAGAAAAAAAGAGAGTACAGGAAAAGAGGTCATTTTTAAAATTCACTAGTAAAAAGTAAGTGCTAGAAAGTTTCATCTTCTCCTTCACCTTTCAATTAAATACTTATTTTAGGGTCCCTGAAAGAAAATGTGATAGAGGAAGTGGACACACTTTACAGATGAACTCCTAGAGAACCTTCTGCGTATAAACCACAGGGCAGAATAGAGACGCCTGTGTGAGATGTCAGCAACTGTATAAACAAGGACTCATGGAAGCTATGCGCCGCTCAGCAAGGTATATCTGACTTTTATGATACATATTCCTCACAAATGAGCTATGGAAAGTCAGATGAACAGTGAGTGTTAGAAGGGCTTGAAATGACCATGCCAAAAAATATGAAGAGGAAAACATAAATGTGAGGAAACCTGCAATTCCAAAAAAGTGCCGAGAATAAGGATTACTATTTTGTCTTATCGGATTCAAACTTAAAGGCTTTCCAGATGTTTCTACTACACAAAATAAACCCACTCTTCTACTTAGAAGAGCTTTATGAGGCAGAGGAGTAGAATGTTAACAGCTTCATTTTCTGGTACCAATCTAATAAAAATGCCTAGCTTTAAAATATGTCCATCTTAAAGTCACAAATCAAGCAGTATAGTATATTTCCTACAAATATTTGTAATTATCATGAAGTAGTACAGGAGCCTTAAGAATGCAAAACAAAAAGAGCTCCTGAGGTAAAGCCTGTTGACGTTACCTCATACTTCACCCCGACATACACAACGGTACAACGTGCAGCATAACTTCTTGCACGTGTCCAAACTCAAAAGGCCTGATGCGCCTAAGAGAATAAATAAGGCCAGAAAACTGATGTCTGAGAAATCAAACTGCTAGGTTAAAAGGCTTTCACAGTGCTTTCAAATCAATCTACCTGGAGACATTTTTCTGTCTTTAAGGGTATATTAAAAAAAAGCTTTTCTGGAGCTGCTGTAGCAGAATCAAGCACTGCCTACACACTATTCTTTTTTTTTAATGACCTCCTGATCGTTATACAATCTTGACTAATTTCTGCAATTAGAGAGGCTCATTTTCAGAGACTGAGATGCTAATGTTCTTGAATTAGTTTTTATGGTTCGGGGCTTTTAATTTGAGATTTAAAAACCATCATAGCTCACAAAACCAAATAAACTGCAGCTAATGAAATTCACAGAAGTGGAGTGCTCACAGAACATTTCTCACTAGCTTTCCTGGATGATTTATTGACAGCTGGTTGTAAAAACAATTTTATTAAAGGTCATAATGTTTGGTTAGGAAAAAAAAAAAGTTTAATTTATGGTGTAATTAGCCTTCCTGCAATAGGCATGATGCCAGACCCATCACTTACGAACTTTGGCTTTGAAATAAGCACTCAGTGTTTTTAATTATATCTTTGAGAACGCGTTCAAAGGCAAGACCCCAGTGATGTGGTGTTACTTTCTCTCTATAGCCACTTTATGGCCATTATAATGGCCACAGTAATAGATTTACTTGTACTGATTGATATGTAGCAATTGTACGGCAGTACCTGAGGAGCGCGGTCGGGACGTGTACACAGCGGCAGGAGCAGGAGGCGGCAAAGCCCCACACTCCCTGGAGGAAGCTATTTGGGATCTGCTCTGTGTCCGAGTCTGCTCCGAGGGACTGGGATAGTTTGAGATGTGCAAGAATGACCAGGCTTTCTAAGCAGTTATAGTTTTTTAAAATATCCTTGAAATGTTATCTCCACCCTGCCTGTTCTGTGGCAGAAAGCCAGACAGGAGCCCCGGGTCCCCCACCTGTAGGGGAGCACTGTTGCTCCTCTGGAAAGCAAGGCCTAGCATCAAGATACGACCCACATGCTTTCTTATGTTTCCCCATTTTATTCTTTAGTTCCCAGCTTTATTTTGCGGTTATTTCTTTCTGATTCACAAAATTAAATTTGTGGCAAAAAAAAATTATATTGGATTAAGGGAGAGAGCTTGTTGTAGGCCTCCAGGAAACCCATGGCCTTTCCCAGGTGGGGTTAAACTGTCTGGGAAGAACGGGCCCATGGATACTGACTGAGCACTTACACACAAGGTGTCACTCAGCAATTATCAGCCTGGCTGTGAATTTTTATTTCTGCTCCTTTTCACCTTGTTTTGCCCTTATTGTCACAAGGTTTCTAAGGTCATACATTGTCATGATAGACAGCTGCAGAGCCCACGGAGAGATTGCCAAATCCCTCTTAATTGAGGGAGAGTTCCCAATTTGAACTTCAGACAGAGATTTAACACCTGCTTTTAAAGTCAGCACTGGCTTTTCTTTCGCCAAAATCTGGAAGGGGCACTACAA